>NC_137065.1:1612500-1687500 GCF_032717465.1 Coenobita brevimanus | reverse complement strand
TCTTATATATATCCACCAGCTCTTTACATATTACTCATCCGAGGAGTTCCACCAATGTCATGTTTATTTCCGCCCCTTAAGAACCTAACAACTTAAGAGGCGAGGATATCTGCAGTAAAACAGTTAGTCCATGTTAGGCAGCTCCTACAAGAATATACCTAGAATAAGACAAGGATAGTAAAGATGATTCAAAAGTGTGCTGTCTCTTGCAACACTAGTGAATCAACCTTTTATATACGGTACTGTATATTAAAGAACGTGACTTGACTAAGGATGAGTTGGAGGGATGGGGTGGAGAGGTATATGAGTGAGGAACGTGTGAGTTGAGGGAAGGGCAGCGTAATGGCAGGGGACAAGGCGACAAGGAGGCGATTTGTTTGTGGCCACCCCTCACGGGATTAAGGCGTCTGGCTATAGATAGATACGGGTAGACAGAGACTTGACTAAAATACGTTTACTCTCACCAGACGATGATCCCAAACCCATTTCATTTAAGTTTATAGCCAACTGTTGTCATACTGGAGGTTCGATTTGACTAGTAACCAAGGAGACTCATTTCAACCGCATAACGTATGGCTGATCGAATTCATGCAACGATGGCATGGGCACGTATTCTCACCGGGTAGGTACGCTCCCTAACACGTCTTCCTTGGTGATTTAATCCTGGATATGGCTGGTTTATATCCTTTTGTACGTTATTTATGTAGAGTAGGGCGATATTAGGTGAATTTCTGTCACACAGGGGATGACAAGACGTAATGAGCAAATTAAACTGCTAAACAAAAGGTGTTAGGGAGCTTCCTTACACGACAGGAGAACGGAGTCTAGTCCCAGAGTTCACCCAGGCTAGTAAAAGGGCCTCCAAGCTCCTTTACCACTCATCCCCTCCAATCCCTTCCGCCAATCCAAGTCTCCCCGCCACATATACTCTTTACCATGACCCCATATCCTGTTCTTTGCTTTTTACAGGTTTGGCTAAGTCCGTTATATCCTTATTAACGGGAAATCATGGAATAAAAATGATGGAAAAATAAACAGGAAGAAAAAACGCAAGGAGGAAAGCGAGAAGGAAATGTAAGGAGGGAGGGAGGGAAGGAGGGACAGACGTGAAGGAAGAGAGGGAGAGAACAAAGGAAGAAGGGAGAGGACTGAAGGAAGGAAGGAAAGGAGGGAGGGACAGAAGTGAAGGAAGGAAGAGAGGGAGGGAACGAAGGAAGAAGGGACAGGAGTGAAAGAAGGAAGGAAGGAAGGAAGGAGGGAGGGAAAAAGGGAAGAAGAGACAGAAGTGAAGGAAGGGAGGGAGGGAGGGAAGAAATAAGGGACAGAAGTGAAGGAAGGGATGGATGGAGGGAGGGACAGAAGTGAAGGAAGGAAGAGAGGGAGGGAACGAAGGAAGAAAGGACAGGAGTGAAGGAAGGAAGGAAGGAAGGAAGGCAGGAAGGAAGGGAGGAAGGAAGGAAGGAAGGAAGGGAGGGGGGGAGGGACAGAAGTGAAGGAAGGAAGAGAGGGAGGGAACAAAGGAAGAAGGGACAGGAGTGAAGAATGGAAGGAAGGGAGGGATGGAAGGATGGAACGAAGGAAGAAGGGACAGGAGTGAAGGAAGGAAGGAAGGAAGGAAGGAAGGGAGGGAAGGATGGAACGAAGGATGAAGGGACAGAAGGATACGGAATATAGGCGAGACACGGGGAATAAAATGAAGCAGAGGAAAGACTGTTGACAAGAAAAGGAAGGAAAGAAGCGAGGAAATCTCAAGGAAAACAGGAATTACCAAACACCGACGAAGCAGGCTGCCGGAACTTCATAAAACTGACTGAATTTGTGTATCTTCTAACGCGGCTCTTGGTTTGGGTAAGTGACGTGATCCTTCGCTGCCACCAAAACAGTGGACCGAGGAAGATGGGGATTTAGTGGAAGAATATAAGCAGTTGGGGGTATAAGTAGTGCCTCTCTCTCTCTCTCTCTCTCTCTCTCTCTCTCTCTCTCTCTCTCTCTCTCCTATAGACTGCATGAGGGTTAGTAAGCCAAACACTCCATTATTAACCAAGTCACAATTTTCCTCTAGAATAAAACATGCAACAATCTAACTTACTTCCAGGTCCCCAACTGTTACTAATGGATGAACTGGGACAACAGGGGAAACGTACTTTGTCCTAGAGTCTGATCGGCAAGGGAATTGATCTCGGGTTCTTCCAGTAGCGGGCTGAAACTGCTAACCACTACACCACCGGAAGGGCTCATGTGACTGACTATGATGGCGTGAGAATGAATTGGTGGAGATAATTAAAGAAGCGATAGTATGTGTTTAGAGATAATGCACTCTCTCTCTCTCTCTCTCTCTCTCTCTCTCTCTCTCTTTACTTACAGCCATTCTCCTCCACCTCCTCTCCCTCCTTCAACTTCCCTCTTCTCGCCTTCTTCCCTCAGCTTCCTTCCTTCCCTTCTCTCTCTCTCTCTCTCTCTCTCTCTCTCTCTCTCTCTCTCTCTCTCTCTCTCTCTCTCTTCTTACAGCCCTCCTCCTGCACCTCCTGTCCCTCCTTCAACTTCTCTCTTCTCGCCTTCCTCCCTCAGCTTCCTTCCTTCCCTTCTCTCTCTCTCTCTCTTCTTACAGCCCTCCTCCTGCACCTCCTCTCCCTCCTTCAACTTCCTTCTTCTCACCTTCCTCCCTTTCCCTTCCTCCCTCAGCTTCCTTGCCTCCCTTCTCTCCATCCTCCCTCCTTTCCAAGTCACCCTCCTTCATAGTGGGGTCCATTTCCGGCTTGACTAACTTATTTCTATGAACCCATTTTTTCCAGAGAGAGAGAGAGAGAGAGAGAAGGGAGAGGAGGGGAAATGACTGGGAAGGGAAAGTGAGATTAAGGAAGTGGAACAGACAGGCATCTCTCTCTCTCTATCTACCTATCTCTTTATCTGTCTATCTCTCTCTCTCTTCCATCTGTCTGTCTACCTACCTACCTATCCATCCATCTATCTATATGTTTGTCTCTCTCTTCCGTCTGTCTGTCCACCTACCTACCTACCTACCTGCCTACCTACCTACCTACCTACCTGCCTACCTACATATTCATCCATCCATTCATCTTCATCTTTCGTCAATCACATTAACCCTTCCCTACATGAACGTCTGTTTTATATTATTCCCGCTACCTCCAGACGATTTTATTCAGCTTAGGGAAGACTATTACTATCAAAAAGGTTAATGGATTTTCTTAAGTAAATTTTCAGACACACTTAACCAAAGGAATACACTTATAATTCCTCTAAAAGTATTCGTAGTTTCTCTTACACCCTTCTTCTTCTTCCAGGCGTCTTTCCTCAGCTGAATAAAATCGTCCGGTGAGAGCAAGAATAAAACAGGACTTTGTGTGTTATGGTGTTATTGATGGGTCCTCTGAGTCTGTGTGATCTGTGTAACTATGTAATTCGTGTGCTGTGCTGTTTTGTTGATTACATTATACTCTGTGCAAAAACATATAATTAGAGAGGTTACGGTGGCGCCCAATTAGAGACAGAGAGAGAGAGAGAGAGAGAGATTTCTGCCCCGTCATTCATTCATTAACCGTGTCTTCCTGAGAGAGAGAGAGAGAGAGAGAGAGAGAGAGAGAGAGAGAGAGAGAGAGAGAGAGAGACAGACAGACAGACAGACAGGCAGAGAGAGAGAGAGAGAGAGAGAGAGAGAGAGAGAGAGAGAGAGAGAGAGAGAGAGAGAGAGAGAGAGAGAGAGAGAGAGAGAGAGAGAGAGAGAGAGAGAGAGAGAGAGAGAGAGAGAGAGAGAGAGAGAGAGAGAGAGAGATTCCTCCCCCGTCATTTATTCACTGTCTTCCTCCCATTTCTCCATCATCGCTATCGAAACCATTCTTCCTCCAACTTCTCATTTCCCTCCCTTTCATCCTCCTACCGTCTCTCCTCCCTCCTCCTTTCCCTCTCCACTATACAACCCGGACATAAGCCACCACAACCTTGTCTCAGGGTTGTGTAGTGGAGGGGGGGGAGAGGGGGAGGGGCGCACCTCAATTATCAAATACATGTTATTATGGCTAATTATATGGGTCTCTCTCTCTCTCTCTCTCTCTCTCACACACACACACACACACACACACACACATCCAATAGTCAACACTCCTTGGGATAAGTATCTATGGATGCGTTGAAATTCCCATATAAACACGTTCACATCAGACACGTACAGTACAAGATCTGACATACTGATTTCTCCCTCTCATGCTCGTGTCTCCAGCAGTATGTTATTTCCACACTTGCACCAGACGATTTTATTCCACTGAGAGTAATCACAGAACACAGAGGGTTAGCGTGTATTCCCGTAATCATCACTTCTCTTGGTCAGGGCAACTCTGGTACCGTAAGATTTCATGCATCTGTCAGTTGAAGGAGCCTGAGTGCCAACACAGCTACCATAAACCGTCTCCCCTGCCTTTAAAACTCTATTCCTGCTAACGCCAGACGATTTCCTACAGCTGAAGAGTGGGTTATAGGATCCTGAGAGTGTGTAGGTACTGTAATTAAGCTATCGGTATATTTTCCACTTATCCAGTCTTGTAAAATACTCATAGATGGTTTCAATACTGCACTGTGGTCCTTCTCACTATTTTCCTGCCAGCTTCATCAGGAGGGATTGACTGGGGGGAGCAGGTCTTCTTGTTTTTGCTGTTTTTATCTTTGACTCACATAATAGCCTAGAGTTACTGTGGTATTTGCTCCTCCTCTATGTATCTTTCTATCTATCACTACCTAATTTCTTCTAATCCATTCTCTCACATTCTCTTCCAGTCTCTCTCTCTCTCTCTCTCTCTCTCTCTGGTATTTGCTCCCCGTTCTATCTATCTATGTATCTATCCCATTATCGTTCTTCTGTCTCCTCAATCATGTTCTTTTCCAACCCCCATTCCCCTCCCTCCCTCCCTCTCTCTCTCTCTCTCTCTCTCTCTCTCCATTCTCTGGCTTTAATTGCATCCCCCGTCTGTATGTCTGTCAATGCGTGTGTATTTAACTAGGCATTCTTTTTCTACACACACACACACACACACACACACACACACACCCTGTCTCCTTCAGTTATGCCGCCAAGGATAAACTGTGGTGCAGCTCTCTCTCTCTCTCTCTCTCTCTCTCTCTCTCTCTCTCTCTCTCTCTCTCTCTCTCTCTCTCCGTTATTTATCTGTATATCCTCTCTCCACGTATATGTATCATCCCAATTAACAAAACACCTATTTATCTATCAATCTATCTATCCATTAATCAAACCGCCTCGCTGTTTACAGACCTATCACTACTATACCTTTATCAATCAATCTTTAAGGTATGCGTTTATCTACCTATAACTTATCTCTTTCTATAACTATCAATTATCTTTAATTTACAGTACGTATATCTACCTGCTCGTATTATGTATCGTTTAAGTCTATCAGTCTATCTATCAGTCTATCTACCTACCTACCTGTCTATCTGCCTGCCCGCCTACCTACCTGTCTACCTATCAATCTGTCTACTACCTACCCGTCTATATGCCTGCCCGCCTACCTACCTGCCTGCCTACCTATATCTATTCACGTATTTAGCTATCCAATTATCACACCATCCCACTATCTGCCAACCATTACTGTTACCTATTTACCTACATATCAGACGTAATACACACACAGTCAGGGAATCAATATATTTACAAAGGTTCCGTCTCTTTGTAATTTATTCAGTTTATTGTTGCTACTACCAGACGATTTATACAGCTTAGCCCCTGGTAGTGTGAAGGGGTTGATGAAGGCTGTATCAAACCCCTCCAGCTCTCATCCTAAGCTGAATAAAATCGTCTGGAGATAGGAAGATTAATTAAAGGTATAAATAAATAAATAAATGAAGGTAATAATCATAGGCACAAAGGAAACTGTGAAGAGGTGAAATATTAGCTACAAATCAAGTGTCTCTCAGAAAAATGAAAACCAGTAAGCGATGAAAGATTACGCCAACTCTTGTATTTTGTATTTTTTTTTATATCAACACATGTCCTCTGCCCCTACGTGATAATATAGTTGATGACGTCATTAGATGCTGACGTCACTCTTATCATTGTGTTCTTATTGTCCTAACACCCTCGTAAGGATGTGACGTCACTGGGCTGCAATACTGACATGCATCCTGTCTCGTTAAGGAATTCCTCTCTCTCTCTCTCTCTCTCATGAATCTTATCTAGGCTACTCAACATTTACCACTCTCCCCTGCCACATCTACCACACTCACTCCACCATACTTACCACACACTCTCCACCACATCTACCACACATCCTCCTCCACATCTACCACACACTCTCCACATTTACTACACACTCGTCTCCACACTACAGCTGCTTACACATTTTCCACACAACCACAACTACCACATTCCCACTACCACACTGTGCCATACATGCTTCCCAACACACTATCACACACTACCACATAAACACACCCCACCACATCCATTACACTCTACCACACCACGCACCCACTTACCACACGTCTCTTATTCTCCACCACACATTAAACACCACCACAAACACTCTCCATCACACACTACCACACCAAACACCACCGCAAACTCTCTCCACCACACACCAAACCGCCACAAACACTCTTTCCACCACACTACCGTACCTCATATACTCACACTTTCCACACCACCACACGCTCTCCACCACACTCCCGTCTTTCTCCACCCCCATTACCACACCACCACACACACTCCACCACACTCCCGTCTCTCACCTCTCCCACTACCACACCACCACACACACTCCACCACACTCCCATCTCTCTCCCCTCCCATTACCACACCACCACACACATTCCCGTCTCTCTCCACTCCCACTACCACACACACCCCACCACACTACCGTCTCTCTCCACTCCCACTACCACACCACCACACTACCGCCTCAGTTTTACCGGAATACTGTAGTCTCAAGGTTACAGTGAACATTTCTATAAATCTGCATATTAAGGACAATTTATTTGCATTTAATTTACTTGTATTTGTGGTGGGTGGGTGGGGGGAGAGGAGAGGAGACGAGGGCAGAGAATAGGAGGGTAGAGAAGAAGAGAGGAGGGGAGGAGAGGGGAAGGGAGAGGAGAGGAGAGGAGAGGAGGGGAGGGGAGAGGAGGGGAGGGGAGGGGAGGGGAGGGGAGGGGAGGGGAGGGGAGAGAAGGGGAGGGGGGAGAGGAAAGGAAAAGAGAAAGGATGGATGGAAGAGAAGAATAGGAAAGATAAAAGAGCGGAAGAGAGGGGAGGGGTAAGGAAGGGAGAAAGGAAAATGGATTGGAAGAGAAGAGAAGGGAAGTGAAGAGAAGTGATGAGAGGAGGAGAAAGGAAAATCTCTATCTATCTATCTATATACCTAGGCTGCTTCCCCCAAGGAAAGGGAGGTAGCCGAGACAGGACGACTCACTCTCCATTTACTCATCCATTCAAACACATTCATTTGCATCTTAGCCCCAAAGGGGAGAACGGACAGATCCTCACCGCACCACACCGCACAAGGGTCAACTGGGCAATGCAATCAGTGACATCCGCAGCAGGGCCCGACAGCAGAACTGGTTTACCCCTGCCACATCATAACAGACCCATCCCCTTACCCGCACCTGACTTGACTAGCTGATCAGACCAAATGCGGGAGAATATCCCCTCAGGGCTGCGTCATCACTTATTCATTCACAATTTCTCTCCATTTATTTCTGTCACGCACAGCCACTCTTCCTTGCTCAACAGACATCCCTCTCGCATCCAGCGCTCTCTTCACACTGTCCATCCATCCTATTCGTGGTCTTCCTCTCAGCCTTACACCTCTCACATCAGATCTAGTTATCTTTTTCACCAATCGCTCATTATCCATTCTCTCCATATGTCCAAACCATTGCAACACCCTCTGCTCAACTCTACCAGCCATCTCCCAAACAACTCCAGTTCTCCTTCGCACTTCATCATTTCGCACCCGATCCATACGCGTCACTCCACACATACTCCTCAGACATCTCATCTCCATTACATTCAAACTTTTCCTCTCTGCTACACCCATATTCCATGTTTCAGCCCCATATAATGCAGTCAGTACCACAACACCCTCCATACAGCCTCTCTTTACATCCATTCTAAGCGAACGACATTTAAACACTTTTTTCATTCCTCCCAGCACCTTTCCTACTTCATTTATTCTAAACTTCACTTCTGCATCTATTCTTCCATCCACAGCAACATGTGACCCTAGATATTTAAAACAATCTACCTCCTCAAGCAACTCACCATTCAAAACTATATTCATCCCCCTACCATCTATCAACCTCGTACACTTCATCACTTTACTCTTATTCTCATTTACTTTCAATTTCCTCCTTTCACACACCCTTCCAAACTCCTCTACCAACTGTCTCAATCTCTCCTCTGAATCAGTCACCAGTGCAGTATCATCTGCAAACAGCAGCTGCTTCAGATTCCACTCTCCTCCATCAACATTTACCAGACTCAGACCACCTAAAACTCTTGCATTCACCTCCCTTACAACACCATCCATGTAAATATTAAACAACCAAGGCGACATCACACATCCCTGTCGCAGCCCCACTCTCACGGGAAACCAATCACTCACAGCATTTCCCACTCTTACACACGCTCTACTATTTACATAAAAACTTTTCACCCCTTTTAGTAACCTACCATCAAGTCCATACAATCTTAAAACAGTCCACAAAGGAAAATAGGGGAACATAAATAAGGTATACAAAATAGATAAAGAGATAGATTGATAGTCAGACAGATAGACAGGAATAGACTCAAACAAACAGACAGACAGACAGATACGGACAGCTGGGGAGGGAGGTGGTGGCTGAGTGGACAGAGCAGTGGAACGGGGACTACAGCTGATGGTCGCGGGTTCGATTCTCAGGTGTTGCCAACGGTTCATTAATAAGGCTTTCACTAATCCTCCACCTGGCCCCACCTCACGCCATAAACACATCCCCGCCCACACCAGCACACCAGCCACCAGTGCAAGCCTAACACCAATTAAATACCTCTACAGGGACGGTGGGTACTGGTGCTGAAGTGGTGATATACGAGGGTGTTTGGGGTGCTAGTGTGTGGTAGGTTAGATCCTGGGCCTTGGAGGGGGTTATTTTTGTCATAATAGAGAGAAAGAAATGTAATTATGAAGTAGAAGGCATTACTACACTTAAAACACACACACACACACACACACACACACACACACACACACACACACACACACACACACACACAATCATACAAATAGGCTACAGACAAATCCACACCCACATACAAACAAACATACAAACACAGACAAATCCACACACACACACACACACACACACACACACACACACACACACACAGCCACTAGACTAGACACCGGCAATGACGTGTGGAAATCGACAAAATTATATTGAATAGAGTGACTTTTTTGTACATTTTCTTTAACTATTCTTATTTACTTCCTTCAGTTCTGCAGTTCACACAAATTCCCTCACTTGCCTGCGTTCTTATTAGCTTGGGTGGGTTTCTAGATCCTCTCTCTCTATATATGGAACGTTTTTATTGTATGGTGGAACGTTTGTATTGTTTTGTATGAGGGAACGTTTATATTGTCTTGGTGGAACGTTTTGTCTTGTATGGTGGAACGTTTTTATGGTCTTGATGGAACGTTTTTAATGTCTTCTATGATGGAACGTTTATTGTCTTATATAGTGGAACGTTTCTATAGTCTTGTATGGTGGAACGTTTTTATTGTCTTAAGAGAGAGAGAGACTGAGACTCTGTGTGTGTGTGTGTGTGTGTGTGTGTGTGTGTGTGTGTGTGTGTGTGTGTGTGTGTGTGTGTGTGTGTGTGTGTGTGTGTGTGTGTGTCAATAAGCCTTCCAAGTATCAGTACGGATCAGAATGTGGGTTAGTGGAGGGCGAAGGCGAGGTAGACCGAGATCATCATGACACAAAGAATTTTAATCAAATCTCAATGATATACGCAGCATCCATCATTGTTGTTGTGACCGTGAGTGGTGGGTGTGGTAGGGAGGTGAGGCAGAGTGGCTGTGTGGTAGGGAAAAGTGGTCGAGAGGATGTGTGATTGGGAGGTGTAATAGAGAGAGGATGTGTGGTAGGAAGGTGTGGTAGGGAGAGGATGTGTGGTAGGAAGGTGTGGTAGAGTGGTCGTGTGGTAGAAAAGTGTGGTAGAGTGGTTGTGTGGTAGGGAAGTGTGGCAGAGAGGATGTGTGGTAGGAAGGTGTGGTAGAGAAAGGATGTGTGGTTGGGAGGGGTGGCAGAGAGATGTGTGGTAGGGAGGGGTGGTAGAGAGGATGTGTGGTAGGGAGGTGTGGTAGAGTGATCGTGTGGTAGAAAAGTGTGGTAGAGTGGCTGTGCGGTTGCAAAGTGTGGTAGAGAGGAAGTGTGGTAGGTAATACAGGTGAGTATTAGTTCTGAAGTGCGGTAGATGTGGTAGAAAGTGTGGCAGATGCAGTAAAAGTGTGGTAGAAAGGATACTGTGGTGGTGTGAAAGATGTGACAATTGTTGTATAGTTAGGTTAATGTTGTAGGGAGGATGTGGTAGAAAGTGTGGTAAATGTGGTAGACCTGATTTATGCACTGCAGAAGGTGTGGCAAGAAGTGTGGCGAATGTGGTAAATCTGATTAATGTGGTAGTGAGTGAGTGCTAAATGTGGTAGAGGGTGTAGTATACCGGTATTTCATTACGGTGGTAGAGAAGATGTGGTCAAAAGAATGAGAGGATGTGGTAAAATGTGTGGTAAATGTGGTAGGTCTGATACTCAAGATGATGTGGTGGAAAGAATGTGGTAAATGTGGTAGATATAATGTAGAAAGAATGTGGTAAATGTGGTAGATATAATAAATGTGGTAGAAAGAATGTGGTAAATGTGGTAGATATAATTAATGTGGTAGAAAGACTGTGGTAAATGTGGTAGATATAATGTGATAGAATGTGGTAAATGTGGTAGGTAAATTAATGTGGTAGAAAGAATGTGGTAAATGTGGGTAAATGTGATTCATGTAAGCGAGATATGGCAGAAGGTATGTGGTAAATGTTGCAGATATAATGACTGTGGTAGAAAGGATGTGGCTAATGTGGTAAATATAATAATGGAAGGGGTGACTATAGCAGAGTGGAAGCCTTGACTTTTATAAACATACGTGAGTCTCAGTTCTGGCATCCACATTCCTCCACTCTCACACCCACAGCCACAAAAACCCTCCACCTTAATTGTCAGGGTGGAGACGAGGTGGAGGGGAGGGCGTGAGAGGGGAGGGGAGCGAGGGAGAGACGAGGGAAAGGGTGGGGGAAGGCAGAGGAAATAAGAAGAGAGGTAATAGGGAGAAAGGGGGGAAGGAGAGGAAAGGACTGGGAGAAGGTGGAGGGTGGAAATAAGAAGAGAGGGAAGAGGGAGACATGGGGGAAGGAGAGGAAAGGAAGGGAAGATTGGAAGGGGGGGGGTGGACAAGGTCATGGAAGACGGTGGAGGGAGGAAGGAAGTGGAGGGAGAAGAAGAGTGAGAGGGAGAGGAAAGAAGAATATGGAGGCTGAGGTGAGAGGGGAATGTGGAGAGTAAATGAAGGATAAGTGTGGGGAGGAGAATGGGGAAGGTGGAGGGAGAAGAGAAGTGGATGGGAGAGGGAATGGGAATGCAGAAGTGGAGGAAGATGAGAGGAATGTGGATAGAGGATCACAAAGATTGAAGGATGTGGAGCGGAGGAGAGAATATATGCAAAAAAAAATAAAGTTACTCCTTCATGTACACAACTGATTAACTTTTCAACGCTCTCTCTCAGCCTTTCTTTCTTTCTACTTATTATCGCCGGTTATTTAATTCCCTTTAGAGCACCGTAAGTTATTTATTATTATTATTATTATTATTATTATTATTATTATTACAACTACTACTACTACTACTGCTGCTGCTACTACTACTACTGCTGCTACTACCACCACAACTATTAATATTTTTTTTATTATTATTATTATTATTACTATTATTATTATTATTAATTATTACTACTACTACTACTACCACTACAACTATTAATATTTTTGTTATTATTATTATTATTATTACTATTATTATTATTATTAATTATTACTACTACTACTACTACCACTACAACTATTAATATTTTTGTTATTATTATTATTATTATTATCATTATTATTATTATTATTGAAGGAGCGTTGTTCGTCCTTGTGGGATGTGCAGTACAGCTCTCATGTGTGGGGTGGATCACCATATATTCAACTGCTAAACAGGGTGGAGTCATGGGTTTTACTTCTCTCACTCTCTCTCTCTCTCTCTCTCTCTCTCAATGTTGCACCTAATTCGTATTAAGAATATATGGAGTGGAGGGGAAATTGTTGAGTGCTGTAAAGAGTATGTACGAGGGAGCTAGGGCTACGGTGCGAGTGGATGGTGAGCTGAGTGAGTTCTTTGATCTCAATGTGGGACTGAAACAGGGGTGTGTGATGTCTCCATGGCTGTTTAATATATATATGGATGGGGTTGTAAAGGAGATGCAAGGTAGGGCAGTGGATGTGGGGCTGGCCCTAATGAATGAGGGTGAGATTTGGAAGCTTCCGGTGTTGCTGTTTGCTGATGATACAGTATTGTTGAGTGAAGATGAATGGGAGTTGCAAGGTTTGGTGAATGAATTTGGGACAGTGTGTAGGAGGAGGAAGCTGAAAGTTAATGTAAACAAAAGTAAAGTTATGGTGTTTGAGAGGAATGAAGTCACAGAGTGTGCAGTGAGGTTGGATGGTGAGGATATGGAGAATGTGAGTGCATTCAAGTACTTGGGTAGTGTGATGAGTAAGGATGGAACTTTGGGGGATGAAGTACGTGAAAGGGTACAGCAGGGAAGGAAGGTTGTTGGTACACTGAAAGCAGTGATGAGAAATAGGGAGGTGAGTACGAAGGTAAGAAGTCACTGCATGATAGTATTGTGATCCCTACCCTGACGTATGGAAGCGAGGCATGGACCTTGCAAGAGGGGAACAAGTCAAGAGTCAGAGCAGTGGAAATGAGTTATTTGAGAGGAGGATGTGGATCACATGGAGGGACAGGTTGACGAATGAAGAAGTGAAGGAACGTTGTGGGGTAGATGTGGATGTGGTTGAGAAGATTAGGAGAAATACACTGAGGTGGTTTGGACATGTGGAGAGAATGGAGAATGAAAGACTGACTAAGAGGGTGTATGTAGGTGAGGTGGAGGGAGGGAGAGGGAGGGGTAGACCGAGGATGAGGTGGAGGGATGGAGTTGAGAGGTATATGAGGGAGGGGGGGGTGAGTTGGGGGGAGGTTAGTCAAATGGTGGGTGACAGAGTGACTTGGAGGCGTTTTGTCTGCGGCCACCCTTTGCGGGATTAGGGCGTCGGGCTATAGATAGATAGATAGATTACCATTCTAGCCAGTGTTCCTCTTAACTATCTCCCTGCATCCCTCTCCCATCATGTCAGGCACGCAGCACCTGTCTTCCTACACACTCTCACCTCTTTCCTATCCAGCACTCCAATGTAAGATATATCTGGTACTCTTAGCCCTTCATACAGCTGCTCCACTCTTAAACTGTCTTCCTCGCTGTCTTTCCCCCTCTCTACGACCTCCAGTCTTAATATAGGGTAGTCCATATGTAACGCTCTACTTGCACCTTCCTGGAATCCTTTATTCATATCACGTCTCAGTCACTATCAATATCTACCCTGCTTCATTTATTCATTTCCCACTAAAGATGCCACACCCACGCCCACGCCAGCCGACTGAGCCGTCCTCGAAACGCATAAGACACTGCCATGTGGGTTTTTTAGTGGAGCACTCTTATCAGCCACCCTGTATATATATACAGTATATGAACTTTTTTTTTTTTTTTTTTTTTTAATGGGAGATGGGAGAAACTCGGCAAGCTCTACACACATATATATGTTTTTTTTACATACACAGTTGCCAGATTGAAGCAAGTATGGACAACTTCACTAGAAAAAAAAAGGGGGGGGAGGGAAAGGTGGTGCAGCGTAGGGTAAGGAAGAGCAGAGCAGGGCAGGGTGAAGTAGAGTAGGGGAGGGGAAGGGGAGGGAAAGGTAGGGTAGGGGTAGACGTAGGGAGTAGTCAAGGTGAAGGAAGGAGTGGGTCAAGGTAACAGAGGGGGGAATGGAGGGGAGGGGCGAGACTGAGAGAGGAGAGGGGAGGGGAGGGGAAAAAAAAAAGTGAGAGGGCAGGGGAGAGGTGGAGAAATGAGGAGGGAGGAGGCAAGGAAAGGAAGAAAAAACGGGTGATCATAAAAGGGTGAGGAAATGAGGGAAACAGCCTATAGAGAAGGGGGAGGGGTGGGGAGGGATGGAGGGGGAGAGGGGAGGGGAGGGATGGAGGGGGAAAGGGAGAGGGGAGAGAGGGCAATATAAAAATGAAATGGGAGGGATGAATGGAAAAAGAGGACTGGGCGAGAGATGACATGGTAGATAGGGATTAGAGGGGGAGATTAGAGGAAGGGAGAATAAAAGAAGGGGAGAAGGGACGGGGAGGGGAAATAAACAGAGGAAGGGAGGACAGAAGGGGAGTGGATGATAATACAGGTGGGGGAGAAGGGAAGGGGAGAATAAAGGAGGGGGAGAAGGGGAGGGGAGGGAAAATAAATAGCGGATGGGAGGAGAGAAGGGAAGCAGAAGGAAATGCAAATGGGGAGAAAGGAAGGGGAAGGGGAGGGGGTGGGTAGATGGGGAGATGAGGGGGAATGGGAGGTAGGTTGGGCTGTGGGAAAAAAAAAAACAGGTAAGTGAGATAAAGAAATAGACAGGTGCAAGGGTGGCAACTTTGGCAGGTGGGTAGGCAGGAGGGGTAGGCAGGGAGAGAGGAGAAACAGGAAGGGGGGTGGCAGGAGGGTTGATAGGTAGATAGATAGGATGATATGCAGATAGGTAGGTTGGTACTATAAGTTGGAGGGAGAGTAGTAGGTAGGTAGGTAGGTCGGTAGGTAGGTAGGTAGGTTAGAGGGACATGGGAGTCAAACCTTAACACTATTTTATTTAGCTTAAGGGACCTCTCCTCGTGTTGGCACATAGAGGTAGGCAGGAAAGAAGACAGGTAGTTGGAGGAAAGGTGGGGCAGGCAGAAGTGTTGGCTGTGAGAATTGGTAAAGGAGGGTAGGGATTTAGGCAGAGAGGTAGGCAGGTAAGAAGACTGGTGGTTAGATGAGAGGTAGCTATAGTAGGCAGAAGTGTTGGCAGTAAGAGATGATAAACGTTACGAGCTTAGGCAGAGTAGGCAGAAACGTAGGAAGAAAGGCAGGCAGGAAGGCAGGAAGTAAGATGAGAGGTTGGGTTGGCAAGAGTGTTAGTTGTATGAGTAGGTAGTAAGTACAGGGGGTTAAGGCAGAAAGATACACAAAGAGACAGACGAACAGATGTAGGCAGGAAGGGTGGTAGGCAGTGAAGGTAGGCAGGCGTGAGGGAGTAGGCAGGGAGGTTAGGTAGAAAAGGTAGGCAGCTAGGACGGTAGGCAGAGAGGTTAAGGCAGAAAGGCACACAGAAAGCCTCAGAGATGTAGACAGGCATCCAGGAAGGGGTAGGCACGGGAGGTAAGCAGGCAGGGGAGGGGTAGGAAGGCAGGGGGTTAGGCAGGAGGGGTGGGGCAGACTTCTACTGACCCACATACCAGCTCTCACCGTCGCCCGGGGGAGGGGGGAGGGGCACGGGGGAGGAGGAGGAGGAGGGGAGAGAATATTTGAGGAAAGGGCGAGAGAAAGGGTAAGACAGAGATTACACAGACGGAGAGAGACAGGGAGGAGCGGTGATCCAGACAGAGGAGAGAAAGAGACAGAGATGGTGAGGAAACGGAGGAAGGTAAGAGCGTGTGAAAGCAAGAGGGATGAGAGAAAAACAGAAGAAGAGGGAGAGAACAGGAGAGAGTGAGAAGGGAAGGTGGGGAGGAAGGGAAAAAGGGAGGAACAGAAAGGGGAAAGAAAGGGAGAATGGAAGAAGGGAAGAGAGAAAGAGTGGGGTGTAGGAACGGAGAGGTGAGAGAGAAAAGCAGGGGAAATGCCTCCAGAGAATACAGGAGGAAAGAATAAAAAGAGGGGAAATACCTGGAGGAAGAGAGTGGGAGAGAGGGAGGGAAAATGCCTGGGAGAGAGAATAAGGGAGGGCTTTTGGAAGGAAGGGAATGGAGGGAGAGAAATCAGAGGGGAGAGGGAAGGGAAATAACTAGGATGAGAATGGGGTGAGAGAGGCCTTGGGGAGGAAAGGGAAGGAGGTGGAAAAGGTAGGGATGAGGGTCTAAGGAGGAAGAGGAAATATCAGTAGAGGAAAATATGAGGAAAGGAAAGGAGGAGAAGTACACAGAGAGAGAGGGAGAGAAAAATAATCTGAAGAAGGGATGAAGGGAGGGATGGCAGAGTGAGGCTGGAGAGAAAGATGGTAGAGGGAGGGAGGGAAAGAAGTTGGCGAGGATGTGGAGGTACCGTAAGATCTTTGAGAGGATAAGGAGGAGGAGGAATATAAGTTCAGGGAGGGAAAGAAGGGAGGAAAGGAGGGGGAGGGCTTGGAAGAGATAAGGAAAGGAGGGAGGCGAAAAGGGAGGAAGGGAGAAGGCTTGAGGTGTTAAGGGAGGTGACTTGGGGGTAAGCAAGGGGGTGACGGTTCGAAGAGAAAGGGAGGAACGGAGGGTGAGAGAGGGAGACTATGTAGAATGAGAGACAGCCAGAGGGAGACTAAAAGAGAGAGAGAGATACAAGGGTACCGGGCCGTGGCCATGGTACGGTATTTTAACAAGTTACCATCATCACTATGGCGGGGAGGTAATGCTTCATCCCCTGGTATTTATCTATCTCTGCGTTAATCTATCTGCCTCCCTAGATGCCTGTCTGTCTGTCTGTGTCTGTTTCTACCTCTGCGTTCATCTATCTGCCTCCCTATATGAATGTCTGTCAGTCAGTGTGTCAGTCCGTCTATCTCTGCGTTGATCTGCCTCCCTAGATGCCTGTCTGTCAGTCTGCTGTATGTGTTTGTCTGTCTATCTGCGGTGTTGTCTGCGTGTTTCTCACCCTGTCTGTGTGTTTTGCCCTCTCCCTCCTCCTCTTTCTCCTTTTCTATCACTGTGTGTGTGTGTGTGTGTGTGTGTGTGTGTGTGTGTATATATATATATATATATATATATATATATATATATATATATATATATATATATATATATATATATATATATATTTACACACGCAGTATATATAAAACTGGATTACACAAACCGTACTTGGAGAACCACTATGCAAATCTGTAAAGCTATGGCTATTGACCCAAGGCTGAAGTAATTACATTTTGGTGAAAGTAGCTGTGTCACCAAACAAGGACACACGCGTACTTTCAATAAATTAACAAGTACCTATTGTTCGGGGTGACGGGGGTATGCACTCAACTCATTGTATTAGCAGCGTAATCTGATAAGGGAAAACTATTTACATGCTAGGAGTTCTTTATAGTCTACCGTGGCTATCATTAATCCCTTCACTTCGATGATGCACTTTTTATATTTCATTCTTGCTGCCGCTAAACGATTCTATTTATCTCTAAAAGACTGTGAACTGGCGAGGTTAGATATCCCAAGGCTTTTTCAATCTCTTCACTACGAGAGGCTTTCCTACTCTGAATATATATAAACGCCTGGTGGTGGCAAGTGTACAACAACAAACGTCATCTCAGTGGAGGAATTTGCTGCTGCTTCACTGACATCTTTTATTTTCCATTCCTGCTGCCACTTAGCGATTTTATACATTAGATTTTTTAAACGAGAGAGAGAGAGAGAGAGAGAGACAGACAGAGACAGACAGACAGACAGACAGACACAGAGGACCACACCCAGTTAGGTGCAGTTCACTACACCTCACATAACTATACGCTGGCCTTCCATTCCTTAGGTACCATTCCTTTGTCGCCTACGTGGAGAAGGAGGAGGAGGAGGAGGAGGAGAAAAGAAGTGGGGGAGGAGAACAGAGATGGGAAAAATGAGAAGAAGAAGGAATAGGGAAAAGAAGAAGAAGAGAGGCATGATTAAGAGGAGGGGGAGGAGAAGGAGAAGAATAAAATGTAGTAGTGGGGAAGGAGAGCAGTGATGGGAAAAAAAAAAAATGAGAAAGGAATAGGGTTTAGAGGAGGCTGAAAAACAAGACTGTCACTGCTTGTCGTCTGTGTAGGGGAGGAGGAAGAGGTGGAGGAGAGGTGGAGGAAGAAGAAGATAACAATGACAAGCAAATGTGGACGTCAATTAAGCAGACGGCTTACTTCAGGGCTACCAAATAAAAAACAAACAAGTATACACATTATTATACATGTACAGGAAATCACACACACACACACACACACACACACACACACACATTCCCGTCGCTACAATCAGCCTAGACACCCGCTACACAAGAAACATAACAAAAACGCAGCTCCATTAAAGCAAAAGACGAGGAGGTGAAGGTAAGCAAGATCAAGCTGAGTAACAAGACCAAACAAACACCTGTTGCATATGCCCAGCCACAAAATACATAGCCGGTACACATACAGTATTATTGCCCATGAAAATATCGCTACGCCTTACAGTTGAGCTATTACGATACCTTATGAGGGTAATTTGATGCAGTTTAGGGCACAATCATCTTTCATAGTGAGGGTGTTAGGCCTCTACTACTGTGAAATTGTAAAATATTTTGGAAGGAACGCCAGTATATTATAAATTTTGGACGTCTAGTACCTTTTTAGTTCGACTTCTCTCTCTCTCTCTGTTATACTGTACAATTATATAAACACCAATACTGTTCCAATTACAAACGTCTGCTACTGTACCTCGTTAGTTCAATAACCCCCCCCTCTCTCTCTCTCTCTCACACACACACACACACACACACACACACACACACACACACACACACACACACACACACAGTTTCTGCATTCCGCCAGCTGTAATTTTTTTTTTTCAGACGGAACTAGGGAAAAAAAGAGTTGTTTCTTTGACTGTACCAATACCACACGTCTGGTTCTACGCAAATGCCAAGATCAAGGCCTACGCTTCCACACCTGACAAGAAATGTAATGACTGTAATACTGGTAGGGTCCGCACAAGTTCCTTCAGATTACAGACGGCATTACAATCTCATCACCATCACCATTTTGTTCCTGGTGTGCAGAATTACGGAAAAGGAAGCTACACAAAATGAACCACTACTACTACTACTATTACTATTACTACTATTACTACTACTACTATCATCACCATCATCTTTATTCTCAACATACTCTTAAATTCTTGCCGTATAATTTGAGTTTACATACCGGTATAGGATACATATATCTTTATTTATATTTAGTCTGTATATTAATTACGCAGTTTTAATCATTATTATGCAATTTTAGGATGAGAGGGGGGTGTGAGCTTGGAGCAGGGCAATGAAATGGCGGGGGACAGGGCGACATGGAGGCGATTTGCTTGTGGCCATTCCTTACTGGATTGGGGCGTCTGGCAATAGAAAGACAGATAGAGAGATAGAGAGACAGACAGACAGATAGATAGATAGATAGACAGACAGACAGATAGAATTTTAGGACAAGTAAGAGTAGAGATAGTCTAGGCTAGTAATGTGGTTAGAGCAGCTTAGTCCATCTGCCTCCACAAGTAGGTTAATGTGGCGGTATTTCACACTTCGCCTAAGTCTTCTTGCTTTCACTCTTTCTCACCACCAAGCTTTTCCTTCCCCACCTACACGGGAAAGCTATCACGCTCTCTCTCCTTTCTCTCTCTCTGTGTATCTATCATCTATCTATCTACCTATCAGGCTTTGCAATTAACCAGTTAACTTCCGGCACGACAGTAATCTACCAGTCTTTCTCTCTCTCTCTCTCTCTCTCTCTCTCTCCTTTCTCTCTCTCTCTCTGTATATCTATCATCTCTCTGTCTATCAGGTTTTGCAATTAACCAGTTAACTTCCGGCATGACAGTAATCTACCACAGTCTTTTTTTTTTTTCTTTACTGCTCTCTCTCTCTCTCTCTCTCTCTCTTTATCAGTGTGTGTGTGTGTGTGTGTGTGTGTGTGTGTGTGTGTGTGTGTGTGTGTGTGTGTGTGTGTGTGTGTGTGTGCTTCCCGTTGATAATTTTATCAACTTTAATACAGGCATCGCAGACACGAAGGTTTGAACAGTGAACAACAACATAAATATCAGTTAAGAAGGTCTTGCATACAGAATAACAACAGAAATATCACACGTATGAAGATCTGAAGAGCAAATAACACACATATCGCAGGTATGAAAGTTTTAGCGCAAAATGACACTACAGCTATTGCAGGCACAGTTTTTTAATACAACAACAGAAATATAGGTAAAAACGTTTGAAAAGAGACCAAGAGAAATATGGCAGATAAAATGGTGTGATGAGGTGCAGCAAACGTTTACGGAGGGTGTGATGGAGTCTGCTGGGGTAAGTGGATGAGCCGACGGAAATATGGCAGGTAAAATGGTGGGATGAGGTGTAGCAAACGTTTATAGATGGCGCGATGGAGTCTGCTAAGGTAAGTGCATAAGCCAGCAGAAATATGGCAGGTAAGAAGGTGTGATGAGATGTAGCATACGTTTACAGAGGGCGCGATGGAGTCTGCCAACAGAAATATAGCAGGTAAAATTGTGTGACGAGATGTAGCAAACGTTTATGGAGGGCGCGATGGAGTCTGCCAGGGTAAGTGCATAAGAAACCTCCCCCGTGTGGGCAGAACAGGTCAGGCTTCCGTTACTCCCTGGGCGTACCCTACCCTACTGGCACACTCTCCTCCTTCCTTTCATACCTACCTACGTGCTCTGAATACCCCTGACAAAAGATCTAGACTATAACAACAACATTTTTAATATAATTCTACAGACGCGTTAGTTATGCCTATATCAAGATGGACACATGTTTCCATAAGTTTATCTCCCCAGTTAATTTCGTCTTTAATTTCCTTACATGGGCCTAAACAGACATTTATAGGCCTAAACACAAAACATCCAAATTTCTACTATATGTAAATGGAATGTCAGTGTATCAGTATTATAAACTAATATATGGTAAATAAAAATACGAGTATCACTTCACGGGCCAGGCTATCGTGAATTTAATTACTGTACGCGGGACTATAATTCATCCCAATATTTTACGGGTTGTTCAATATTTCCAGGCCCACCCTCTCAAACTTAGGATCAGCCGCCTAGTAACCACAACTCATGCTAGATAAATACACATGGAAACTTTCTGCAGTCTTAGTTCTATCTGGGAAAAAAAATGCTTGGTTATGACACGGGACTGCATCATGTTAGTCAATCTCACTCCTATTTCATAACCAAACAAATTACCATATCTGTCAATGTGCAAACAGAAACAGTCTTCACACACACACACGCACACACACACACACACACACACACACACACACGCAAAGTAATTATTCTACCCAGTTCATTTCGTAACTCCCAGGGCAAATAACGCCCTGAGGCAGTGTTATCATGAGCTTAGAGGGGCCACTGACTGATGATGATGATGATGATGATGATGATGATGATGGTGGTGGTGGTGGTGGTGGTAGTGGTGGTGGCGCTGGTTCTGTTTTCTTGTTTTTTTTTTAATGCAAGGAAGAAGGAACCAAAGGCCGGACTTGTTTGTAATTCCTAGCACCCCTTCCTTACTGGTAGTGACGTATTTTGCGTAACTACAACTTCGTATTCTCCTCTATGGTATCTTTTTTATGAGCAACTTCGGTATGTTTTACACAGGTTGCTTCCTCCATAATCAACATATCTTACGGTACTTCAAGAAATAATGAATAATACTGAGCCTGACAGTATCTACCGTATATTCTAACGCCAAACTGAAGTCTCCTACGATGAATAAAACTGCGGATAGTGAGAATATACACATCATACTGAAATGGTTAACAAACTCGTTGGCCTGCACACATCCGTCCATCAATCTACCGGTACCAATGTTCCCTGACGCTGCATCCTGTCTCTTTCACAAACGGCCCATCGCTCCCATAGGCTAAGTACAATACATTACAATATTAACCCCTTCAAGGCCAAGGCAACTCTCGCATTCTATAAGCTACAGCCAGACGATTTGATGCAACTCACTCAAAAGTTTCGAAGGCAATCAATAAGTAACAAAATAAACAGCTATATGGAAGAAATGTATCCCTTGCTGACTGAATTAAAGTGTCTAACGATTAAAAACTTGATATACAGTATGAAAAAAAATAATACCGTGATAAACAGTATGAAAAAAAAAAAATGCTTACTCTAACCTTGTATTTAATTGGCTTCCATTATTAACCGACAGTCATTAGTAATAAAAAATAATGTCATCAGGAAGATCATTAGCCTCATTAGAGCTTTCTTTCAATGCGTAGGCACCAAATAAGTAATGCTGTAAAATCCATCAGTAAAAGATACACCGTAATGATTGCCTGTACTTGTTTCGGTTATAAGCACGATAATAAAGAATACAACGAAAATGAATTGCATCCATTCAAAACACACACACACACACACAAAGTAATACCGGTACTGTAAAAATAATCGGTAAATACTCGTATATATAACGTAAGTACCCAGTCTGTACTGTACTTGGTTTGTTATAGCACAATAATAAACAATGCAAATGAACTACAACCCTTCAAAACACCAAAAAATAAACGATACTCTAAAACCCATCAGTAAAATATATACCGTAACGACCCATTTTGTACTTAGCTTGTTATAGCATAGAAATAAACAAAAAATATAACGAAAATAAATTACAGTCATTCAAAAACTAAAAAATGAAATTAAAAAGTTCAGTAATTGGGACAGGTGTTGAAACCAAGACATAACACTACCTACAACCAAATTTACGCCAGAACCTTATTCTCAACTATATACAGCAATTAGTTTCCTTCAGCGGGCAGCAAATAACGGTTACGATAAACTATTTAAAAAAAAAAAAAAAAAGCGTATATACCCCTACAGCTTAAAAACTTTCTAGCCAAATACCGGTAACTTTCAAATATCGAAGTAACACAGCTACTGCAATATTTTTTTTTAAACAAATGAACAGAGGAAGAAAAAAATCCATACACCAGATTACAGGTGTCCTCCATTCATAAAAAAATCTGCATCGTACGTTAAGAATGTTTACCTACAGCCAGACTCCAAACTCAGGTACGGGGTGGCCATTTGAGTTATAGTTGTTTTACGGGGAGGGGCACTGACACTCCGCCAACCCACTTGATAACATGTATGAAACACGTATGAGTTAGTTATATGGTTACTACCCAGCGTTGTAAATGGTTTCCTGGCTTGTAAGAAACCATTCGAGCTGTCACTCAGTGTAAAGCCACCCCACAAGGAAAGAACAGTAATAAAAAGTGGCAGGAAAGATGGGAGAAATAGGAAAAGGGGAGGGCAGAAAGGGAAAAGGCGGAGGAAGAAGTCGGCAGCACTACATCAAGTGAGTGGATGACGGTCGCCACTACCTACCACACAGGTAGGTAAAAAGACAAATTAAAAAGCATCAATAACAGTAAATTAGCAACACAAATACATAAATAAATCAGTAATAAAGAAAATGTCAGCCTAAAACCAATCCCTCGATGCAATAATCCTTCTCCATTAACACCAACAAATACCAAACAACTTACTCATTTGTACGATTCAATCACAAGATTTTTAAATTCTGTCAGGAGGTCCCGGATGAAAATTGCGACACGATTAACACATAAATTTTCCGCTTCTCATCCTGTCATGGCGGTTGGTGAGTTTTTATTATTTCTGTAGTTTTACACACACACACACACACACAAAGTACCGGTACATACACAACCGTTTTACATTTAAAGTTGTAAGGTTATAGTTTTACACACACACACACACACACACACGTTTTGCATTTAAATTTACAAGGTTATGGTTTTACACACACACACACACACACACACACACACAAAGTACCGCTACAGACACAACCGTTTTACATTTAAATATACAAGGTTATAGTTTCACACACACACACACACATCTATCCATTCACCTACCTCCATCCATACTCCATTTGATGTTACATGCACACAGTCAACCGTCATATCTATCCACAAATACGGTATCTTTCTATAAATAGCTGGATAAATGTAGGTTATAGTCTGTTTTAAAATATATTACATCTTAATATACTGCATATTGTTGGTCAATATATATCGCTCTAATCCATAAGAATCTTTTAAATATTCAAATCCATGAGACTTTTTAAATATTCAAATCCATCTTTTTAAAGTCAAATGCATGAGTATCTTTTAAACAGTCAAATCCACGAGAATCTTTTTAAACGTTCAAATCCATGAGAATCTTTTTAAATATTCAAATCCATGAGAATCTTTTTAAATATCCAAATCCATGAGAATCTTTTTAAATATTCAAATCCATGAGAATCTTTTTAAATATTCAAATCCATGAGAACCTTTTTAAATATTCAAATTCATGAGAACATTTTTAAATATTCAAACCCATGAGAATCTTTACATTCAAATCCATGAGAATCTTTTCAAATAATCAAATCCACGAATCTTTTTAAATATTCAAATCCATGAGAATCCTTTTAAATATTCTAACGATATTCTTATGATTCTACTGAGCTACAGGAAAATCTATTGGTATGAATGGGATATATATATAGCTATCTACGGTATCTATACAGCTATATACGGTACCTATCTACATCTATCAATCTATCTATCCATTTATATAACTACGAATTTATCAATCTATATACAACTATCAATCTACCCATCTAGCCTATATGATTTCACCACTATCTAACATCTATATATACAACTGTCAATCTATCTATCCAACTTCGGTATATATATATATATATATATATATATATATATATATATATATATATATATATATATATATATATATATATATATATACACCCGGTATATATAAACTATCAATCTATCTATCCATCCAATCTATACATACCGGTAACAATCCATCTATGACTATCAATGTCTATCCATCTATATTTAAAGCCATCTATCTACTCATCTAATAGACCGGTAAATATAAATCTAAAACTATGAATCTATCCATCTAACTAATCAATCTATATTTAACTATCAATCTCCATCTACGTAGCCTATAAATACCTTTCCATCTGTAACAACCTCCATCCAACTATAGATAACTAGCAATACCTCCATCTCTATATATATCAATCTATCTATCCATCAACGGCTACCTATCAATTCACCCAGCTCCACCAAGTTCCTTTTGACTGACGGACGAGGCCATAATTATGTGATAATGGGAAATTTCTCACTCACACTGACTCACACACACACACAGGGTCGCTCATCCACACACACTGGAATATTTCACACACAAGCGGTGGCTGAATCGGTAGAAAGGTGGCCTACTGTTCTAATGGGCCCAGGTTCGAATCCCCGCTAGGGCAGGGACCAATTTAAGGATTATAATTTCATAAAGCAGACTTTACTGATCAACTCTGGAACTGTCTCCCTCTGTCTGTATTTCCTGCAGTGTGTCCAGGCATCTCGAAATGAACGGATCTTGAATTTGGCTCTCTCTTGTATTCTGTTTTTCTTTTGGAAGGAACAATTATTGCGGGCTCGTGGCCTTTGGTTCCTTCTTTTTCGCATAAAAAAAAAAATGAAGGCCAGCCGACATATAAAAATACCCCCGCTAATACCAATCCACCAGTCCTACGTGAGACGGCTCTAGCATGTATTCAATATGGACGGTGGGTGTTAGCGCCGAAGTGGTGACATGTGGTAGTGTATGGTATGTACGAGGACAACTGGGTCTTGGGAGCAGGCTGTGAGACCTATGCCCAAAGTCGGACACAAAAAATGCATACATATACATACACAAACGTACACCGTTATAAATACAGTAACACGGACATACCTGCCGCCTACATACACCTGCACCAAGGATTACTAATACATGCACATACACGCAGATATTTACATACACACGCGCACACATACATGCAGTCGCTTAACCACATGCATACAGGGTCATTCACACACGCACACACACGTACGCAAAAGAGCATTCTGACAAAAGCACACACACACACACACACACACACACACACACACACACACACACACACACGTACGCCTACCTGAACATTATTAGATACACTACATTCCTCCCCACCCCTTCCCTCCCCCCTTACCTACCTACCTACATTTCTCTCTCTCTCTCTCTCTCTCTCTCTCTCTCTCTCTCTCTCTCTCTCTCTCTCTCTCTCTCTCTCATCCCAGACCTTATCTATCTCTTTTCTCTTTTAACTATTTCCTCTTTTGTCTTCCTGTCATTTCAACATCATTTCCTCTCACTCTCTGCTTACATCATTCCTTCTTCATAATATATCCTTTGTTCTCTCTCTCTCTCTCTCTCTCTTCTTGTCCATCCCCAACGTTTAAAAAATTTTGCGCACGAGGTAATGGATTTTTTTACAGGTTTGTGTGTGTTAGTTTGTGTATTTGTGTATGTATATGTGTGCATTCACGTGTATGTGTTTGTAAAAGTGTATGGTCTAAAATTCTCTGTGTAGGTAGATAGGGGCGTGTTCCGAAGTTGTGTGTACCCAGATCCATGTGTACTCCGGTGGATGTAGGTGTAGACATGCATGTAGGTGTGGCCCAGGTGTGTGTAAAGGTATGGGGTGTAGAGGTAGGTGTGTGTGCAGGTGTAGCCAAAACAGCTGTCGTGTTGGCAGTGGCTGGTGACCCCTGGCAACCCCCCCACACTGAGCTGGCTTCTTAGACACGGTTGAAATCTCTTATCAAGACTATATCGTATTCTTATCATTTTCTCAATCATAACAAACCTCAAATTCTTAACCAGCAACTTATTCTAGCTTCTAAAACCATTTCCCTTTGACTCAGACTTTATTAAGATGAAGAGGAAGCTGCCGGATGTCGGTATAAATAATATGTTTACATCGGTTAAGTGAGAAAAAAATGGTTAAAATTATCTTTACCTTTGGCCGGAGAAGCTGTGCGTCGTGAAGGCTTTAGTTAATCCACACTAGCACTACACTAATCTAGCACTTTAATCCCCCTTCGCGTGCACTTAATCCATGTACAGTAAGAGGTAAATCCCCGGAATAAGGAAGAAGAGGAGCGTTACCTCCCTCCCGCCCTCGCATCAACTCCGACTCTGTTCAACTTCAGCCTCAAGACATTCCATCCATGCACAGTTGCCAGTTTCTCCCTAAATTCCTCTTTCCATCGCCCGCACGGGACTCTCGAAGCGATGATTTTTGCATTACTGAATAGAACTACAGATTACATTAATAGATTGTGGCTGTCTTTGCTTTTAAAGTGTGATTTTACCGTTATACGAGGCAAATGTTTGGCTAATCTCGGCTCCGCGGTCATAAGCAGATGAGTTTTGTCACATTGTTCTTCATTTCCTACCATAACATATCGACTAGCGCGATGGATATATGGTTCAAAATATGCTTTATCCATGCACACAGTTTCCCAAAGGCCAGAAGCCTGAAGTAGAGACGGACTGAAAGAAACACGCTGGCCGAAACAGCATTCAGCATCTTCATAGTCACCTCAAGTCGGGCGGGAGTTTGTCAGTGCATTTCGTTCTGTCCCAAATATCGATTCTCAATTTCCGGCTACTAATGAGCTTCTACTCTTTGCTACCTCCTTCTGACCATGAAATAAATTAAAATACCCTGCCTTTGCGTCATTAGGTAGGCTATTAAGCACAAGGAATGTTGATTCAGCAATAAAATTTACGTAATTTTCCCCTCGTTAATGACCAGACTGATCGCTCGAGCTAGCCTCACCGCGGGTCCCCGATTCAACATTCACAAACTTTCCTCAGCCTACACTGTGTACTGGATTATTTAATTACATTTTTACCTTCCTTCATATAACTACCAAACACTTCATAACCAAACTAGAGTAAATATCAAAGTGGAATAATACGAATAACAAAATTACTTCTATTAAAAGTGATCCAGTTATGGCGACTGGCTTATCCAAGAATCTGTTTAGGATTCTTAATAAATACAAACGTCGGGGTCACACACACACACACACACACACACACACACCGACGTCCACACTGAAAGAAAGTTTTGAAACTGGTATGATCACTTTTTTTTACTCCACTCCGAGATGCTATAGACGCATTTTTATTTTTTAAGGCATATACCGGACGATTATAGTCAGTATATCTTTCAAACGGTCAAATTTCCGTAGGAACGTTGTATGATTCCATTTTTAAATCCCTCCCTGATCCTACAGACGCACTTGGGAATTTTACCAAAGCCTAGGCGTTATAACACTTTTTTTTTACACTCTAGCAAACAATAAAAAACTATTTCTATATATGTTTTATAATCGACTTCTTAAAAAACCCTCTATCACACACGTAACTGGATTTATACCGAGTCCTACAGTCTACCAGATTTTTATTTTTTCTCAGCTCAGGGAAAGCATAGGAATGAAACGATCAAAAAGCATCTTAAATTGCTCCTAAACGCACTTACGCATGCTATTCCAGGCTAACACCCATGATTCGTAACCAGATGAGGGAAAGACTGCAAGTTAAACGGTTCTCGCGGTCGCTTTCTCTCTTGTAGTTTATTCCAGCTAATGCCAGACGATTTTATTCAGCTGAGAGGGGGTCATAGAAGCCCTAATGTTAATACTGGAATCATTTATTTCTATAGTTCATTCACCTTAACTTGACCCAAATTCTCGTCCTCCATCTTGCTTATTTCACGTAGTTCAATGGCAGAAAACAGTGCCACGGCTCTGCATCCTTTCCATAGCACTTCGTTATCAGCGCCATATTCTAGTGTTAATCTCTTGCTACACTTGGTATTTAAGACGGAGGGATAATT
This sequence comes from Coenobita brevimanus, assembly GCF_032717465.1. Classification (NCBI taxonomy): domain Eukaryota; kingdom Metazoa; phylum Arthropoda; class Malacostraca; order Decapoda; family Coenobitidae; genus Coenobita; species Coenobita brevimanus. The sequence continues at coordinate 1,658,514 of NC_137065.1, read as the reverse complement.
TTAGGTCAGGGTTAAGTGACATCAGTAATATTTTCGCTGCTATGGTCTCTCTCTCTCTCTCTCTGATAATGCCCTCTATTTCACGTACTTGAACCACAGCTATGTAACTTTAAATTTCCTTATTCCTCTCATTTTTCAGACTGGCTGGAGAGAGAGAGAGAGAGAGAGAGAGAGAGAGAGAGAGAGAGAGAGAGAGAGAGAGAGAGAGAGAAATTTCATGCGTCTCAACCTTACATGGTTGAAATTTGGCTACGAGGGAGATGAAGGGGGGGGGGGATAGTGATGATCGCTTGTCGTCAAATGAGGTAATACTGGGCATGTCCTTCAGTTGGATCCAGTTCTTTAACCTTAACTTGGCGTTCAGTTTCGTCCTTTAAAGCTTGTTTCACATTCCTAAGTGATTGGGTAATACAATACAGCTCTTCATCCTTTCCATGCCACTTCCCTGTGACTAACACGTTATTTTTAAGGGTAAATTTCTTGTTATATCTCAGTATTCAAGATGGATGGTTTGCAATTTTAGGTCGTTAGAGTAACCCCGGTCTGTCTAGCCCGAGCAGACACATCAACCGCAGGCAAGCAAGTCCCTGCAGGGTTGTTCCGTACACTGAATGCAGAAGAGTACGGAGGTTTAGCTCGTGGATGGACGCCTCATTTGCGTCTTTCCACCCAGTTAACAGACGCACCATAGTAGGCTCCACATCACCCCGTTATTTGGTTACCACACAGCGATGTAAATGGCTTCCTGGTTACAGGAAGCCATTAAGTTTGTCACTCAGTCACTTAAAGGCAACAGTACATGGAGTGAGTGAGGACAGTCGTTAGAGTAAAAAGGATTAGCTCATTATATTGTGAAATTATTCGCCGCAAGTCGGAAGGTTCAAGGACTAAATCCGGCTGGGGTGCCATAAAAACTTGCTCTTAATCCTTATAATTTGAATAGTACTGTAAATATTAGCTCCTTCAACCTGACGAGTTTATATATATACTATATATACTCTCTCTCTCTCTCTCTCTCTCTCTCTCTCTCTCTCTCTCTCTCTCTCTCTCTATATATATATATATATATATATATATATCTCTATATATATATATATATATATATATATATACTGCTATCTCCAAATGATTTTGTTCATCTTGGGAAACTTCAGAACTGGTGGAGTTTGATACGGCCTTCAGTAACCCCTTCATCACTACAGATATTTGCGTTAAATACCAGTTCAATCACCTCGTGGTAGCAACAACAAAAAACATATGGGGCTGAAGAAATTAAGGAGTAATATGCTAAATAAGTCACCATGGAGGAGTTGCAAAGGATTTAGACTACGGTAGTATATCAACCATAAAAAGACTGAATCCCTCTCTTTCCTACGGTGGGTTTTGCCGTTTCAATATTCTGACGTTAACTGGAATGAAAAAACTATTACTTCCTTCAGTACGATGACGTATTTTTACTTTGACTTCCTACTTCAAACGATTTTGTGTAAGTTGTAAAGTCTTTTCAAAGTGAAGGGGTTAGATTTAGCCTTCATTAAACCCACCAAAACAAAGGATATTTCCTGTTAAATAATCACCTGATGATAATAATAAAATTTAAAACGTGTCCTCGGCCTGAGAGGTTTATGTCTTGGTCAAATCGTTCACGTATATAATGAAATTCCATAAAATCTAATACGGTGTCACGTGTGTCGAGTCTTTGCAAGTTTAGTCGGTTTAAAATTGGTAACCCCATTCAGCTTAGTTGGTGGCCACGTACTGTCAGACTGGTGAATAAATTTGACTAATCACGAAAGAGTCACTCCTTCATAACTAACGATCATCTAATTTCAAGCAACCACGACATCCATAGTTGGGTGGCAAAGCTGTCAGGTGAAAATTATGGAGCACAGTTGAACATGCCTCCTTTCTGCATATGGATACCTCAGCAGGCCACGCTTACCCTAACCTAGACCCATGTAATTAAACCCTAACTCGGGATTATCGTTTGGGGGCAACATCAGGGCCCGTATTATCACTGATAGACGAATCTCCCTAACACCTGTTCCTTTGCAACTTATTTTCATTATTACGTTACTCTCCTCAGTATGACAAATTATTCTAATATCCCATCTGACTGGCGTGCCTGCAGTTTTGCGCTGTCCTCGTTTTCCTCTATGCGGCTCCTCTCAGTCTAACTAACCAGTGCAAAAAAAAGGTAGCCAACCAGGTGAGTAAACCAGGTGAGTAATATTATCGTACTCTGCAATGATACGTGCACATGGATACTGGCCAAGTGTTAAGCTTCCTTAACCGACGAGAATACAAGCTCATGCCACGTCCGCGGCTGGCAATATAAACACATTTGCAAAATGAAGTAAGAAAATAATTATCCATGAAGGTATTCATGCAGGAACCGCCTATTAAGTAGAAATGTAAAATGCTAACGCAAACCTGTGCGAATCACCTAGAGGATATGTCAGATTCACCAAAATACGAGCATCCCAGCAGTATGAGTGGATCGAACTGAAAACACGTCATATTTAAGTAACTGCACCTACCTGCTTTGATTTACAGTTTCCTGATGGAAGCTAAGGCATTCAACTATCTTGATATCACATATGTGCGATGTATTGATATCCTGTTTGGCATAACTCTGGTAATTACAACCACAGACTTCGAACGTGGGGCACCACAACCATTTTTAAATATTACTGGCGCAACTGACGCATGCGCACTGAGTGCGAACGCGAACCTTCAGCACGAAAGTTGGTTCTTAATAATTCCTTTCATACAAGTTGTGAATGCTGTGTGATATGCAAAATAAATCGCTAAGGGAATGCAGTTTAACCCTTTGATTGCTGTGGGAGAGTATAAATGAAGCCGTCTGACTTCTGGAATAAAAACAAAAAGATTCCTTTGGCACAACTTTCATCTAACTAGTTTTTAACCTATATCCCTTTTTTTTTTTTTTTTTTTTTTTAAATCGTCTGACGTTTGCCGGGAAAAATAAAACTTGTATTTCACATTCAATGGCTTAAAACGGCAGGCTAAATTCGGGAAAGTCCGCGAAACATGACTGGTTACTCAAACTTTCACTCTGACCGCTTGCTACTCTCTCTCTTGCAGACTTTTCTCTAACCCTCTCTCTCTCTCTCTCTCAGCGGTATCTTGCAAACCCTTTGTTTCTCCCTCATCGTTTTCATAATTAAATTTTCTATCACGAGACGTATTAGCAGAATCCTATAACTTTTTGGCCTATCCTAAACCTATAGCCTACAGTATTTCAAGTGCCGTATCTTAAGTATCTGGAGATATCGTAACACCTTTCCTTCGCTATTTATTCTTTACATAACATCTCACTGTCCACTGCAATACTGTTCATGGAATCTTTGTCAGCAATATAGCACTAGGATTACTTACAACTCCAGGCTCATCTGTACGTGAACCCAATGGACTGCAGGATGAAGTTGCCCTCCTCCAGTATCCTTTTGAAGGACAGAGAGAGAAGTGTGGGATATTTGTGGACAGTGGAGCATCTGTACCACCACGGGAAGGCTTCCCTCTCCACCATCATTACAATACTGAGTGTAATATGCCAAATAAATCGCTAATAAAGAGGTGCTACGAATCCTCCTATGCCACTTTGGGTACAATATCGTCCTTACGCAAGTCATAGCAGCAGGAAAGCAACTCTTCAGCATTTATATAAGTCCATGGAAACTGCTCCCCTACTTTTAATAAACAAATATCAGTAGTTGTAGTAGTAGGTGAGGCATAACCTTCATATACTGTATATTGTGTGAATGTACAGTATAAACTGGCGTAGATTTATTCTGATGCCCGAGGGGGATGACTTCTGAGAATAAAGACGTTGTGAGAGATGAAAGGGCCACCGCCAAAACAAGTGACCTATGTACACCTGCTTGTATATAACTTTACTGTGGCTGACAAAAGGCCCAATCAGGAAGCAGGACATGAAAAGCAGCACAATTCATTACTTGCAGTCACGTCTGGAACAATCGCTTCATCACACTGGCATTCATTTAAAAAGATGAGCTTGCTTGCTACATCTGATAAACTGAAATTTTCTTATGTTATATACTCTGTATTGTCAGTTTTCCTGGTTTTTAAATAACTGCACTTTTAATGTAAAACTGTATTTTAAGTGACTGTAGGTTTAACTTTGCATTTCTTCTGGACTGTCTGAACTGTACGGTGGGGGGGGGGATGATTACATAGGGCATCCCCCCAACCTTACTGCTGGGAGGGGGGATATGTCTCCCTATCTTCCCCATGATCTACACCCACAACAGAATAGTATATGCTTGTGAGGTGGAATCAGGATTTCCAAGCTTGAATGGTAAATGAATGGCAGTGTGACCCACTTAATTAGGCAAACTTTTCCTAGTTCTCCTTCTATCATCTATTTCCTTGCTTTCTGAGGCCTACCTCACCCCATCCTTGTGAAAAAGGAATCTGGATGGTGACGACAAGGATAAAATGTAGAATTAATCAGACTGTTGAGGGTACCTAATTTACATTCAGAAGTGCCATCACCTTTTGCGGGATTAGGCTGTCGGGCTATAGATAAATTGACAGAAGTTTCATCTTAACCTAGTTTCCCAAAACTATAAATTAGGTGGACAGGATTCAGATAATGGAGAAACGATAACACAAATGTAAGAAACATCATATTCAGTGCACCTATAGATCGATCATCTTAACTTGGCGGTGGTTTTTGTCATTTTGCAGCTTATACTCACAGTTTAATGTCTTTTGCACCCTATTTTTGTATTTACATAGCAGAATAAGACAATGTTATGGCCCTGCATCCTATCCATGGCACTTTTTCATGACTATCATCATATTCCAGTATCAGTCTACTGTTACAACTCAACATTCAGATTTGTAGTGTAAGATGCAGGCTTATTACTGTATATCTAACAATTACAGGTTTAACAAATAACTAAAAATTTATAAGCTTACTTATGCAGTAAGTGCATTCAAGTACTTGGGCAGTGTGATGATTAAGGATGGAACTTTGGGGGATGAAGTGCGCAAAAAGGTACAGCAGGGAAGGAAGGTTGTTGGTTTCACTGAAAGCAGTGATGAGAAATAGGGAGGTGAGTATGGAAGTTAAGAAGTCACTGCATGATAGTATTGTGATCCGTACCCTGACGTATGGAAGTGAGGCGTGGGCCTTGCAAGAGCGGAACAAGTCAAGAGTGAAAGCAGTGGAAATGAGCTACTTGAGAGGAGCATGTGGAGTGACATGGAGGGACAGGTTGACGAATGAAGAAGTGAAGGAACGTTGTGGGGTGGATGTGGATGTGATTGAGAAGATTAGGAGAAATACACTGAGGTGGTTTGGACATGTGGAGAGAATGGAGAATGAAAGACTGACTAAGACGGTGTATATAGTGAGGTGGAGGGAGGGAGAGGGAGGGGTAGACCGAGGATGAGGTGAAGGGATGGAATTGAGAGGTATATGAGGGAGGGGGGGGTGAGTTGGGGGGGTAGTCAAATAGTGGGTGACAGAGCGACTTGGAGACATTTTGTCTGCAGCCACTCTTCGCGGGATTAGGGCGTCGGGCTATAGATAAACAGACTTACACCGTCAAGCACTTAGTCTTAATACTACAGCTGTTAGCAATTTATCTTGAATACTGCACCTCAGTTTTCTCTTTTATGCTACTTGTCTTTCTAATACTGAGTCCATAAAGAGCATACAAGAAATGCTTAAACACATTACATAAACAAATAAACTGGTAAGGAACAGGTGTCTGGAGCCACCTCAAATGACAGAAATAAACGTCATCATCCTGAAAACCCCAACACTGATGGCCATCACAGAATTACCTCTATGCTACTTCATCATTAAATCATTAAGATCCATCACACAAATGAGTCAGCCTCCTATTTTCTCACTGTTTCAATGAGATACATAGGATTCACACATAAACCTCCTATTTTCTCACCATTTCAAAGGTATGGGTACGATTCACATGTAACCATCTGTTTTCTCAATGTTTCAAGGGGATAGGTAGGATTCACATATAAACCCATTTCTCTCCATTTCAAAGGCATGGGATAAATTCACAAATGAACCTCCTATTTTCTCACTGTTTCAAAGATATAGGTAGAATTAACTTATAAGGCTACATGCAATATTATCAGCAGCAAACAACTAAATGTTCAGAAATATAAGTCATACATTCATTCACTCACCAATCAGGCATGCTTTCAAAATTCTTGGCTTTATCTCACCAGCTATACCATTTACAAGTAGCTTCAACTGTCATTTGCAAGGCACAAACAGGGTAAAAATTTTGTCTCCTATAGTACTATATTCCACTGCATCTACTTCACATTCATTTATCACTGTCCTACCTTACACACTATTCATAAAAGTATCACCTATGAGTGGAGTGACATACCGAGCCTTTCTCAGTTTATTCTTGGTGCTAGTTCTCATTACTTAGTTTCTCAGTTTATGATAATGGCCAGAAGAGGAAAGTGAGATGGAGATGAAATATGAGGGAAACTTTTGTCTCAGACTGTACCTCAATTTAAATCTGTGGAAGAACACTAAAAACAAACTATTATTAACAGTTTCATTCTTGCCTCCTATATACAACACTACAGTACATGACACACACCTTAATATTATACACAGCCATCATCTCTAATAACAATAATATAATACAGTACTAAGCTAGCTATAACATACATCAGTATGTACAATCTTGTTTGTGAAGTAAATATGACTAGTGTTAGAAAAGTAACCACAAACGTATCTGATATACTGTACAGTATACAAGTGTATTTCTAAACCTTTCACTATAATGATACCTATAGTGTATAGTGTATTCCTGCTACCATCAAATGATTTTATATAGCTTGCAAGAGTACCTTTGTAGTTGAGAAAATAATGTACATTGTACCTAATGCATTCAGAACGAAAATTTCCTCCTAAGCTGGATAAATGGTCTGGAGACAGCAAGAATACTGTATCAATAAGAAGGCATCGTAACACTGCAGGGGTTAACAGTTGTTCAGTACTATTTACTATTTTAAATTCTGTGATGAAATTCTTTATATACAATGTATCAATACACTGCTACCATAAAACTGAATGATCATCGATATAAAGCATTATTGATCTCCTCAATCATTTCATTCTGAAGCTCAGAGAAAATACATTTGGAAATACAGCTGTTTGTCCTTTGTAAACAGACATACATTTTGTACAGCAATATTCCATCCCAGCATGGGTCAGCCATTTTATCTGAGGACAACTTTCCACAATCCACAGTCTCCTGCAATATTCTGTCAAGTCCACAAACCATCCCTGGGGCTCCTTCTCAGGACCTTATCTCACATTAGGCTGTTGTTGTAGCCCCAGGCTAATCCAGACATGAACCCAGTTGACTGATACCTGAAGCTGTCCTTTGGCAGTCCACCATCCTCTTTTAGGGGGATATAGAGAGCTGAGGGACAGTTTTATAACCAGGAGGCACAGGTGCTTGGTTATATTGGTGTCATCGCGATAAAGTGTCTATCTCCAGCACCTCTCACATTGGGTAGGACAGTAATCATATACAGTATTACCTTCCATTCCAACTATCATTTAAGTACAATAATACAGAATCAGAATGAATTTTAACAAACTCTGAATAACCAGATACTATATACTGAAACATAAGGACAAAATCCCTCGGCTTCAACAAACACCTAAACCAGCAATGTACATTTTTGCTTTATCCTGCACTCACAAATGCTACCTGCTGTGAAAAGTATACGGGTGATAAAATTTCTGCGTGACATTAAGATCAAATAAATATGCAGCTTTATATTTTTACAAGTAATACACAGTGATCTGAGGCTAAGCTACTGTAGTTAAGAACACTCAAGGCAGGTAACTAAAATTCTTTTACCTTCATTTGACCCGGATTTCCATCTTTTTGTTCCTTATTTCACATAGCTCAGTGGCAGAGAAAGGCAATACTATGGCTCCATATCCTTTCCATAGGATTTCCTCAAAAACTAACATCATATTCTAGTATTAATCAGTTGTTTCAACTTGGCATTCCTGATGAGGAGAAAGCAATTTTAGGACACACTGATGTAAAAAGAGTATAGTCAACATCCTTGGTGACAGTACATGATCAATTAATCTCCAACTGCCTCTTGGTCATTCAGGTACTGTACTATTGTACCATGAGAGTAAAATGTGCCTATAAACTTGGTAATTAGCCAAACAATCATCATTCTTAGGAAGGAGACATTCAGCAGCAAGTAGAATCACTTGATGATTTTTCTTCTAAGTGACTGTACTCTGCTGAGACTCTCATATTGTTACAAATCTTATTACACTTCTCAAATTCCTTCCTTTCTTCCCAATAGCTTCAAGCAATTGCTGGGAGGTAATCAGCTGGAGTTCGCACTTGGTGGTTTAGCTTCCAGTCAACATAAAACACCAGCAGCACCATGACCAACTCCAATACCAGGATTCCTTAAGTAGAAACATGGTGTAATTTTTGGATTAGTTTAGATTATATTTCAGTCATATAATGCCACCAGGGGAATATGTCACTTACTTACCTTTGAATGTCTTAAACTACGAACTTTAAGTTATTTAGCTGCGCAAGGTATAATTCATCCATAACAGATATTTTTTTCAGTAAAGTATCGTGTGCTGTAAGGTACTCTTTTTACTCTAACTTGGCCTAAAATTACCATCTTCCCACCTTGAACACTGAGTTGCACAACAGATTAATACTAAAATGTGATGCTTGTTACAACAAAGTAATATGGAAAGGATGTAGGACCTTAGTACTGTCTTTTTCTGCCACTGAGCTATGTGATATATGCTGCAAATGGAGGAAAATCTGTGCCAAGTTAGAGTAAAAACAGTATAGCCTGAATTATGCTCATACAAATAACATGCTCTCTAATGGGGTCCACTCTTTCTGCACATCCACAGGGTTTTGTGTTTTGAGTTAAAGAGTTGCAGAGGTGGCATGAAGTGAGACTGGAGAAAACTGGGTATGTGTACAGAGAACATGGCAGACAGAAGGTGGTGGAGGAGATACATACGAGAAGGAACAAGGTTAGTGAAAGTCACAGAACTGCATTTTAACCAAGGGTGTTCTCTACCTGTGTTCATACAGTATTATGCAATGTGGTTAAGAGGGTCAAGCTTATCTGAGTTATTAACATATGAAGCTGCAGAATATAACATAAAATAATCAGTCACACATTCCATTCAAACCAAGACTGTAATCTCTCTCATGGAATCCAAATTGTGTAGATGTCCCCCACTCTGTTACTGTATTTCAACCACAGCTAATACACGCAGCAGCAGAAAATTATCACTCATCACCAAAAATAACATAATAATAAAATAATATTGAATTACAGTGTTCCATTTAAACCCAGACTGTACTCTCTAACAGAATCCAAATTATGTAGTGCATCAACCATGTTCTGTGTCAGCTCCAGTTTTTTGCCACGCCACATGATATGAGTGGGTGGTTGGTCCTCCCCAGCTTCAAATATAAAGTGTGATGCCAGTTGTATTGCAAGCTGTGACCGCACCAGGCCCACCCCACCCACACGGTCGGGTGCCGGGTGGTAGACTCGGCCTGTCTCCACCTGCATGCACAACTCCGATGGTAGGAAGGGATGGGTCATGGTGGCTCCTGTGTTGCCATATGCCAGTTGCTGCTCAGATACATCAGAAGGCTCATCAACCTACAACGAAATAAACAGTTAGTAAATCCTCCTTTTATGCAGATCAACAGTTGTGGTGTGCCGTTTTCTTCACTCAGTATTTCTGACAAGTGAACAGAACGATAACGTGAAATAATAATGTTTCTTTGATATCTGACGGTGTTCTTGTGAGGTCTGATATTTTATGCTAATTTAAACCATACAGTGGAGAGTCATAAGGTTGATCATAATTGCTGGATTTTCTTCTGTTAGTTCTCACTTAAAGGTTTGAATGTATGCACACAAAACGGTACTTGATCTCTACGTCACATCAGAAACTTGATGCTACCTTTTCCTAAGTGATATATTATGTTTATTACAGCTTAATTGTCTCCTTTATACAATTTACATATTTCTAGTGTGTACATTATTTTTTTTTCAGGAACACAGAAGAAGATAAAAGGATGTATTATGTTATATAAACTGATGAAAATGAAGCATTATTAAAAATAAGAACAAACAGAAATATGACAATAAGTGAAAGGTTTAAGCTGGACATACTTCTTCTCCATAACTAAGTAGTTGAAGCACAAAAATACAAAGAACATTATAATGAATCAAGAGCAACTCTAGTGGTTGGGGTTTCCTGCTTGTGTACTGCCGTTCAGTGCCAAGTGAGGCTGGTAACTGTTGCGGTAAATGTTGGGTCAGAGTAGCCTAGCCCCGGGTCCCTATGCTTCAGTTTAATTGGGGCAAAATGGGACTGGATGACAACAATGACAATGATGAGCAACTTTAAGGGAAGAAAAGATGTTAATACAACTTCATTTTAATAATAAAACAATTTCAAGCAAAACAAGTTTTAAACATGGGATAGCTATACTCTTTTTACTCTAGTCTGGCACAGACTTTCATCCCTCTGCAGTTTACTTCACATAGCATGACAATACAGTACTGTACTGAACTACTGTTCTGCATCCTTTCCACAGCACTTCTTCTTGACTTGCATCTTATTCTAGTGTTAATCTATTGTTATAACTCAGCATTCAAGGTGCAGAGACAGCAATTTTAGATAGGTTAGAGTAAACAAGGTATAACTGTACTTTGCATTTTATTCTGGCTATAGCTGAACAATTATGGTGATGCTCATGAGATACCTTAAGCACCAAGATCATTAAACACTGTCACAATTAACATTCTGACTGAGAATAAAGATCTTGTTTCATTCCAGCTTACAACTGACAATTTGATCAACTCAAAGAAACTTAAAACAGCAAAAGGGTGAACCAATTATTCACAATGTGCAAAAATTTCTCTTCATGTGGCCTGATTACTGCAATTATTAGCACTTTACCAACCACATTATTAGTGAGGCAGCAGAGGAGAGGATGAGGCAGTAGATGAGTGACTATCATCAACCCTTGGAGGTACAGTACAGTACTACCATGAGGGCCACACAATCATCATGTAAACGGACTAAATTTGACATCTCTTCATCTTGAATACTGAGCTGGTGCAAAAGACTGATATTAGAATATGATGCCAGTCATGACAAAATGCTTTGGAAAGGATGTATAGCTGTAGCATAATCTTTAACTGCCACTCAGCTACGTGAAAAGTGCAACAAAAGGACAAAAACTGGGGCAAAGTTAAACTAAAAAGGGTACAGCATGACTGACACTAGAACATGATACTACAGTACTTACAAAGACATGCTACAGAAAGAGTATAGAGCTGTAGCATAATAATTTACCGTCACTCAAGTACATGACATAAGCTGCGACAGGACAAAAATCTGGGCCAAGTTAAGGTACAATGGGTATAAATATATCTACAACCATACACTGAAAAATTGACGGCTGTGACTAACCAGGTGGGTGAAGACAAAGGGCAGGTCATCACAGCGCACGTAATTCCGCTCTCGGCCACAGGGGGAGAGGAACGGGAACTCCGGGTAGCGGTCACTCTCGTTCATACGCAGGCGGCTGAAGAAAAACTGCAGGAACTTCTTCTCTGGAACAGCATCAAAAATTAGTGCAGTACAACCTCCCAAATCTGAACACACACTAAAAAAAAATAAAAAAAATAAATAAAAAACTTTCCAAAATATTTTTTCGTGCAGTATAAGGTGTTGATATTATCTGTCCTCATACATTCACTGCATACCTGTATTTATAAACAAAAAGAGTATTTGTGGACACATATAATAACATCAGATGATATACAGTACAGTGTTACAGTACAAATACATGGCACTTCACTGCATTCGTTCATGGTTTTGTGTGTTAATTTTTACATGATTTTCCCATTCTTGTTATTATAATTCAACTTTCAATGTTTCATTTTCTATAAAATCTTACACTCAAGCATTATGGATATGTGAATTTGTACTGTGTGGTTATTTATACACTGTAATATAAGTACATGATCTGCCCTGTTATACTGATGTCACCATGAGAAGGCATCCCTCTCTAGCATCCTATTCTGAGCAACAGACAAAATACAAAGGAAGGATAAGAATGAACCTTTGTAATTTACTGAATCACTAATAATTTTCTTAAGGTCGATATCAAATTCACTAAAGTGACCTCTACCTTACTATGAAAACTGTACACAAACTTACTTATATTCTCTTTGGATCAAATGCAACATGAGGCATCTTTAAAATGCCAAACAGTAGTTACTTTAAACTCCATGAAAAACACATAACTGTCATAACATTCCACAACACAGAGGCAGCTAAGCAATGTGTGAAGGGTAAAATGATCTCCGCTCTAAAATACAGATGTAAAGCTTGGGATCTGTTGGAAGAACACAAGTCAAGTGGAGAGTAGTGGAAATGAGTCATCTGAAAGGAACATGGGGAGCTACATGATGAGACAGACAAACAAACGAGGAAGTAAAGCAGCATTGTTGTGTTGATGGATGTGGATATGACTGAAAGTTAAAAAAAATACTTAGCAATAATTTGGTTTTGTGGAAAGGATGAAGAATGAGAGATCAACTAGAAGAGTGCATGTGAATGAGGTGGAAGGGAAGAGGTGTAGACCAAGGATGAGATGGAGAGATGAAGTGGAGATATATATGAGAGAGGGGGGGTGTGAGTTGGAGGGATGGCATCCAAATGGCTGAGGACAGGGCAACATGGAGGAAACTGGTGTGTGGCCACCTTTACAGGATTAAAGCATCTGGCAATAGATAGGTAGATAGGTTGTAAAAAAGAAGAAAAAAAGTTAACATGTAAGTACAACATAAAGCACCTGAATGCTGAAGAAAAGGGTTAATACAGCACACACTATATCATTTCTCTTACCCTTGAAGCAAGATGTGAAGTTTTTCATTCTTGCATCATCCAGAAAGAGCTGAAACAAAAAGTACCGAGATCAGAAAAGACCAAACCAGACAGTCATTGAAGCATGTTTGGTAATTTACAATATAAATAAAGTGGGTGCATCAATACACTACAGCTACATTAATCAAATACCGTTCTGAGTGTAAAAGACAAGTTGAACTGTGACCTCAACAATAAAGAAAGCAGATGCTTCAATTTCCTGTATCGGGTGGCCAAACCAGGTTCATGATGCAGCTCTTTGACTCACTAAGTTCAACTCACAAGATAGCGCTGGTCGACATTCCTGTTGCCCAGCCAATGAACGCACATATTCAGGATGGATTATCTTCCTGGTCATGCTTTGTGAAGTTTAGTGTAATCCGCTCTAATCTTAGTAGGAAAGGCAATGCTGCTCTAAAGTACCATATAGCCTATTATCAATACAACACAGGTTATAATTTAGTAACTGGGTGCAAAATACTCTTTCTCTCTCTCTCTCTCTCTCTCTCTCCATTTTATTTTTAAGCTTCCTAATAAGGAAGTAAATATGTGTACATGTGATAATAATTTGAGTTTATATAGGCCCATTTCTTTGCACTTTTACGGTACATAAAAATTATGCTATGAATCTGATTATGACAAGACTTAAACCTTGTCATGAGCTTTTCAGTACCGGTATCTGTGAAAGTGACCTTTCCTTGATTCCGTCTGGAACTAACTACTATATACAATCAACTCCTCAGTAACTTATATATACCAAAACGTATTAAGGATTTATTAAGATGTCATAAATACTGTGAACCAATTAGAAGGATGACATGAAGTCTCCTACACCCTATGACAAAAACTTCATGCCAATGATGGTGTTATTTTATTAATGGGCAAACAAAGTGAGCAGTTTACTGTGTTTTCTTTGGATTTCTCTGACCAGTAGCAACAATTTTCATATACCATTTCCTTCAGAAATCAGTAATATGGTAACAGAAATACGGGCATTGAAAATATACCAGAAAAACATACATAAACACCATGTCAAACCAGATATTTATTCTTTGCTTGCCCAATGAACCTGAACCATCACCCTATTCTTGACGTAAGAGGCCATTCTAGGTTAGATTTAGTGGTGGTTTTGATGGTTAATACGGAGAGGAGTTGGAAGGCATAGCCCCCCGCTAGGTACAGTACCTGGTTTTTCTGGTGGTTTTTATGTGATTTCATTGGCTGCCTAAACAAGGGATTTCTGAATGACACGAGTCAAAATTAAATTATTCACATAGGCCTAAATACATTTGAAAAAACTTTTTCTAATCATGAAACTCATGTTTGTTCAAAAGTTAAAAATTACCGCCAGTGACAGTATGGCTTCAAGCCACAGAGCAGCTTTAGAGTTGCTTACATTCAGAATTTGTAATATAAACTTCTACAGTACCCGTAACTATTCAGAACAACACTGCCTCTTTGAGTTAGGTTACACTGAGTTAGCATAAGCATCAATCAATACTGCCTAGACTCTAGAAAGGGCCAGTACAAAACCTTATCCAATACATTACAGCAAACCTAACCTAACCCATCCGGAATTCCACCCATCCCAACCTAATCTAATCTAAATTAACCCAACTTATCCTAATGTAATCTAATCCACAAGGGCACTGTTGTTGCGGATAATTACCCCCTTCCATCTTACCATGCCCTGGTGGTCGATGTAGTAGAAGTATTCCCTGACCCTGGGCTCCGGGGACTGACCCTGCTCGTACCTCACATCCAGGGAGTGGCAATGTCGAGGTAACCCTGCACGCCACCACAGGCCTCTAGAGGACAAATGTCTGCTGCAACGTTCAATGCTCCTTATCCACATCTTGCATTACCTCGCTGCGTCCTTAATAATATTTTATTCTTATGCTTTACTGGTACCAGACACTTGTATAATAGAGTTTGCTACCCTCGATCTTTCCTTCTGCTCTTCTTCTTCTTTCTCTTTGTTTACATTCCTGAGCAAAAGTGCGTTGCTTTTACGTAACTCAAAAACTGATAGGTTTAATCTTTGTTATTATACACTCATGTTTTAATAAGCAGAAATTACAGCTTTCATAAAACACTTAATTTTTGTGACAAAAACCTAACTTGCACCGAACTTTGCCTATGAACGGGTCCGAACGGCAGCAGCAGACAAGTTTCAGCCTAGTTTCAGCCTACAGCATTTTCTATCCCGTCAGAACTTCTCCAGACTGACGATCATCTTCTGCCACGTAAGATCCCCTTCTACTGTAATGAAGTCTTACTGTTTATTTTTTATTTATTTATATAATATACAGTACAATCTTTTCACCTTACGAAGACTTTCTCGCAATTCTCATTCATTAGCCTGCCTCAACCCAAATGTCATGCACGGAGGCTGTGGGCAAGGTCGTTTCTGCTTATAGGCCTACTCCAGGTTCAAATCTAGATGAGCCTGGTGCAACCACCACCACCCCACCCTAACCTATGTGTTACCCTGGGTATTTATTTTACCCACCAACACACAAAGTATGAATGGACACCTGATTCGAGTGCACCAGCTACCTGCACTACTGGGCGAGAAGTTGCGTAGCTATATTCCTTTTATAAATTTAACTTGGCCCAAATTTACAATCTCTCCATCTTGAGCGCTGAGGTGTAATAGCTTGGTACTAGAATTTAGCCAGTCAGGAACAAGTGCTACGATAAAGACGTACTTTCAGTTCTGTATTATTCCGCCACTGAGTTCTTGAAATGAACCACAAAAGACGAAAATGTGAGTCAAATGAAGGTGATGGAAGTATAGCAACGCTGACCCTCCCAGTGTAGGAAGAATATCATCGGATTTTCTTACTGTTCTATACATTTTATTTCATCTATTCACCCAAAACGTTTAATTTTTTTTTTTTTTTTAAATGAAAGAACGTGACACCCACTGTACAAGGCTGTCATTTTATTACGTATCTCATTTCTCGTATGTTTTGTGGGGACGTCTCAGTGAGCAGTACACCGTAGTTTTATGATCTTTTATGCTTTATAGAGACTTGGAACTTCACAGATAGCGCAATACTGATAAGGAAAAGGAAACAGTTAAATTTATAACACATATATTCGATAATCCTTATAAACTTTTATTAAAATCGAACTTTTAAAAGCAAAATACGCATTCAAAATATTAAACGAGATCAGCTGCTGCTCCTCCACATCAGGCTACGGGGTCTGCAGTTGTTGCCTTTGTGACAGCGGCGTCTGCAAAAGGATAAAGGAAAGTCAGTGTGGACGAAAAAGACAAAATGTTTAAAAATTATTTGAAATTAAGAGAAAACGTAAGTTGTGAGAGCTGAAGCCAACACAGATGGAGGAGACATTAAATAAATAAATAAAACTAAGAATCGTCATCAATTTACCATCATCATCATTGTATCATTCATCACAGACCATCACCATTAGAGGGGGACAATTACACACACAGAATATCGTAGAAAACACACACATACAAACGCAGACCCTTTCTCAAAGAACCACACACCCACACCCAGACCCAGACCCACACCCAGACCCAGACCCACACCCACACCCACACCCACACCCACACCCAGACCCACACCCACACACACCCACACACACCCACACACACCCACACACACCCACACACACCCACACTTATAAAATGCTTACCAACAAAGGCTGCAAGTCTTTATCGCTCCATCATTGACTAATTAAGACGTGGTGGTTGTGGTAGGTGAAGGTGTGGTTGTTGCGGTAGGCGTGTGTGTGGTTGGTGTGGTAGGCGTGGGTGTGATAGTTGTGGTAGGCGTGGGTGTGATAGTTGTGGTAGGCGTGGGTGTGATGGTTGTGGTAGGTGTGGGTGTGGTAGGCGTGGGTGTGCTAGTTGTGGTAGGTGTGGGTGTGGTTGTTGTGGTAGGTGTGGGTGTGATAGGCGTGGGTGTGATAGGCGTGGGTGTGATAGTTGTGGTAGGCGTGGGTGTGATGGTTGTGGTGGGCGTGGGTGTGGTGGTTGTGGTGGTTGTGGGTGTGGTGGTTGTGGGTGTGGTGGTTGTGGGTGTGGTGGTTGTGGGTGTGGTGGTTGTGGGTGTGGTGGTTGTGGGTGTGGTGGTTGTGGTAGGTGTGGGTGTGGTGGTTGTGGTAGGTGTGGGTGTGGTGGTTGTGGTAGGCGTGGGTGTGGTGGTTGTGGTAGGCGTGGGTGTGGTGGTTGTGGTAGGCGTGGGTGTGGTGGTTGTGGTAGGCGTGGGTGTGGTGGTTGTGGTAGGCGTGGGTGTGGTGGTTGTGGTAGGCGTGGGTGTGGTGGTTGTGGTAGGCGTGGGTGTGGTGGTTGTGGTAGGCGTGGGTGTGGTGGTTGTGGTAGGCGTGGGTGTGGTGGTTGTGGTAGGCGTGGGTGTGGTGGTTGTGGTAGGCGTGGGTGTGGTGGTTGTGGTAGGCGTGGGTGTGGTGGTTGTGGTAGGCGTGGGTGTGGTGGTTGTGGTAGGCGTGGGTGTGGTGGTTGTGGTAGGCGTGGGTGTGGTGGTTGTAGGTGTGGGTGTGGTGGTTGTAGGTGTGGGTGTGGGTGTGGTGGTTGTGGGTGTGATGAGTGTGGGTGTAGCTGTGTGGGTAATGATAGTGAGGGCGGTGAGTGTGAGTGGGGTGAGGATAGTGTGGGTGGTAGGGGTGTGGGAGTGTTGATAGGAAAGTGGGTGGGGGTGGCGCAGGGGGTGGCGCAGTGGGTGGGGATGAGGATGGGTGAAGAGGAAGGTGGGGGAATACCGGCTGTGAGTGGGAGTTGGGGAGGTGGTTGTGGTGGTGGTGGGAGTTGTGGTGGGAGTTGTGGTTGTTGTGGTTGTTGTACTGGTTGTGGGGATGTGGGTGGAAGTGGTAGTGTGGGTGTGCGTTGTGGTGGGAGTGTTGGTGGTGGCGATTGTGGGAGTGTTGGTGGTGGCGATTGTGGGAGTGATGGTAGTTGTGGTGGTAGGAGTGGCTGTGGTGGTGGTAGTGGGGGTGGTAGGGATGGTTGTGGGGGTGGTGGTAGTGGTATTGGGCGTGAAGTTAGTGGCAGTAATGGGGGTGGAAATAGTGGTGGTTGTGGGAGTGGTAGAAGTGGTAGTGGTAGGAGTGGTTGCGGAGATGGTGGTGGTGGTAGTGGTGAGTGTAGGTGTGGAGGTAATAGTAGTAGTGGGGGTGGAGGTAGTAGTGGTAATGGAGGTGGTAGGAGTGGTTGTGGTAGTGGTTGTGGTAGGAGTGATAGTGATGGCAGTGGTGGTGGTAGGGGTGAGGGTTGTGGTAGTTGTGGTGGAGGGGGCGGTGAGTGTGGTTAGGGAGGTTGGGCTGAGGGAGGTAGGGCTGAGGGAGGTGGGGGAGTGAGTGGTGGTGGGGGTGGGGGTGAGGATGTGGGTGGTGGCTGTGGGCGTGGGATTGAGGGCAGTACGGGTGGTGGTGAGGGGGACTGTGGTAGTGGTGGGGGTGAGGGTGAGGGTGGGGATAGTGGTGGGGATGGTGGGGGTAGGGATGTGGGTGGAGGTAGGGGCATAGGATGACTGAGTGGGAGAAGAAGAGGAAGAAGAAGAAGAGGAAGAGGAAGAGAGGGAAGAGGAAGAGTAGTGTGAGGTTAGAGTGTGTGGAAGAATGATATCAGAAGTGTGAGTGGCAGAAGAATATGGAGTGGATGTGGAGTAGTGTGATGTTTTGGTCCTGGGAAGAATTATATTGGAGTAGTGTGTCCTTGATGAGAAGGGACTGGGAGGGGAGTAGTGTGAGGTTAGTGTGTGGGGAAGTATGATGCTGGAATAGTGGGTCACGGATGAGAAGGGACTGGGAGGGAAATAGTGTGAGGTGTGAGTCTGTGGCAGTATGATGTTAAAGTACTGTGTGGCCGATGAGAAGGGACTGGGAGAGGTGTAGTGTGAGGTTCTTGTTCGTGGTAGTATGATGCTGGAGTAGTGAGTTAGTGAGGCATAGAGACTTGAAGAGAAGAGTGAGAAGAGTGAGGAAGAAGTGTAAGGAAAAATGGCACTTAAAAACTGAGCTGCCGGTAAGTACGGGTTGAGAGAAGAGTCGAGTGAGGTTGTGGTTAGAGAAGAGATGATATAAGAGTAGTGAGTGACTGAAGAAAAGTAATCTGAGGTAGTGAAGTTAGAGGTTTTAGTGAGAGGTAGGATGATATCAGAGTGCTGAGTTAGTGAAGAGTGAAGAGTGGAAGTAGTGTAGTGTGATGTTCTAGTGTGAGTAGTGTAGTGTGATGATCTAGTGTGATGGTGAAGGATGCTAGAGTAGTGGCTAGAGGTGAGGTTAGTGACTGATGTTAGTGCAGGCATTAATGTGGAGTAGTGAGTGAGTACAGAGTGGTTGCTGATGAGAATAGTGTATGTTATAATAACGGATGTGTAGTAGCTGGCTGTAGTGGTGTGTGTAGGGTAGCCAGCTGCGTGTTGGTAGCCAGCACTGAATGGGTAGCCAGTTACGTGTTGGGAGCCATCTGCGTGTTGGGAGCCATCTGCGTGTTGGGAGCCATCTGCGTGTTGGGAGCCATCTGCGTGTTGGGAGCCAGCTGCGTGTTGGGAGCCAGCTGCGTGTTGGGAGCCAGCTGTGTGTTGGGAGCCAGCTGCGTGTGGGTAGTCAGCTGCGTGTGGGTAGTCAGCTGCGTGTGGGTAGTCAGCAGTATTGATGTAGAAACTATAATGCTCAGTTCCTAACGAATAGTCAGGAAATGTTTGTGTATTTTCCCCAGTGAGGAAGTAACTTGTGGATGTAAAAAATATAGTATCGATTGCAGCATTACCCACACTGATGGAGGGAGTTAAGTGTGGGGAAGTGGGGCCTAGATGCGTGTGTGGGAAGTGGGAGAGAGAGGCTTTGATTGTGGCTTCACTATAAGGAGATTTTGCTGTTGACGTTTGTGGAAGTGATGTAGATGATTTAGTGAATGAATACACTGTAGACGAATCAGCAGAATAGCCGTAATCGTCCGCCATTCTCCCTTCACCTGTAAGGAAAAGAAGAAAAAAAATGTAAAGAACTCTAGTATAGTGCTGTGAGTTCAAAAACTTACCCATAATGACTCATGCTTAAGTGAAGAAGCTTAATGTACAACTTATTCACTCTTCTTCACCAACACCACCAGTAACTTACAATTGTCTTTAAAATTTATTCTAAGTGATGCGAGGCTAGTGATCCAAAAGGTTAAAATAATACGGAACAATGTAAATTAATGTACCACAAAAAAATGGCAACAGAGTGCATACTGAAGATAAAGGGCCGAACACGCTTACCCACGAACCTTACCCCAAACAGTGCCATCAACGCTCTCTGTATCAATGTTCCGTGATAAAGAGTGTGGCAAAGGCTTCAGCATATCAAGCTAACATGCAGGTCACACTCATGTTGCTTTGAACATGCACACCAACTTGAAGACATTATTTCAGATATGCTCCTTTAAGGCCTAAGCACATGTATTAAGCATGTGTGTCTGGGCCAAAAGTCTAAATTTTATAGGAAGCTTATGTGTACACGCTAAGTGCTAAGGATACAAACTAACCCCTAGTCTAACCACTAAGGACACCCACTAACTCCTAGAGCCTTAAACGAGTTTCGCAGAGCAGACGAAGGGCACAAAATGAGCTCTAACTTACCGTCAAGTGCACAAAAATAACGGCATTGGTCCTCGGTGATGAAGTTGTTGTTGTTGCCGCCACACCCGCTGTACAGGAAGGGGACGCAGACGGAGGCGAGGTGGTCAAAAGCGTAGCGCACCGCTAATTTATGGCAGTGTCCTATGTCCACAGGTTCTAGGCATCGCGTGGAAGGGGTTTTTGGAGTGGTGGAGACTGGAGTGGATTCGGGATAGGTGGGAGTGGTGGAGTATGAAGGGGAGAAGCCAGGGGACGTGGTGTCAGAAGTAGGAGTGATGTTGGGTGGAGTGGAGTAGGAGGAGGGAGTGGACTCAGAAGGGGCTGGAGTGGTAGAGGTGGGACTGAGATGGGTGGTGTTAGAAGAACTGGAAGTGGGAGGAATGGGAGTGGAATCGGGAATGACATGAGGAGCGAAGGTGGATGCTGCATCTGTGAAGGTAAAAAAATAAATAAACCACACCCCTGCGATTCCAACCTCGTGGGTGTCGTGTCTTGGTAACCGGGCCACTTTTGACTGTGCGGCTTTACGACCAAACGCACTGAGCCTATGGTACTGATCCAGCCTGTTGATTTCAAAACTTAATTAACCACAAAGTAAAGTTAAATGACCACCAGGGGCTATACTGGAGTTTGGTTGAACGGAATGAATAAATTGCTTTGTGAAGAATCAGTAAGACTTCGTGAAATGAATACCACATTACAGTATCTACTCTCTACTGTCTACATTCCTCTGGTGACCTGCGTATTATCCTATCTGAACTCCGGTGCTGTAAAGGTCTAAAACTCTATCAACTAACCGCAGCGATCTTGTGAGCAGACAATGCCGCCTCGCAGACAGAAGCACCAATTGCACTCATCCACCCGCCACCACGACCCATCACCGCACGCCGCCTCGCCAAGCACAGGCACGAAGTCTGAAAAAATATTGCGAAGTTACTGGTGTGTGTGGGGGAGGTGGGTGTGTGTGTGTGGGGGGGTGGATGTGTGTGTGTGTGGAGGGTGTGTGGATGTGTGTCAGGGGGGATGAATATATGTGTGTGTGTGTGTGTGTGTGTGTGTGTGTGTGTGTGTGTGTGTGTGTGTGTGTGTGTGTGTGTGTGTGTGTGTGTGTGTGTGTGTGTGTGTTTGTGTGTGCATACATAACATACAAAAATTAAACATATCTTTATGAAATAATAGCAGTTATGGCTCCCCTTGTAATCACAGATATAGATAAACAGACAGATAAAGAGAGATATTGACAGATATAGATAAACATATAGGCAATACCGCAGACCAGTAGTATACATGGTCAACAGTATACCTGAGCAATACTTTACCTGGAGGACACGCAGTCAAGGTACAGACAGGGAAGGAAGTGCTATCTCTGCAACCACACACATTGCACGTGTGTTCCCAGTGGGTCCCAGGCTCGCACAGGTGAGAGGCAGGTGGGGCGGGAGGCGGGGTCCAACCGTCCGCCTCACCTAGCAGACACAGGTGACGAAAGGTGGATTGAGGGGGTGTTTATATGGGGTTAAGTCATCACAGTCACTACAACTATAAAGCATCATCATCATCAATCATAATCGTCATCATCATCATATACATCACCACGACCACCATCATCATCATCACCGTCATCATCATCAGCATCAGCATCATCAGCATCATCATAAATCATACGGCCTATTATCATTCTCTTTAGATGGGCGGATAAAATTATGTTCACCTTCAGTTCTGGCGATATCCTTCTTCAGCAGATAAATCAAAGCTAGGATGTCGTTAAGCCGCGCCCTCAAGGTGTCCTCCCCGTAACCGGCCTGCCTCAACACACACAGCTCCTCCGCGCAAGTATCTGAAGGTATAGACCGAAATAAAATAAAAATAAGTAAATAAGGCGAAATATAAAATGCAAATCGTTAATGTCACTATATTTAATTTCTTTCTAGTGTCAGAACTCACAAATTGCCAATGAAAAGGCGTGTATGTAAATTCGAATTTTATGTATCGTGTAATACTTAAAATTTTGAATGTTACAGTAATATTGATTAATTTCTGTATCTCGTTAAAGCAATGTCATACTAGTCAAAAGGAGTGGAGTATTGCACCATTAGTTTATTATCCCAGATGCGATAAGGAAAGCTACACTGCAAGAAGTGACATACTATGGGTCTACCTCACTGAGCAGACTCGTCGACCACAGGTAAGCAACTGCTGCTGTGAGGCCGTCCTACTGGCACAGTACAGTGCATACACCGTGCAGGATCAGGCGCCCTTTGTGGCAGTCAGCGCCTCACCAGGGTGGGACTGGGTCATTGCCAGGGCCAGGTGCTGGGAAATGGGCCAGGCTTGGCTCGTAAGTTGAGGCCGCCGCTGCCCCAACCTGGGTGCACATCGCCACCAGGGGCAGGCAGCGGCGTAGCTACTATTTTTATAATGAAGTGGCCACGAGATGACCAAACACTTTTATGGGGCAACCCAAGGACAACTATCCAGGAGGATCAGGGTTTCCTCCCAAAATACGAGGTGGTCTGGCCGTACATATTTTAGGGATGGCCAGGGCCATGCCGGCCACCCTTCTGGGTATGCCACTGCGTGTAGGCTCCTCTACACCCACCCTGAAAGCAAGTGACGTAACAACACGGCGGGGGAAGAGGAGTGACGTACCAACATGGCGGGCGAGGCGGCTGGCGTCCATTCCAATGGCGGGATGAAGCGCTTGGCGGCAGGTGGTCAGGTGCTGTAGCCTCTCTGATGGCCTGGCCTGGCACGGGTCCTGTGTAGGGAGGATGATAGTGAGTGTAGAGAGATTATCACCACCATCACCATTATCATTATCATCATCATCGTCACCATCATCATCCAGTGCATATCTACATCTACCACCACATCACAGTAGCGTGCCAGTACTCACCGTAGTCTCCTCTGGGCAGGAAGTACATGGTTCCTCACAGTCTAGGGTCGCCTGCTCGTTCGTCTGACGTCACAAGGAAAGAAACATTTCGAAACAGACAGTTATCATCGTTTTTATCGTTTATAGTCATCAAAATCAGTGAATAATAATAATAATAATAATAATAACAAAAGCGAGAACAGGCCTAATCGTAAGAAGTAGACAGACACGCACAAAGTCACACAGATATATATATGGAAAGGGAGAGATGGACAGAGAGGAAGAGACAGGTATAGAGAGAGAGAGACAGACAGACAGACAGATAAACAGAGAGACAGATAAACACAGGCTAACATACCCTCCAAGATTCCGGCATTCTAAGAGGCCAGGGTGTGAGGGAGGTAATGTGCCCGTCTCTGCTGGTGAGGTCGTCTGTGGGATTGATGTTATGGTCACCGCAGAGGCCCAACAGCGACTCCCTGAGGCTGGGGAAGGCGCGGAGGGTCATGTGCTGCTGGCAATAGGTCACCTGCGGGGGAAGAGGTAGGAAGTAATTAGCCTTATTCAGTCAGTCAGTCAGTTACTTCACCTAGCAGTCATATCGGTCTGAGATCTGTATCATTGAATTAGTTAACTGGTCAATCACATACTCAGTTAATAGCGAGTCTGTCAGTCAGTCAGTCAGTCAACTAGCCATTCAATCAACCAGTCGGACACATAGTTGATAATCAGTCAGTCAGTCATCAGTCAACTGGCCAGTCAATCCACCAATGTCACAGCAAAATCAATCAAGCAGTCAGTCCATCAGTCACTCAGTTAATATTCAGTCAGTCAGTCAGTCAAGCAAAACCAATAAATGAATAAGTACCAGTAGCTACACAAACAATAAACAAACAAATAAATAACGTTGATGCAGTGTGTGTTTGTTTGTGTTTGTATTTTGATGTGTCTTTGTATTTTATGTTTTCGTATTTTGGTGTTTGAAAGCATTGAGATACTCTGGACTTGTGAAGAGTGTACTTGAGCTGGAGGAGAAAGGGGAAGAATGAGAGACTAACTAGGAGAGTAGGTGTGATGTGGAGGAATGGAGAATGAGACTGACTAGAAGTGTATGTGAGGGTGAATGAGGGAATGGTAGATCGAGGATGATTTGCAATGCTGGTGGCTATACAGTGAAGCTCCTATGACCCGCAGACATCCATGAGAGACTAACTAGGAGAGTACGTGTGTTATGAAGGGATGGAGAATGGATGACTAGAAGAGTATGTGAGCCGGAGGAGGGAGTGGCAGACCGAGGATGATTCGCAAGGTTGGTGTCTATACTGACCATAATCTGTGAGGCTCCTATGACCCGCAGACAGCCCTCGTCCCACCACACCAAGACGGGGTGGGGACCAGATCGGGTGCTCACGACATGTACACCACTCCCCACTGTGTACGCCTCTCCGTTCACCAGCATCTGCAGGGATACGTACACGTGTAGACATTTTCTGGGACAAAGACTGTATGAACGGTAGAAGTTTAGATATACAGGTATGTAATTATAAAATCTCAACAATAACACTCTCATCATCATCACTATCATCATCATCATCACTATCATCATCATCATCACTATCATCATCATCATCACTATCATCATCATCATCACTATCAATCATCATCATCACTATCAATCATCATCATCACTATCAATCATCATCATCACTATCAATCATCATCATCACTATCAATCATCATCATCACTGTCAATCATCATCATCACTGTCAATCATCATCATCACTGTCAATCATCATCATCACTGTCAATCATCATCATCACTGTCAATCATCATCATCACTGTCAATCATCATCATCACTGTCAATCATCATCATCACTGTCAATCATCATCATCACTCTCAATCACCACCACTCTCAATCACCACCACTCTCAATCACCACCACTCTCAATCACCACCACTCTCAATCACCACCACTCTCAATCACCACCACTCTCAATCACCACCACTCTCAATCACCACCACTCTCAATCACCACCACTCTCAATCACCACCACTCTCAATCACCACCACTCTCAATCACCACCACTCTCAATCACCACCACTCTCAATCACCACCACTCTCAATCACCACCACTCTCAATCACCACCACTCTCAATCACCACCACTCTCAATCACCACCACTCTCAATCACCACCACTCTCAATCACCACCACTCTCAATCACCACCACTCTCAATCACCACCACTCTCAATCACCACCACCACACACCCACCTGCACAGGATTCGGCGTGAGTGTGATAACAGTATCGGGGTTATCTCTGAAGGTAACGAGGTGCGTGCATGAGGGAGGGTCGCAGGGCAGGCGCTGACGGAAGACGGCGGTGCTGGGGGAGTGGCTGGGGTCCGTCTGCAGGAGGGAGTAGTTGCAGGCCCCTTGGAAGAAATAGGAGTGGCCGTCGAAAGTGGTGACGCGAGACTCTGATACAACACACTCTGAACCTGTCGAGGGAGAAGGGAAGCTTGTATCTGTCTGTCTACCTGTCTGTCTGTCTATCTGCAGAGGGGGGTAGATGCAGGCACCTTGGAAGAAATTGGAGTGGCCGTCGCAGGTGATGTGAAAAGGGAGTTAAAGCATTTTGAACCTGTCGAGGGAGAAGGGAAGCTTGCGTTTATGACTGTCTCTAAATCTATCCGTCTGTGTACACGTATCTTAGTTTATCAGGGTCTATATCTATCTGTCAGTGTATCTCTGTTTATTTGTCTGTCTATCCTATGTCTATACAGTATATTTATCATCTACATCAAACGTAAACAATAATATGAAAAACAGAAAACGTAAAGGGAATACAGAAAACGGAAAGGGGTAACTACGATAAACCTACAACAATCGTCAAACTTCGCGATGGTCCAGACGCCCTGAGAGCACTTGAAGTAGACACACGTGGTAGATAAGTAGGCTCCGTCAGGGTAGAGGGTTCCATCAAATAAACAACCTGTAATATTAAATAGTTATGTTTATTTTGATCTTAAAATATAGCCTCAAATAATCAGTTTTTTACCGTCTATTTTTGATTTTAATATGATGAAGGGAGAGAGAGGGAGAGAGAGAGAATAACCTACATTTCCTGGCTTTAGGCCCCCCAGCGCGATCCATGGAGATAACCCCGCCCTTGCACACTAAGGAGACACAGAGGGAGGGCAGAATGAGTGCAGGGTGACCGTCAGGCACTACACTATCACCCCAGCAGCAGTCTGACGCAGGGTGAGGCACGGAGGAACTGCTAGCCGGGCCTGAAGTAAAGAGAGGAGTATTAATAAAGCTGAAAGATGAGTAATAAAGCTGAAGAGATGAGCCTAGTAATAAAACTGAAGAGATGAACCTAGTAGAGGAGGGCAGGCGGAAAAAGGATGATAAGGGTGAGGGAAGAAGACAGGAGTACTACATCATGTGAGTGGATGATACTACCACCTCGGAAGTATGTCAAGGGGTTAAATGGTAAGGATATCACACTAAGGTTCCATACTCACCCCAGCATAGAAGTGTGAGGCAGGCTGATGCTAGTATGTAATGCCATTCCTTGCCTTCACCCACTACCCCAGCCTGAAAATGTAAAGATATTAACACACACAAACAAACAAGCACACTAACAAGCGCACTTACAAGCACACAAACAAACAAGCACACTATCAAACAAGCACACTATCAAACAAGCACACTATCAAACAAGCACACTATCAAACAAGCACACTATCAAACAAGCACACTATCAAACAAGCACACTATCAAACAAGCACACTATCAAACAAGCACACTATCAAACAAGCACACTATCAAACAAGCACACTATCAAACAAGCACACTATCAAACAAGCACACTATCAAACAAGCACACTATCAAACAAGCACACTATCAAACAAGCACACTATCAAACAAGCACACTATCAAACAAGCACACTATCAAACAAGCACACTATCAAACAAGCACACTATCAAACAAGCACACTATCAAACAAGCACACTATCAAACAAGCACACAATCAAACAAGCACACAATCAAACAAGCACACTATCAAACAAGCACACTATCAAACAAGCACACAAACAAACAAGCACACAAACAAACAAGCACACAAACAAACAAGCACACAAACAAACAAGCACACAAACAAACAAGCACACAAACAAACAAGCACACAAACAAACAAGCACACAAACAAACAAGCACACAAACAAACAAGCACACTATCAAACAAGCACACTATCAAACAAGCACACTATCAAACAAGCACACTATCAAACAAGCACACTATCAAACAAGCACACTATCAAACAAGCACACTATCAAACAAGCACACTAACAAACAAGCACACTAACAAACAAGCACACTAACAAACAAGCACACTAACAAACAAGCACACTAACAAACAAGCACACTAACAAACAAGCACACTAACAAACAAGCACACTAACAAACAAGCACACTAACAAACAAGCACACTAACAAACAAGCACACTAACAAACAAGCACACTAACAAACAAGCACACTAACAAACAAGCACACTAACAAACAAGCACACTAACAAACAAGCACACTAACAAACAAGCACACTAACAAACAAGCACACTAACAAACAAGCACGCCAACAAACTAGCAAACACACAAGCACACCAACAAACTAGCACACACACACACACACACAGCAAAACCAAACCTATCACTTCCTTGTCAATCATACCTCAAGTGCTCTCCGGTGTATTTCCGGTAGAAGAGGAACATGACAACCATCAGACAAACGCTTAAATAAATGCGTATCGACAACACGTGGATCAAAGAGAGAGAGAGAGAGAGAGAGAGAGAGAGAGAGAGAGAGAGAGAGAGAGAGAGAGAGAGAGAGAGAGAGAGCATGCTATTGTAATAAGTGTGACGCATTGCAGAGCGTGACTACAAATACTGCAAAATGTGTAAGAAATGGAGACCAAAGATGATATGGAGGGACAGAGAGGAGAGATAGGAGGAAAAGGGGATGTGAGAGTTGAAGGAAGGGCTGCCATATGGTAAAGGACAGAGACGACGTGGAGGCGATTTGTTTGTGGCCACCCCTTGCAGGATTAAGGTCTCTGGCAAAGGATAGAAAGATAGACAGGTAGACAGTGTAACAGGAAGCAGTTAAATCAGAGATCCTTCACATTCTCTAATTTTTCTTTCACTTACAGCCAAACACATGTAAGCAGGTTTATGTTTTCTTTGGCTTCCTCTCAGTAAGTATTTTCCTGTAACATTTCCCTGTGAAGCTAATAATAAAAAAATACGGACGTAACAAAATATATACACAGAAATTAAACACAGGCATTATGTTGGACTGGATGGTTAATATGGAGGAGGAGGAGGAAGAAGAAGAGTAGGAAGAGGGGGAGAAGGAGGAGGAGAAGGAGGAGGAGGAAAAGGAGGAGGAGGAAGAGGAAAAGGAGAACCTAATAATACTTTAAGGAAAAATAGTTCGTTTGAGAAAAATACATTTTTATATAAACAGTTTCCCAGTTACCGGATAACTACTAAATCTGCCTCCAAATTTTAAAAAAGTATGCAAAAGAACGCACTTAAATGTGTTTATTAAAATACATACTTACCATCGCTGACGGAGATTTCAAACTAGATTATGTCCACAAGGCGGGAGTTAGGCTAAGGAACCGCCCACACCACCACACTAACCGTTACTGCATCTCAAAACTGGTATGGACGGAGGTGACTGATGCGTTATTTGGTTCGAAAGAGCTCCAGGTTCGTTCATTATCTCGTTCTCTTCGTTAAACAATCACGCTACATCACACTGACCGTCGTTTCATCGTTCACTCTCTCGTTCTCTTTGTTATTTGGTTGGAAGCATCTCTGGTCTCGTTCACTCTCGTTTTCTGCAGTAAACACCCACACCCCACTGCCTTCGGCCAAAACTACACTCTTTTCACTCTAACTTGGCCTAAAAAAATACCATCTCTCTAAACCTGAATTCTGGACTATAAATTTGGAGTAGTACTAGAAAATGGTCCTAGTCACGAAGAAGTGCAATGAATAGGATGAGCCGGTGAACAGAATCTTGTTACCACTGAGCTACGTGATATAAATTACAAAAAGGACGAAAACCTGAGCCAAGTTAAGGTGAAAGAACCACAGACATGCTGATGGTAGTTAAGTGTTTGATGCTGGAGAGGGCCGCCTTCACGTGGTGGCACGGATATAACCCAGGTGGATCTACTTCCATCACTGCAATGTAATATAAATTTGCAATGTCAGAACTGTTAATGACGCAGTTTCATTGGGATACTTTTCTTATAGGCCTACAATGTCTTATATTCCATCCAGTCGTGTGGAGTTAGACAATTTACATTAAAGTTTTCAGTCGTAATTCATTTGTTTACTGTTTAGAAACTTCCCTTCTGCTCCATGGCAGAAAGAACACTTCTGTTTTTCATATTAACACATCCATCAGATCTTAGGATCTCAGAGCCACCCATCTGCATCTGCAGCTTTGTATCTGTCAAAATACATTTTTAAAGTAAATCTATTTATTTGTTGCGTGGAATTTGGCTTCTTTTCGGAGATTGTGGATGGGTCATTCAGTATATGCAGTTTTTGTTGGATGGGTCATTCAGTATATGCATTTTTTTTTTTTATGTCAGTATCTTTCTCCGAGCAAATTGTATGCGATGAAACAATGAAACAAATATATTTCAAATAATGAATATAGTAAAACTGTTCTGTCGCCGCCGAATCAGTTTTCCATGTTTGAATTACCCGGGGATGCTTAGCTTGTGTTTACATCCAATGAAAAGCTATATATATTTACAATGTGCTTCATCATAAAATAAAGCAAAATATATTATATGTTTACGTCTTTAATGTTCGTTTTAAAATCAAGTTGCTCTTAGTTTAGGGCCATGTAAACTCAACAAACACTAGTTACTTCGTTGATTCTGTATAACTCCTGAAAGTCGTTATGTACTTGAAAAAGCTATATTTCTACTGGCCAAGGGCGGTTAAATATTCCCCGTCAGCCAATCAGATTTAAGTTCTTCCCCGCCTGACGCCTACACCAGACTTAACGGAGAGACCAAGGTGCCAGTTTAGCATTTTTTCCCGCTACTTGTAGAGATATTTACTTTTACATGTCAGCAATTTTTGACATTTATTCAGAAAAAAAATCATAAGGTATCCTAATGATTTTTCAAGTTTTAGTGACATTCTAAGATCTGAGCACTATTTCTAGAGATTTGTGGATTTTTTTTTGTATTTAGCGGAAGTTTAGCGATTTTTGAAGCACGTTCTGCTAAGTAGGATTTAGCAACACTGCCGAGGAGGTCTTTGCTGGTGCCTCTGGACTGCCCTGCACGTAAATATAGTGTACTTGGGTGAATTACAGGCGATTGGTGTGTATTCTGAGTGCCATAATGTGTCTGTGTCAGCATTTATCAGTCACCAGTGATTTCAAGTGGACAAAAGTGGTGTGAAACTCGAGATAAATGATAAATTGTGCTCCGTGGGTCAAGGACCAGCTGACTGGCGTAAACACCTACACTCCCTGGTTATTTTGTGAATGGGGATCAGTTCACCGAGACGACATGAACCCCAATAGATCCCCAAACCTCTCCAAGCGGTCATGGAAATTACGTGAGTATAAGAAATATTGCAGGTAGATGTAGATTACGGTAGAAAATGGGTAATTGAGCGTAGCCTAGCTCTCACTTTCAGGAGCAGAGATCGTGAAGTGTTGAGGCTTCTCCCTTTAACTTGCAAATAATGAAGCCTGTGTGTCAATTTGCTGTTTGATGCTTAAGTGAGTAGGGCTCTGAAGAAGAGGTGTATTGTGGGCCTGAAACTGCATGGGAGGAGTAGCCATTGAAGCGGTGCCATTACCATAACCATTTCTGAAGTTCTGAACTCTACCGTACAGTATATTAATTTCCACCACGTTTTATCTGCATTGTATTTGAAAATTTCGTGGAAACTAAGAGGAAATGGGTATTCAAGGCTGTGTTAGTAATTGAAGACTTTAAAATCCATGAATGTATGTGTTTTCCATATAGCATTTCTGTCAGACCCAGCAGTAGTTATCCCTGGTCATTTACAGAGATTATATAGTCTTGGATAATGGAAATTGGTAAAGACTAGCTGAAAGTCTGGGAAATTGGAAAAAGAAGTAATGAAAATGGTACGGTACTGTAAATTCATGTTTTTACGGACTCATGTGGTTGAAAAGATTAGGAGAAATACACTGAGGTGGTTTGGACATGTGGAGAGAATGGAGAACGAAAGACTGACTAAGAGGGTGTATGTAGGTGAGGTGGAGGGAGGGAGAGGGAGGGGTAGACCGAGGATGAGGTGGAGGGATGGAGTTGAGAGGTATATGAGGGAGGGGGGGGTGAGTTGGGGGGAGGGGAGTCAAATGGTGGGTGACAGAGTGACTTGGAGGCGTTTTGTCTGCGGCCACCCTTTGCGGAATTAGGGCGTCGGGCTATAGATAGATAGATAGATAGGATAGTGGAAATTGGTAAAGACTAGCTGAAAGTCTGGAAATTGGAAAAAGAAGTAATGAAAATGGTAAATTCTTGTTTTTACTGTCTTATATTTTGGTAAATTTTCTGAATTACACTCAGCTAATGGACATTGAAATTACTATGCTCATTACTTGGGCATTTCTGAGTACATTCTCATCTGCAAACATCATCGCATTTGCTTTTTTACGTACTAAGTAAATAAAGAGGTGGAGGGAGATTTTCCAGCTCATATCTCCAGCCCTCACTGCACCTATGCTAAGATGACCTCTGTAACCTAACCTTACCAAATCTTACCCAGCCAGACCTAACCTAACCTAACCAAAGACAAGCCCAACCACCTTCCCACTTTTTTTTTTTTTTAAAGTCCATTTGCAAAAGATATGTGTAGAAGAGAAATTACTATAAACTTGCATAAATGGAAGAGTAAGGTAACCATTGGTTTTGGCCTTTATTAGTTGTGTTTAATTGCAAACTAAAACCCATGTTCCTAGATAATATATTTTGCTGCCTTTTGCCCCAATCATGTATTGGAAACATCCCTGTTTTTGAGAAAATGCCCTGACTTCTTCCAAATATGACAGTTTTGGCCAGACAGTGAACCAAACTAAGGCATCCATTGGACCTAACATTTTTATCCTGTAGACCTAACTTGAACATCCGTCTGAGAGGAAATATGAGAAGGAGACCAGGGTTGAGGTGGAAGGATGGAGTGGAGAGATCCATGAGAGAGGGATGTATGAGTTAGAGGGAGGGCAGTCAACCTGCATAGGACAGGGTGATGTGTAGGTGATTTGTTTGTGGCCACCCTTTATGCGATTAAGACCTGACCTAAACTAAACTGAACCTGTTGAACCCAGCAGTATAGGCTTCATCCTATAAATGTTACTGGAGCATCCTTGACCTTCGTACCCATCCTTGGTAGCTATCCAGTGAACATGTTGATGATGATGATGATGATTTATTACTGTACCATAATTATTTCCTTCAAATAGCCATTACTCCCAAGAATGTTGAGAGATACTTGTGAGGTATAAAGTGAAAGTATCAGAAAAATAACTTTTCATTACAAATGAAATGGATGTCAGAGCGAATTTTTACCATGAAATCTAAAGATATTCACTGGGGATGTAAATCATTGTAATCCATGTATTGTTAACTTCTTCATCGTGGGTACGCTTTTAGATTTTATTCATGGTGATATTAGAAGATTTAATTCACCTATGGTTAGATATCCCCAGGCTGTAAGGGGTTAATATTTAGCCTATAAATACAGTTGACTGGTGGGATATCTTGGGTAAAGAAGGTAATTTTGTGTTAGCACTTACGGTACGAAAGTCTAAGGTGAAATATCCCACTGACAGAGTTAATGACAGTTTTAGTCCAAATGAGGATAACATGATTGTAATAAAAAAGAAATAAGACATTATCGTACCTGTACCTTTCTACACTTAATTGTGGTGAGAGTTGATGAAAGCAAAAGTATAATATCTTGCAGCTTACATGGATCTGTAGTTTAGTTTTGTCAGACTTGGTTTCCTGAGCAGGCTGGTCACAGATGGGGGTATTACTGTATAGGCCTGTGTTATTGGTACGATACCTCATTTTTGTATTTTCATTGGTACTGTAGTGTATATACCTGCTGTTTTTCTGACTTTTCTTATTCATTTTATTAGAGTATTTTCTTTTCTTTTCATTCTTTTTATTTTCTCTTTTTTTCATAGGCCAACTTTAAACCGTGATGATTTGCATCTTTATGCCTAAAAGTTATTAGTCATGAAAATATTGATGACCAACTTTCTCTACTTAACTCGGCTAGCCTACCAGAAGTAAAAGTAGAGAAAGTTGATGATGCTTTCATTTTGCAGTCAGTCTAAAAGTTCCTTCGCAGATTATTTTCAAGACTGGTAGCTAACCTTTGTGAGACTAGGGACTGTATATGTAGTAGGCCAACTCTGGATTTTGTATTGCCCATTTCTCAGCTGTTTATTTTGCAGTTACCCTCTTTTCCTTTTTAAATGATGCAGGGAGAAACTATGTCAGTGCTAGAATTATTCCGGTATACTGTATATATACTGGTAGGAGTAACTGAATTAGAAAGTTCAAGTGTTATGTGTTGTAAGAATAGGAAGAGGAAGAGGAGTGTTTAAGAGAGTGAGAGTGGCATGTGAGAAGTGTGAAGATAAGGCAGCTTGGAGGTGATTCTAGCACAGCCATCCCCTGTTCGGAGGTTCCCAGCAGGAGGCAAGGTGTCAGGGATGATGGTACTGACCGCCACATGCATAATAAATGAAAATAAGCATAATATAGTATAGTGAAGTCTCTATTGCCACATAGATTACAGTCCTAGTTCAGGTATATAAGGTTTCCCATACATACTGGTACGGTAACTTTTTATGTCTACTCCACTGGGCAGTTTCTCATATGTTGTGGGGATGGCATAGTTGGTGTTGTCAATAACTGTCCTGCATCATTTATTCACTGTCTCTTCTCACTGCCACAACCATGCCCACACTAGGCTAGTTACCATTGCGTCCCCGAAACACATGAGATGCCATCATGTGAGTTTCTGTCAGAGTGCTGTTTAATGGGTACCGCTATATTTTGAGATTCGTAAATTTTACCTAACTGGCCCAACCTAACCAGTAGCCTCTCCAATACAGTGCGTACTATACATTAATGTGGCCTTACCGGATTATTTTACTGATACCAGTACCGTAACTCACAGGTATTTTACCTAGCTTACTGATTGTAAAAGAAGAGCTGAGAGGAAGAATGGGGTTGAAAGCATTGGTGTTGTGATGAGGAGAGGTAGATTGAGATGGTTTGGGGATGTGGAAAGGATGGGGAATGACAGTTGGGTGCAGAAAGTGAGAAGTGTGGATGTCGGGGGTAGGGTTGCAAGAGGCTGGCCAAAAAAGACCTGGGATAAGGTCAGAGTGTAACCTCAGGGACTGAATAGGGAGGCTGCCAGAGATTGAGCTGCATGGAGAGCTGCTAGGCGACCAAGGCTGATGCATACAAGTGTGTTGCAACGAAACCAACAAAATGAATGAATGAGCCATCCCTGTAACACAAATACAGTAATCACCTAGGAGAGTGGAAGAGGAGTGTTATCTATGGGCCACCCTGAATTATGAACTGGAGGATTTAGATATACAGGTAGTGTTTATGTACCCATTCAGTCTAGTGGTGTACCAGTAGTCATTTTGAATGTTGTACGGCACTCTGCTGTATGATATATATAGTCTTCCCACTGTATGACACAACCATTCAGCTTTGGAGGAGTGTTGGAGGTGAAGGGAGGGCAGTGGGCATGGAGGCATTTTATTTGTGGCCACCCCACATGGGCTTAAGGTGTCAGGCACTAGATAGATAGGGTAATATACCATACCGTCTTTCTTCAAACTACACATTATAGGCTCCCAACCCCCTGGGGAAAAAAAAAAAAATCTGGAGTATCAAATATTAAACTCTGCTGTTGTCTGTTGTGTAAGTTTATTCACTTTCATTAACAAGTATAATTTGACACTTCATTATGCTCCATTTACTGTGTTATTTTTTGCTGCAATGTGTTATTATGCTTATGGTACATTTTATAGTTTGGGGCTGATGTACTGTAGGTGCAAGAGAAAGTTTTGCATGTACCCTTATATTGAAGTGATGTAATGATGTGTTACTTTACATTTAAATTTCACAGTTATAGTATGATTTAGAGGAGCCAAAACGATAGAGTTGTGTAGAGTGGTTGCATAATATTGAATAGCCAGAATTAAAGCAGTGTAAGAGGTATATGAGAGAGGGGTGTGTGAGTTGGGAGCAGGGCAGGGAAATGGCGGGGGACAGGGTGACGTGGAGGCGTTTTGTTTGTGGCCACCCCAAACGGGATTGAGGCGTCTGGCAATAGATAGATAGATAGATAGAAGAAAAAAATAGTTGAATAGGCAAAAAGAAATGTAAGGATAGAGCTGCTTTGACATCTCTTGTGGTCACTCCTTTCGGGAAGTTTCCGGAGCTGTCTTACCTCATACAGTACTCTCCTCTCTCTCTCTCTCTCTCTCTCTCTCTCTCTCTCAGTGGTAAGGTGATGATGATGATAGGGTTGTTGATGTTGATACGATGACGATGCAGGTCAGACTCATCATCACAACCTTTGATCACTATTACATCATCATTCATCACTCCTTTCATCACCATCCTCACCTTCATCACCGTCATCACAACCCACATCACCATTTTTGTCACTGGGTACCGGATATTCATTCATTAAGTCTGCCATCTGATTATCACCACCCTTTTCATCACCATCATCACTCATCTCCATAATACAGCCATCATCATCACATCGTACATCATTATATTGTGTCACCACCTTTATCATCATCATATCATCATCAGCCCGACCCACGTCTCCACAACTTCCTTTCTCACCACCTGTCATATAACACACAAACACACACACACACACACACACACACACACACACACACACACACACACACACATTTCATGGATCCTTTACCCAGTCTCTATTTACCAACCCACCCACCTCAAACACACACACACACACACACACACACACACACACACACACACACACACACACACACACACACACACTCACACACACGTAATCTCTCGATGTGTGTGTGTGTGTGAGTTTTCCCGTTTGGAGATGTGTGAAGGATAGCCAGGGATGAGCGGAAGACGGGGAGATAAGTGTGTGTGTGTGTGTGTGTGTGTGTGTGTGTGTGTGAGAGAGAGAGAGAGAGAGAGAGAGAGAGAGAGAGAATCAGTGGTAGTGTTGTGGTGCCCAGATGTTCTACCCTCACTCCCCTTACCCTCGTCTACCCCCTCTCCCCTTCGTCCCCTCTCATCCTCCCCTTCCCTAACCCCCCACCGTTACATCGTCATGCCCCCACCTCCCGCCAGTGTATATCTACTTATATGTCTATCTGTCAATATTGGCTTCTATATTTTTCCGTTTATCAATTTCCCTTTCCCCTCTTTTCTCACAGATTCTCTCTCCCCCTCCCCTTACAGTTTATCTTCTTATATCTATCTGTCTGTCTATCTATCTGTCTATCAATCTGTCTGTCTGTCTGTCTGTCTATTTGTGCACATCTATTTTTTTATCCCTCGTTCCCCTACTTTCTCGCTGATTCTCCCTTTCCTCCTTCCTCCTCCTCCTCCTCCT
Organism: Coenobita brevimanus; assembly: GCF_032717465.1. Lineage (NCBI taxonomy): Eukaryota > Metazoa > Arthropoda > Malacostraca > Decapoda > Coenobitidae > Coenobita > Coenobita brevimanus. The sequence continues at coordinate 1,621,246 of NC_137065.1, read as the reverse complement.
CCCTTGATCTTCGTTCACCTCCACCTCACGTCCACCCTCACCTCAACAACCTCATTTTCCTCGCCTCTCTCTCTCTCTCTCACACACACACACACACACACACACACACACACACACACACACACACACACACACACACACCTCCCCCAGCTTGGCCAGTAATACGAGATGAGTGGAGGGATGGGAGGGGGAGGGGGAGGGAAGAGGAAGAAGAGAGGAATGAATGAGGGGAGAACTATATATATATCTATCCATAACTACGTATATTTGAGAGAGAGAGAGAGAGAGAGAGAGAGAGAGAGAGAGAGAGAGTCGCATTTACTCACATGACGGTTTTTTAAATTTTGTCTAGATGTCAGAATAGAAAGGAAGATCAAAGAAAGGAGGAAGGAGGAGGGAACGTAGAGGAGAAGGAAGTAAGGAAGTAGAGGAGAGATGAGAGGAAGAAGAAGAAAGCGAGGATGGAAAGAAGAGAATGGAGAGGAAAGAGAAGGAAGAGAGAAAGTGAAGGAAGTGAGGAGGGAAGGAAAAGGAGAGAAAGTTGAAGGAAAGTAGGAGGGAAGAAAGAGAAGAGGGGAGCAAAAGGGAGGAAATATGGAAGGAAAGGGGAGGAGAGGGAGGGAGGGGAAGGAAGAGAGGAGAGAGAGAAAAGAGAAATAAACAGGGATGGAACAGGGGAGGAGGAAGGAAGAGAGGAGGGGGATGGAAAGAGAAGGAAGATTGGGAGGAAGGAATAGGAGAGGAAAGGGAAGTTGGGAACGAGGAGAGGAGGAAAGGAGGGGAAGGAAGAAAGGAGAGGGAGGGAAAGAAGTAAGGAAAGAGAGAGGAGGGGGGAGAAATGATTGATAAGGGAGGACGGAATGTAATTAGGAGAGAGAGAGAGAGAGAGAGGAAGGGGCGGTTCCAGCTGGGGTTGTTCATTGTTCTTTGTTCTATTAACCTGTTCTTTGTTATTAATTTGTTATATTGATAGTCTGAGAACATGCTGGAGGGACTGGTGTAAATCTGTGTGTGTGTGTGTGTGTGTGTGTGTGTGTGTGTGTGTGTGTGTGTGTGTGTGTGTGTGTGTGTGTGTGTGTGTGTGTGTGTGTGTGTGTGTGTGTGTGTGTGATCCTAGCCTTAGTTAGGGAATCACTGATTTTTGTAGGGCGGTCTAAGGGGCGTGCCTGTGTGCGTGTGTGACTGTGTACGGGTCCATGTGCGTGTCTGCTTTTATGTGTGCGTGTGTGTGTGTGTGTGTGTGTGTGTGTGTGTGTGTGTGTGTGTGTGTGTGTGTGTGTGTGTGTGTGTGTGTGTCCATTTGCGTGGGTGTGCATGTGTCGGCTTTTGTGTGGATTTGTGTGTGTGTGTGTGTGTGTGTGTGTGTGTGTGTGTGTACGGTGTACGTATGTGGATGAAAGAAGGGAGGAGAAAAAGAAGAGAGGAGGCAGTGAAGAGAAGAGAGAAGGGAAAGAAGAGGAGAGAAGGGAAAGAAGAAAAGAAGAGGGAAGGGAAAGAAGAGAAGAGGAGGGAAGGGAAGAATATAGAGGAGAGAAGGGAAGGAAGGGAAAGGAGAGGAGAGAAGGGAAACAAGAGAAGAAGAGAGAAGAGAAAGAGGAGAAGAGAGAACGGAAAGAAGAGATGAAGAAGAGAAGGAAAATAAAATGGACAAAAGACGAAAAAGGAAAAGACGAGGAAAAAGAGAGAAGAAAGGAAAGACAAAACACTCACGGAAGACAAATGGAAAATGAGAGAAAAGTGAGATAACTAAAGAGAATAATAATGGAAGGATGAGCGAGATATGAATGGATGAGTGGGAGACATAATTAGGCGATGCAGCGTCTCTCTCTCTCTCTCTCTCTCTCATTTTTTCTGTTTTCCCTGGCCAGCCTTTTGCCCTCCTGTCTAGACGACTGCCTGATTCTCCATCGATCTTAGTTATACTCTCTCTCTCTCTCTCTCTCTCTCTCTCCGTCCTCAAGCTACACAAGGTATTTTTTTTAACCATTTTATCTACCTATTTTATCATTATCTGTAATTATATACTTAAACGTGATTTTATCTTTGGGGAACATGCCTACTGCCTGTCCACTATGTCTGTCTGTCTGTCTGTCCATGTATCTATCTGTCTGTCTGTCTGTCTATCTATGTATTTGTCTTGCTTCCATGCCTGTCTACGTACCCTAGAACTTACCTACCTGTCTGTCTGTCTATCTATCTTTCTATCTGTGTTTATCTACCTACCTACCCACTGACTTACCTGCCTACCTACTTTATCTACCTGCCTACTTTCTTTCTTACCTGCCTACCTACTTACCTAGAGTACCTGGCTGCCACAAATTATTTACCCTTGTCGTTCCTACTTACTGTCCTGTACTTCCTCCCTGAAGCTCTTCCTCTCTCTCTCTGTTTTCCTCCGTACTTCCCTCCCTACCTCTACTTTCCTCCCTTCCTCCCTACCTCTGCTTTCCTCCCTTCCTCTACTTTCCTTCCTTCCTCCCTACTCTCCGTCCTCTACTTTTCACCATCCCAATATGATCTCCTTCCCTCCCTCTCAGATTTCCTTCTCGTCTCCCTGTCTCCCTCTCCCCTCCTATCTGTGTGTGTGTGTGTGTGTGTGTGTGTGTGTGTGTGTGTGTGTGTGTGTGTGTGTGTGTGTGTGAGAATCAATGAATGCATGTTTGTTTATACCATACATTGTGTGTGTGTGTGTGTGTGTGTGTGTGTGTGCGTGTGTGTGTGTGTGTGTGTGTGTGTGCTAACCTTATATCTCTTTAAGTACATTCAGCTGACACCTCATTTCCCAGTCTTCCCTGTCTGCTTCCCTCTCTGCTTCTGTCTGCTTGCTTGTCTGTTAGTCTCTGTGGCTCTTCCCCTGCCCTCGTCTGCTTCTTATCTTGGTCTTTCTCTGCTCCCCTGTCATTATCTGTCTCTTTGTGGGTCTGTCTGCTTTTCTGTCTTCCCACTTCTGCTTTTCGCCTCACTTGTCTGCCTGTCTGCTAATTTTCATACCCAAATCTGCCTCTTTGCCTATTTATTTTTGTGTCTGCTTGCCTGTCTGCCTCGCTTCTCCTCGTGTCTGCTTAGCTACTTTTTATGTGTCCCATTTTAGGCATAGATAGTGATAGTTCTGTAAGACCCAGCTGTCCTGCGTGCCACACACTATCACGTATCACCACTTCGGCGCCAACACCCACCGTCCATATTGACTACATGCTTGGGCTGTCTCGTGCAGTTTAGGGGTTATAGTTTTAGCTGGATTTGATGGCGTGATGATGGGTCTTGTGGAAAATACGTTGTCTTTTTTTTAACGCAAATGTAATCATCAGACATTCCTATACCAAACTGAGGTCAAACCCCATCTTTTCACACATCATCCAAAGTCTCTCAGTCACTACTTCCAACTGCCTCTGCTTTCCATCCTGTCTGCTTCTTATAGCACAGTTTGCCTCCTTTTATGCTATCGTTCGTATTGTTTGTAAAGGCTCCAGTATACTTGCTTGCGTCCGCCTTGGTCACCTAATGGCTGCTCTCAACACTGCTCGATCACTGGCAGCCTCCCTTTTCAGTTCCCCTATCCCCGAGGTCACACTATGACCTCGTCCCAGGTCTTTTTCGGTCTACCCCTCACAACCCTACCCCCGGCGTTCACACTTCTCACACTCCACACCCAGTTGTCATCCTCCATCCTCTCCACATGCCCAGACCATCACTTCAGTCTGCCCCTCCTTATCACAACACCAATACACTCAAGTCCCATCCTTCCTCTTAACTCTTTTAAAGGTTCGTTATATATGTCTCTGTGTCACCCTTCCTGTCTGTCTGCTTGCATACTGAGCCTACTTACTCCCTCCTTGTGTTGATTTATATACTATACTCTTTTTACCTTAAGTGGGCCCAGATTTTCGTCCTTGTACAGGTTATTTCACGTAATTCAGTGCCAGAAGAAGACAATACTACGGCTGCACATCTTCTCCAAAACACTGCACCGTCATAAACATTGCATTCTAATTTCAGTCCATTGCAAAAACCCAACGTGCAATATGGAAAGATGGCAGATTTAGGCCAAGTTAGGGTGGAAGGAGTATAGTCTCCTTTTCTCCCTGCATGATTTGTTTTGTTTTGTCTTCTTGTTTTTTTTTTTTTTTGGTTGTCTTTCTTCATGGCTATCGTTGTTTACTGTTCTTGTCTGGCCTCCAGTGTCTGAGCATTACTTGTTTCTGCATCATCATCATCACCACCACCACCACCACCACCACCACCACCACCACCACCACCACCACCACCACCACCACCACCGTCATCATCCTTTCCTTCTCCTCCTCCCCAAACCCATACCCTCCTCCCCTCACCCATCTGACCCCTGACCCCCCATCCACAACACGACCCTGAATTAATGAGCTGGCCGTGTATGGTTTTAATCAGGGTTATGTTGTGGACATTGTGAACGGGCTGGAAAAAAATGTTCATATATTTTAAAATTTCACGTGTTTATGTATTTATTTATTTATTTATTTATTAGTATTGCCCATAAACATGCATTTAAACTTAATAGGTAAACACACACACACACACACACACACACACACACACACACACACACACACACACACACACACACACACACAAACTACCGCCTAACATGTAAGTCTTCTCGGCACTCACTTCTGGTTCAGTTTTGGTAGTTGTGGTAGTTGTGGTTGGTGGTAGTTGTGGTACCGTAGATGATGGCTTTGGTGGTGACATTTATAACTATTACTGGTGTTGTTGGTAGTTATGGTTGGTGAATGGTAGTGGTTGTGTGTGTGTGTGAGAGAGAGAGAGAGAGAGAGGTGGTTGTTGTGGTGGTAGTATTGAGGCAAGTGTGGTGGTAGTTGTGGTGGTGGGTGTGGTAGGTTAGGAAGCAGACAGGTATAATTTCGTGGTAGTATTTTTGGTAGTAATAAGAAGGGATGTGGTAGTTGAAAGGGAGGTGTGGTAGTGCTGTGGTTAGAGTTGTGGTAGTGGTGTGTGAGGTGTGGTGGTAGTTGTGGTTGTGGGGGTGGGAGGGGAAGAAGAGGCAGACCGGTATAGTTTTCCTCCAGTCCTGCAACTTTCCTCACCCCAGGCCATTTGTGTCAGCGAGAGACTTTGCACTGAGGTGAGAGAGAGAGAGAGAGAGAGAGAGAGAGAGAGAGAGAGAGAGAGAGAGAGACAGAGAGACAGAGACAGACAGACAGACAGACAGACAGGTTGTGTGTTGTCTGTTTGTGTGTGTGATGCCTGTTTGTTAGAGGTAAATATATAAAGAGAGAGAGAGAGAGAGAGAGAGAGAGAGAGAGAGAGCACGTGTGAAGGTTGTGTGTTGCCTGAATAGCCTACGTGCTTGTGTGTGTGTGTGTGTGTGTGTGTGTGTGTGTGTGTGTGTGTGTGTGTCCTAAATACATTTTGCAGGATTGAGAGTGATGGTGTATGCGACTGTGTATATATGCATGTTAATATGTATGTATATTTGAATGAACGTATGTATAGAACAAACTACACATCTTTATGCGTAAGAGAGAGAGAGAGAGAGAGAGAGAGAGAGGTGGGGGGTTGGAAAGGCACGTGTGAAGGTTGACCGTTGACCGAGCACGTGCAGGTCAGAGAGAGAGAGAGAGAGAGAGAGAGAGAATGATAGAGGTGAAGTAAGAAGTAGGTAGCACCACATCAAGTGAGTGGATGATGGTCGCCGCTACCTACCACCTTTGTAAATAACATATCACCTGAGGGTTAAAAGTGTTACCATTAACCCTCACATAGTCGGGACAGTTCTTTTTTTTTTCTTCTTCTTTTTATGGAAGAAGGAACCAAAGGCCTGAATCACTCAAGGCTTCCCCCCAAAAAAAAATAAATAAATAAATAAAAACAAAGTAACAGAGCCCAAACCAGACGATTTTATTCAACTGAGAGTGAGTCGTTTTTTCCTGAAAGTTAAATAATAATAATAATAATAATAATATAATGATAATAATAATAATAATAATAATGATAATAATAAATAAGTTTCATACGTAAAAAAATGACAAACTTAATAGAAAACAAATGAGTAAAAAAATATAGTAAACGTTTCACCATTTAATTGGAGAATAAAGAAAGAAAATAAATGAATAAATGGACTAATTAAAGGAAGAACAGGTAAATGCCTTAGGAGGAGCATGATTGGTGAATTTATACCTTTTGGCGGCGGAGGAGGAGGAGGAGGAGGAAGAGAAAGGAGGAGGAGGGGAGGAAGAGGACGAAGAATAAGGAGGAGGGGGAGGAAGAGGACGAAGAAGAGAAAGGAAGGGGAAGAAGAGGACGAAGAAGGGAAAGGAGGAGGAGGAGGAGGGGGATGAAGAGAAAGGAGGAGGAGGGGAGGAAGAAGACGAAGAAGAGAAAGGAGGAGGAGGGGAGGAAGAAGACGAAGAAGAGAAAGGAGGAGGAGGGAGGAAGAGGACGAAGAATAAGGAGGAGGGGGAGGAAGAGGAGGAAGAAGAGAAAGGAGGAGGAGGGGAGGAAGAGGACAAAGAATAAGGAGGAGGGGGAGGAAGAGGAGGAAGAAGAGAAAGGAGGAGGAGGGGAGGAAGAGGACGAAGAATAAGGAGGAGGGGGAGGAAGAGGAGGAAGAAGAGAAAGGAGGAGGGGGGGAGGAAGAAGACGAAGAAGAGAAAGGAGGAGGAGGGGGAGGAAGAGGACGAAGAATAAGGAGGAGGACGAGGGGGAGGAAGAGGACGAAGAAGAGAAAGGAGGAGGAGGGGAGGAAGAAGACGAAGAAGAGAAAGGAGGAGGAGGGGGAGGAAGAGAAAGGGGAGGAGGAACAAAAAGCAGGAAGAGAAGGAAGTAGTAGCTAGGAGGTAAAGAAGGGAAGCAACGATTAAAGAAACTATATTTTGTGGTAAAGAAGACGATGGTAAAGAGAAGGTGGAGAGAAAGAATGATTAAATTTGAGTAGAAGGGAAGGAGGAAGAATATTGAGATGAAAAGGGAGGAAGAAGACGAGGAATGTATGAAGGAGAAGGGTGAAAGAGGAGGAGGAAGTTACGAAAGAAAAAGGAGGGGGAGGAGGAGAAGTTGTGAAAGAGAAGGGAGGAAGAGGAGGAAGTTACGAAGGAAAGGGAGGAAGAGGAATAAGAAGAAAAAGGAGGAAGAGGAGGAGAAGAAGAAGTTGTGAAAGAAAAAGGAGGAAGAGGAAGAAGTTACGAAGGAAAAGAGAGGAAGAGGAGGAGAAGTTGTGAAAGAAAAGGGAGGAAGAGGAAGAAGTTGCGAAGGAAAAGGAAGTTACGAAAGAAAAGAGATGAAGAGGAAGAAGAAGTTACGAAGGAAAAGGGAGGAAGAGGAAGAAGTTACGAAGGAAAAGGGAGGAAGAGGAAGAAGGTACGAAGGAAGAGGAGGAAGAGGAAGAAGTTACGAAGAAAAAGGGATGAAGAGGAAGAAGTTACGAAGGAAAAGGAAGAAGTTACGAAAGAAAAGAGATGAAGAGGAAGAAGAAGTTACGAAGGAAAATGGCGGAAGAGGAAGAAGTTACGAAGGAAAAGGAGAGGAAGAGGAAGAAGTTACGAAGGAAAAGGGAGGAAGAGGAAGAAGTTACGAAGGAAGAGGAAGAAGTTACGAAGGAAGAGGAGGAAGAGGAAGAAGTTACGAAGGAAGAGGGAGGAAGAGGAAGAAGTTACGAAGGAAGAGGAAGAAGTTACGAAGAAAGAAGAGGAGTAGGCCCGCGCGCTAGCCACTCAGACCTGGGGCGGTGAAAAGACTCCTTCTTATATGGTACAACTTTCATTCATGTTTTTCACCCCAGTCCCTATTCATTCATTTGGGGGGGGGGGGTTGGAAAGCAGTGAAAGTGAATGGAAAAGTGGTGGTAGTAGTAGTGGTGGTGGTGGTGGTGGTGGTGGTGGTTGTAGTAGTAGTAGTAGTAGTAACAGTATTAGTGGTTGTTGTAGTAGTAGTAATAGTTTGTAATGGTTTCTCTCTCTCTCTCTCTCTCTCTCTCTCTCTCTCTCTCTCTCTCTCTCTCTCTCAGCAGTGAAAGTGAGTGAAGTAGACAGGTAGTAGTAATTGTAACAGTATGTACTTAAATTATGTAATATTATGTACTCATGTGCTGTTTGGTTTTTTGTACTTTAATCAGTAAGCTCAGGGTAGTACAATTTGTAACATTGTGTACTGAGGATGTAATATTATGGCCTAGAGTTACTTGAGTATGTAATTTGAGTACCAGAAATTACATGTACTATCCCTTTCTTTATTACTTTCTTCCATTTTCTTATATTCTTTCTTCAAGATGTTTATGTGTGTAATATGAGAAGATGTGTAGTGTGCATATCCCCTCCTTTCTCTTCTCTACTTTCTTCATTCCTCTTCTCTTCTCTTTTCTCATCTCTTCTCTTCTTTCTCTTCTCTTTTCTCATCTCTTCTCTTCTTTCTCTTCTCTTCTCTTCTGCTTTCTCTCTTTCTCTTCTACTTTCTCTCTTCTCTTTTTCATTTTACTTGTCTTCTCTCTTCTCTTCGTTTCTCTCCGCTTCTCCTCGTCTCTTCTCTTCACTTCTCTTCTTTTTTCTCTTCTCCTTGTCTCTTCTCTTCTCTTTCCTCTTCTCTCTTCTCTTCTCTTTCCTCTTCTCTACTTTCTTCCTTTCTCTTCTCTATTTTCTTCTCTTTTCTCTCCTCCTCTCCTCTCTTCTCTTCTGTTTTCTTCTCTTTCCTCTTCGCTTCTCCCTTTAACTGATGTGTATACCGTCCCAAGTCGCCCTCCCTTATGTCCATTCGTTTT
>NC_137065.1:1590000-1605000 GCF_032717465.1 Coenobita brevimanus | reverse complement strand
GCAATTGTGTATGGCTGCATGAAGGTCACTGGGAGAGAGAGAGAGAGAGAGAGAGTATGTGTGTGTGTGTGTGTGTGTGTGTGTGTGTGTGTGTGTGTGTGAAAAAGAATGGTTGGATGAATGGGTGGATAGATAGATGAATGAATGAATAAATGAAAAAATGAAAGATAGAAGGATGAAGAAAGGATGAATGAAAGAAAAATAAAGTGTGATAATGCTTACAAAAAGAGAGAGAAAATCGTGAGCTAAGTGAGACAGAAATAAAGAAAAAAATTATGGTAGAGCAGGTGAGAGAGAGAGAGAGAGAGAGAGAGAGAGAGAGAGAAAGTGAAAGAAGAGAAAGGTACAGTAATTAGAAAACAAGTGAAAGGAAGATAAGCAGGTGAGGCAGAGAGAAAGTTAAGCAGCTGTGGATGCAAGACTGGTGCAGGTGTGTGGCTGAGGCAGGTATGTGTGGATTAGGCAGGTATGTGTGGATTAGGCAGGTGTGTGTAGGTGAGGCAGGTGTGTGTGGGTGAGGTAGGTGTGTGTGTGTATGTGGGGCATTTGTGTGCAAGTGAGGGAGGTGTGTTTAGGTGAGGCAGGTGTGTGTGGGTGAGGCAGGTATGTGTGAGTGAGGCAGGTATATGTGAGTGAGGCAGGTGTGTGGGTGAGACAGGTGTGTGGGTGAGGCAGGTGTGGGAGTGAGGGACATTTGTGTGTGTGTGTGTGAGGCAGGTGTGTGGAAGTGAGGCAGGTGTATGGAAATGAGGCAGGTGTGGGAGTGAGGCAGGTGTGTGTGTAGGTGTGGCAGGTGTGTGGGTGAGGCAGGAAGTTTTATGGGAAGGTAAGGCAGGTATACTACACAGGCAACTTTAGGGATGCAGCAGAGAGATAAGGAGAGGTAGGTAAGTGAGACAAAAGAGAGGGGGTAGGCAGAGAGAGAGGGGGAGGGGGGCGGGGAGGTAGGGTAGACAGGCAGAGTAGATAAATGGAGGGGAGGAAGGCAGGGGAGAGGGGAAGCAAAGGAGGAGTGATAGGCAGGGAGCGGAGAGGCAGAAGTAGACAGGGAGGTGGAGAGGCAGAGAGTCGGGTAGATGAGCGGAAGGAGGGTTAATGAGGCAGGTGAGGTAGTTAGGAAGGTAGATGGCGAGGTAGGAAGGCAGTAAATTAGGGATAAAAGGGAGTGGAGGGGAAGGGTGATGGAGGAGAAGGAAGATGAAGATGAAGATGAGGGGAAGAAGAGAAGATGAAGAGGGGAGGAAGAGAAGTTGAAGAGGGGGAGGAAGAGGAAGAGGCAGAAAAATAGAGAGAGAGAAAGAGGGTAAGGCAGAGAAACGGGGAGAGAAAGAGGGAGAAGAAGAACGGGGATAAGGAGAAAAGGAAGGAGGAAAGAGAGGAAGGGGAAGAAAGGAGAGACGAAGAAGAAAAGGAGAGCAGAAGAAGAGGAGATGGAAAGGTATATTGTAAGAAAATTGGATTAAAGAGAGAGTGAGGAGAGAGAGAGGAAGAGAGGAGAAAGATAGAAGAATGAGAGAGAGAGCTAATCCAGGTGCAGAAGAAAGGAGAGTTGGAGGTGGTGAAAGACAGGAAAAAAAAGCACTAAGGCGTCTCAGGTGAGGTGGGGGGGGGGAAGAACACCTGGCCGGAAGTACACCGTGAAGAACAAGCCACGGAGTTATTAGTGTTCACCTGAGTTCATCTTCACTGTGGATGATGGTGATGGTGGTGATGATGATGGTGGTGGTGGTGATGATTGATGATGATGATGGTGGTGGTGGTGATGATTGATGATGATGATGGTGATGAAAAATGAAAAAGAAGAATTACACTCTCTCTCTCTCTCTCTCTCTCTCTCTCTCTCTCTCTCTCTCTCTCTCTCACCCAAAATAGTCCAGTTCATGTCATATAAACTAGTCACTTCAATTTGCCACTTCCTTCACTACTAAACCACTTATGTGCACGTTTTCATACCTCGTCCACACACACACACACACACACACACACACACACACACACACACACACACACACACACACACACACACACAATCTTTTGAGTTCACATTCCTTCACATGTACATAATTATTTTCATACCTCGTCCACACACACACACACACACACACACACACACACACACACACACACACACACACACACACACACACTGGAGTTCGCATTTTTGCTGACGTTTTGTGTGTTTTAATTTCGGGATTGTTTTTATTTTTTAATTTATTGATCACCAGTTTTTTTTTTTTTTTTCGTAAATAACAAATGTGTCATCTGCAAAGGACGGCTGTTGTTATTATTATTATTATTATTATTATTATTATTATTATTTTTATTATTAACCGTATTCTTCTTCTTCTTATATTATTATCATCATTGCCTTCTTCCTCTTCGTATTATTATTATTATTATTATTATTATTATTATTATTATTATTATTTAAGTAGGCCTTGGAGAGTACCCCGGAAATGATTTTTAGATGATCAGTGAAGTGTTTCTGAAATATAATTGTTACCGGTATTATTATTATTATTATTATTACTGTTGTTTTTCTAATATTAATGTACTGTATGTAGATATTTAGGCTAATGATATTGTCCTGCTCAGGTTGAAAGATGAGTAAGAGTAATGTTAGGGAAGGAGTGTGTGGTGGAGGGAAGGAGGGGGTGTGATGGAGGAAAGGAGGTGTGTGATGGAGGGGGGGTGTGGAGGAGGAAGGGAGGGTGTCATTGAGGGAAGGAGGGGTGTTATAGAGGGGGGTGTGGAGGAGGAAAGTGGGGGAAGGGGGAGGACTGTTGGAGGGGAGAAGGAAGTAGTGGTGGAGAGAAGAGGGGAGGATGTGGAGTGGAGAGGGGAAGGTGTGGTGGAGGAAAGGTGTGGATATGATGGAAGAGGGATAATGAGGGGAGGGGAGAAGGGGTGGTGTGGAAAGGGGGAGGAATGGGAGGGACTAGGGTAGGGGAGAGGAGGGGGAGGGTATGGTGAAGGGTGTGTATTGCAGGGGGGAGGGAAGGAGGGGTGATGAAGGGGAGTGAAGGGAGAGAGGAGGGGAGGGGGAGTGAGGGGAGAGGGGAGGGGTTTGTCACGTGATGAGAGACACCTGAGATTTCGGATCGTCTTACTAACCCACATCAATGGAGAGAGAGAGAGAGAGAGAGAGAGAAGGAAGGAAGAGGAAATAAAATAGAAAAGTTGTAGCTATAGAAGAAAGAACGGAAGGAAGGTCTTTCTAACTCCCATTATTATTATTATTATTATTATTATTATTATTATTTTTCTTTCCTTCTCCATCACCCTTTTTATATTCTCCTCCTCCTCTTCTTCCTCCTCCTCCTCCTCCCATTCAGTATGTTTTGTCTTCCTCTCCCCCTCCTCCATACCCCTCCCTCCCCTCCATACCCCTCCCTCTCCTTCCTCTTCCTGGTTTAGTAGTAACATCTGTTCAGGTCGAGTAGGGGTATAGGCAGTGAATATTGTAGTAGTAGTAGTAGTAGTAGTAGTGGTGATGGTGGTAGTATAGTAGTAGTAGTAGTAGTAGTAGTGGTGGTGGTGGTGGTGGTGGTAGTAGTAGTAGTAGTAGTAGCAGTAGTAGTAGTGGTGGTGGTGGTGGTGGTAGTAGTAGTAGTAGTAGTAGTAGTAGTTGCTGTTGTTGTAGTGGTAGGCGTATGGTACTGCATGTTATAGTAGTTGTTATTGTTGTGGTTGGAGTACGGTATTGCTTATTATAGTAGTAGTAGTAGTAGTCAGCAGCGCAATTAGTAAGATAATAGTAGAAATAATAGTATCAGTAGGAGAGGTGACCATAAGCAGCAGAAAGGAAGCAGGGAGTTGTGGAGGAAGAAGAGACGAGGGGACGAGAGAGAGAGAGAGAGAGAGGATGGGGGAGGGTGAAGTATTGGAGAGATTGGAAGGAAGAAAATGAAGGATTAAGAAGGATGAAGGAAGGAAGGAAGAAGGGATGGATGAAGGAAGGAGGAAGGAAGGGATGAATAAAGGAGGAAGGCAGGGATGAATGAAGAAGGAAGGGAGGGATGAAGGAAGGAACATAAGAACATAAGAACATAAGAAGAGAGGATAACTGCAGTAGGCCGGTTGGCCCATGCTAGGCAGCTCCTAGAAGAGTAACTGAACTACTAGAATGAGATAAGGATAGCAAAGAAGAAGGCTCTCCCCCGCCCTCCAAACCCTCCAGCCGAAGCCGGCAGGAAAAAGTCAGAAAGAACACCACGCCGTATAGAAAAACTGGCGTGGACATTTTACAGGAAAGTGTGAAAGGAGAATAGAGACTATCATAGTGTAACCTGAAAAGAAAATTTATTTTTTAATTAGTATTGGTTATAATATTTTCTTTATTCTATATCCACCCCTTATTTGTCATATGCTTATCTAGCCTATGCTTGAAACTCTCAATGGAAGAGGCAGCAACTACTTTACTAGGTAGCTTATTCCATTCGTCTACTACTCTATTACCAAACCAATTTCTACCGATTTCCTTTCTGAAACGGAATTTTTCTAGTTTGAAACCATTATTTCTAGTTCTATCCTGTATGCTCACTTTAAGTACCTTGCTAATATCTCCTTTATTTATACCATTCATCCACTTAAAAACCTCAATTAAGTCTCCCTTACTCTACGCCCTCTAGCGAATGCAGACTTAGTCTTTTCAGTCTGTCTTCATATGACAGGTTCCGGACGTCATGTATCATTTTAGTCATTCTTCTCTGTACATTTTCTAACGAATTAATATCCATTCTATAGTAAGGACACCAAAATTGTACTGCGTAGTCTAAATGTGGCCTTACTAATGCTAGATAAAGTTTCAGTATTACTTTAGATGATCTATTGCTCACGCTTCTCGAAATAAATCCTAGGACCCTATTTGCTTTATTTCTCGCATTAATGCACTGTTGCCTAGGTTTAAGGTCGTTACTAATCATAACTCCTAGATCTCTCTCGCATTCCGATTTGCTAATTTCTTTGTTATCTAAGCTGTATTTAGTATCTCCAATGGTCTTGCCTACGTTAAGTACTTTACATTTTTCAACGTTAAATTCCATTTGCCAAGTTTTAGACCATTTGGACAATGTATCGAGGTCTTTTTGTAAGTAATGGCAATCGTCAGTCGAGTTAATGATACGCCCTATTTTTGTATCGTCGGCAAATTTGCTGATTCTGCTATTGACTCCTAAGTCTAGATCATTTATATATATGATAAATAATAAGGGACCGAGTACTGAACCCTGTGGTACACCGCTAGTTACTAATCCCCAGTCCGACTTATTTCCATTTATTAATACTCTCTGCATTCGTCCTTTCAGCCAGGATTCTATCCATTTTAAGATATCGCCGTCTATACCGTGTGCTCGAACCTTTCTAACTAGCCTTTCGTGTGGGACTCTATCAAAAGCTTTACTAAAGTCCAGATAAATAACATCGTAAGCTTTATCGCTATCTACTGCCTCATAGACCTCCGAGTAGAATGACAACAAATTTGTGAGGCAGGATCGTCCTTGCCTGAATCCGTGCTGACTTTCGTTTATAAGATTAAATCTTTCTAAGTGTTCTCTAATCTTATTTGCCAAAATTGACTCTAACATTTTTCCTACTATTGACGTTAGACTTATCGGACGATAATTCGACGCAGCTGATTTATCACCCTTTTTAAAGATGGGCACTACGTTTGCGGTTTTCCACGCCTCTGGAACTTCTCCTGAACTTAAAGAGTCATTAAATAACGTTAAAAGTGGCTGACATAATTTTTCTTGGTTTCTTTTATAATTTTTGCATATATATCGTCCGGACCTGGCGATTTTTGAGGTTTTAACTTGTTAATTTCTTTCAATACGTCCTCCTTACTAATGGTTATTTTACTAAGAATATTTTCCGTATTCTCATGGTAAATATTTGCTGCTTGAGGGACCAGGCTTAGATTTTCCTTGGTGAATACTGATATGAAATAATTATTTAGGATGGAGCACATTTCTTTATCTTCACTGGTAATGTCACCTAATTCTGTTCTGAGTGGTCCTATCCTATCTTTATTTTTCGTTCGGTACATTTGATAAAAACCCTTGGGGTTTACTTTTGATTCACTTGCAACCTTAATTTCATAACTTCTCTTTTGCTTTTCTTATCTCCCTCTTTACTTCTCTATTTAAAATTGTGTACCGGTTACGTAAGTGTTCCTCTCCACGTTTTATTTTTCTATATATTCCTTTCCTTTGGCCTATGAGAGATTTTAATCTGTTGTTTAACCATCTTGGTTCTGAATTGTTAGTTCTAAACGGTTTTGAAGGAATATATCTATCTTGGCCTCCGTATATTATATTTATTAACTCGTTATACTTCTCACTGGTCGAACGTCTGTTTGGTACTGGAGCTGAGTTAATTTCCGTCACCTGGAGGAAGGGAGGGACTAAAGAAGGAAGGAAGGATGGAAGAAAAGATGATAAGGAGATGGAGAGAAGTAGGAAGGGAGGTAGGGAGGAAGAAAAGTAAGTACACGGAGGGAGGGAAGGAAGTGGAGAGTTTGGAGGGAGGGAGAGAAGTAAGTGAAGGAGTAGGAAAGAGGGAGGGAAGGAGAAGGACACAGGTGTAGGAGGAAGCACACACACACACACACACACACACACACCTGGGCACTCCTTCCCTCCGTGTGTGTGTGTGTGTACTCATGCAAGACATACAGCATGTTGAAGACTAGAGGTGACTGGTAGTTGCGGTAGTGATGGTGGTAGTGGTAGTTGTGGTAATAGTTATAGTGGTGATGATTATAGTGGTAGTTGTGATGGTTATAGAGCTGGTAGTGGTAGTTGTGGCGATGTTTATAGTGGTGGTAGTGGCAGTTGTGGTGTTGGTTATAATGATGGTAGTGATGATGGTCGTGTGGTATTTGTGGTTGTGGTGGTATGGTAGTTTTGGTATTTATGTGGTAGTTGTGGTTATGATTGTAGGTGTAGTAGTGTCATCTCTCAAAAGTAAGAGACAATTTAGGCACGGCTGAGCTGACCTTGGTAATGTTTTAGGCCCGTGTGTGTGTGTGTGTGTGTGTGTGTGTGTGTGTGTCTGTATTGCTGTTTATTTGTTTGTTACCCATGTTTGATCTTTTGTTTTTGGTATAGTTCGAAGAGGTATTTGATTAGGTACGTGTGTGTGTGTGTGTGTGTGTGTGTGTGTGTGTGTGTGTGTGTTTATTTGTTTGTTACCCATGTTTGATCATTTTTTTAGTATTGTTTGAAGAGGTATTTGATTAGGTACGTGTGTGTGTGTGTGTGTGTGTTCACTTACATTAGAAAGGTTAAATGCAGTTCATTCCCTTTCTTCTTGCTTTTGTTTTTTTTTTTTCCTGCCCTATCATTTTACTTTCTAGATCGGTTTTGCTGTTTCATTTGTATTTTCGTTTTAGAGTTTATTGCAGTATCGCTACATTTGGAAGATGAAGTCCTTTTATTTCTAGAGTTTTATTCATGTTTCGCTAAATTGGGAAGGCGTTTTTTTTTTTTTCAATTGTTTTTTTTTAGCGGTCGATGTTTTAAAATCTAGAGAAAAGGCCTCAGTGATTGCGTCCGTCTTCCATCGGCAATCACCTTCAGTCCATCTAAGGAAACACGGGCGAAGGTGATCTTGGCCTGCCGTCTGCCCCAGCCACGCGCCATTCTCGGCCTTAGGGACCTGGGACGTAAGGCTGACGGTCGGACTTGTTCCCTCGGCGGCCTAGCTCTTAATAACATCATGGCGGCGGAGGAGGCGTCGTGGGAAGAGAGATCGGTTGCCAGATGTCACTCGATCCCCGTCTCCCGCGCTGCTGTTGAATGTATAATCACTTAAAAATAAATCTGTCTCTATTTTTTTTATATGTTTGAAGTAATGTATATGTGTTTTTAGCCCTGTTTTAATTTTGTGATGGGCGTTTGAGGTGAGTGGAGGACATTTTGCCGCGTTTTTGCAAGGCTATTGTGGAAATCCGACTTGGTCTCGCTTGCGGTGGTGGCCTTTGTTTTGAATCGGACGAGCAGTGTTGGCCCGACCAGTGTGAGGTGAGGTGATGCGCCGCCTTCGCCCCCTTCGAAGTGGTAGTTGCACGTGCTTCGTAAAAAAATAGTAAAAACTGAAACTTAAATGAAAAAAAAAAATTACTGCACTGATTTCACGCTTGCGATATTCGACGACGGAAAAAAGTCGGATTATTTCCCCCTGAAATTTAATACCTGGATCTGATTTTTTGTTTTTTGTTTTTTTTTGTTTTTGTACCCAAGAAATTTTTCCTTAATTCCAAAAACCCGAAAAATAAAAGGAAGGTGCAACAGTGCGTGGTGGGAGTGAGTGAGTGAGAGTTGGTGGCGAAGGATGAATACGAGAAACTGGAGAATGGATGCGGGTGTTTAAATATAGAAGGGTTGCGTGGGAGAGGAGGAGACGGTTTGTAAAGTTAGCGATGTTTGTGAATGGGCAGGACCGTTGCTACCGTGGGGGTCCAAATGTTCCTAAGTGTGTTTGTTACCCGCCAAAACGACTTAAGATACGGGTGCGTCCATAATGGTAGAGGGAGGTTTCGCAACGCCTCTTCCTTGGCGAATTATTTTTGCATCGTACAACTCAGTCAGTGAAATGCTGTTTATACGGTTTTAAATATCGACATAATTGACATCAGGAACATATAAAAAATCCGTTTAATATGCAGACCTAATGGCAGATATACTCTCTCTCTCTCTCTCTCTCTCTCTCTCTCTCTCTCTCTCTCTCTCTCAGGAACAGGTACCAGTATTACGAAATGTTCAGTGTCACTCAGAAGGCGACCCACAATCTGTACAGGTCTACCGTACTGTGTGATCAAGTTGTATTATTAATAGATAAATCAAACTCTTAAATTTTCGGAGGGTTCTCACTTTCTCAGTAAATAAAAGAACCAAAGGCTGATAATGCTTGAAAAATCTCCGCATGAAAGTTGAGTAAAGTCGTCCAGAGATAGCCAGAGTAGAATTAAGTTGTCAGCTTAAAATTAATGGTTAGAGAGAGAAGAAAAAAAATTGACATATAGGGGAGGGGGGAAGGATGGATGGATGGATGAATAGGGAAATATAGACTGATGCTGAAATTGAGGGGGGGAGAGAGAGAGAGATGGATAGAGAAGTAGATAGATATAGAGTCTGAGATAGATAGATAGAGAGAGAGATGGATAGCGAAATAGATGTAGACTGAGCCAGAGATAAATAGAGAGATGGATAGAGAAATATATAGATATAGATAATGAGAGAGAAATAGATAGAAGCTGTGGTAAATAGAGAGAGAGAATTGAGATAACGTGGGTTCTTCCAAGGAACGGGCCACGTCTTCGTTGTCCAGTTTTTGTACCAACACTGTTTTACTTGGCCACCACCTCCCTTATAACATTTGGGGTAACTGTTCCAGCGAGAGAGAGAGAGAGAGAGATTTGGACAGAAGCGCCAGTCCGTTGTTCCTTATATCAGGTTATTTATTATTAGTTTTTAAATTTAGATAGAAGGATGAGGAGCAAGAATTGAGAGAGGGAGAGGGAGAGAGAGTCATTACAAGAAGCGTCCTATAATCTAAAGAAAATTATTTGGTGATACTAATGAAACAGCGTACTGAGAGAGAGAGAGAGAGAGAGAGAGAGAGAGAGAGAGAGAGAGAGAGGCACCTTAAAACCATCCAAGCCCCTTACAGCATAAAGTTAACTGTTTCATGTTTTTGTGGGGTGAAGGACTGGACACAAAAGGAGATGAAGGGGAGATGACGACCAGAGGCTGACTGAAATTTCCTGGTGGTAGAGAGAGAGAGAGAGAGAGAGAGATCCCCAGCTAACATAAATTGCATGGTGAAAGAGAAAGAGGAGAGGGAATAGGGGAACAGGAGGAGAAGGAAGAAAGACAGCAATATTGTGTGTTGAAGAGAGAGAGACGAGACGAGACGAGAAGGAATAGTGGAACGGGAAGAATAAAATAAAGAAAGAAATAATGTGTGTTGGAGAGAGAGAGAGAGGTATAGAGGAAGTAACCAGTCACGACTTTGGGTGTAACTGTTTCAACTTTTTATGGAGGAAGATTGAGGTGCTAGAGGTTAGAACTTAAGAAACTGTGAAACTTGCAACTCCACTCCCAAGAAACTGTGGGAGAATTGCAACTCGACTCCCAGGGAACTGTGGGAGAATTGCAACTCGACTCCCAAGAAACTGTGGGAGAATTGCAACTCGACTCCCAAGAAACTGTGAAACTTGCAACTCGACTCCCAAGAAACTGTGGGAGAATTGCAACTCGACTCCCAAGAAACTGTGGGAGAATTGCAACTCGACTCCCAAGAAACTGTGGGAGAATTGCAACTCGACTTCCAAGAAACTATAAGATTTGCAACTCGACTCCCAAGAAACCGTGGGAGAATTGCAATTTAACTCCCACTAAAATGGAATAATGTTGATAGGTTGCAGGAGTGATAGGCGTAACATTGGGAGGATTTTTTTCTTATGTTGGAGAAAGAGAGAGAGAGAACTTGATATAGTGCTTGTCTGTATATTGAAAGACGTATTAACAGGAGAGAGAGAGAGAGAGAGAGCAATAACTTGATAGTGTCCTGTGTGGATATTGAAAGACGTATTGTGTAACTGAGAGAGAGAGAGGGGGAGAGAGAGAGAAAAAAACTTGTTATAGTGCTTGTGTGTATATTGAAAAACGTGTTAACTGGAGAGAGAGAGAGAGAGAGAGAACTTGATATAGCTCTTGTGTAAGCTGAAAGACGTATAGGGTAATTGGAGAGAGAGACAGACAGACAGACAATCTTGATATAGTGCGTGTGTCAAATGAAAGAGGTATTGAGTAGAGAAAGAGAGAGAGAGATAGTGCGTCAATATACCTCTTGTGTGAGTGAGTAATTCAGTCACCAGCAGCGAGATAAGGAACTGATAGGCCATTTTTACGAGAACAAGTTTTCTGATAGTGAGAAGGAGAGTGAGTAAGGGCCCTAAGTCGGCATTGGATATTACGTTACACCTTTTCCTGAGCGAATTATTCTGCTTATTACACCTCGGTATTCTCTTATGTGTTACTGATGCAAACCTTCCCTGTTAAAGTTGACATAGATAGCGTACAAAGGGATGAATAGGTGTAATCTGCAAAATAAGTTGCCAAGGAAGAGGGGTTGCGGTGATTCCTGTGCTAAGTTTTATTCCTGCTGTTCTCAGAGGATTTGTATTATTATTATTATTATTATTATTATTATTTTTAGTAGTAATAATCGTATAGTAGTATTGCAGTAGTAGTAGTAGTAGTTGTAGTTGTAGTAGTATTGCAGTGGTAATATTAGTAGTTGTAGTTGTAGTAGTACCGGTAGTATTGGTGTGGTAGTAGTAGTTGTAGTAGTAGTAATAGTAGGATGTACAACCTCAGGGTACTCTGAATGTACACTCAATAGACTGTAGTGGAAATTGCCCTGCTTTACACCATTTTCCTTTCGGGGGATAGGGAGGGAAGTGTGGCGCGTTTGCATTACAGGGCAGTGGACCCGCCAGGTTACATCAGTGCCACAGCGTGAAGGGGCCCCACTCCAGCCACTCGTTCTGAAGGGTTAAAAATAGTACATCTCATCACCACTATTTTGAAAGACTAAACTGGAGAGAGACGCCTTCACGTGGTGGCACTGATATAATCGGGCAGCTCAGTGGCCTGGTTTGACATTCCTACTTCCCTATCCCCCGAAAGGACGATGGTGGACTGCAAGAGAAGAGGAGCTAAAACACACACACATTCTCTGTCTGTCTCTCTCTCTCTGTCTCTCACACACACACACACACACACACACACACACACACTAAAATGTAACTACCGCTCAAAGTGCTTGCTGAGATGAATGCATGTGATTTTTATGAGGTGATTTAGTGAGTCAGGTGGTTTTGTGAAGTGGGGTGGTGATTGTCATGTGTAAGCTTAATGAATGAAAGGGTGATTAGGGGTGATTAGGGCAATTAGCTGATGACCTAGTGTGAGTTTAGTAAAGTTAAGATTAGTGAGATTGAAGCCCTTATTAAGATTAGTAAGATTAAGTAAAGATTAGTAAGATTAAATAATAGTAAGACTGCAGCCCGTAAGGAAGCTCCCTGACACCTCTTCCTAAGCGATTCATTTTGCATTTTACGTGTTGCTATTCTATCTTTTGCCTTTTAAATCGTTTGAATGCCACCATACTCAGCGTAAATAAAGTACAAATTGATGGTAACCGTATCCTAAAACAATTCGCTAAAGAAGAGGTGCTAGGGAGAGAGAGAGAGAGAAAGAGATTAAAGTTTTGGGTAATGACTGCTTGATTAGTTTAGAGGCAGTTAAGGTGTTTGTCTTACGGGATATGCTTGTGTGTGTGTGTGTGTGTGTGTGTGTGTGTGAGAGAGAGAGAGAGAGGCATTTGTGTACTTAGATGAGTTAGAAGGAACAGGAATAGCAACAGCCTACGCCAACAGGAACTAATGTTATCTGTCTACCTAACCTACTTACCTGCCTACTACCACCCTGCCTCACCTACTTACCTACCTACCTACTACCATCCTGCCTCACCTACTTACCTGCCTACTATCACTCTGCCTCACCTATTTACCTGCCTACTACCACTCTGCCTCACCTTCTTACCTGCCTACCATCACCCTGCCTCACCAACTTACCTGCCTACCACCACCCTGCCTCACCTGCTTACCTGCCTATCACCACCCTGCCTGCTGCCCTATAACCCGCGGCGGAGCAAGGCAGGGCTGCTACGGGCTACCACTACCCCCCCCCCTTTGTTACCTGCAGGGGGGAGGGGGGGAGGTCGACTCAGGGGGGAGGAAATTCACGGACAAACTTACAATTAAATTTTCTTCGTAACTATACTCCTTTTACGCAAACTTGGTCCAAAATTGCCATCTATTCTTGAATGCTGAGGTGTAACGTTAGATTAACACTAGACTATGGTGCTAATCACAAAGAAGTGTTATGAGAAGCATGCAGAGCTACCATTGACTTTTTCTGCCACTGAGCTACGTGAAATAAGCTACAAAAGGTCGAAAATCTGGGCCAGGTTAAAGTGATAAGATGTATAGAATGTGGTGCTAGTCACGAAGAAGCGCTGTAGAAAGGATGTAGAACGTAGCATTGTCTTTTTCTGCCTTTGAGCTACGTGAAGTGTACAGAAGGACGAAAATCTGGGCCAAGTTAAAGTAAAAGAAGGAGAGAATCTGCCCTATAGTCACGAAGAAGTGCTGTGGAAAGGATGTAGAGCCGTAGCATTGTCTTTCCTGCCTTTGAGCTACGTGAAATGTACAAAAGGACGAAAATCTGGGCCAAGTTAAGGTGAAAGAAGTCTAGCCTACCACTGCCCGCAGTCTGTCTGTCTCTCTCTCTCTTTTACTTTTCGAGGGGGGGGAGTCTTTGGCTCCCGGTGTTACTGTAGGGGTGAGGGGGAGCGTAAATTAAGCCAGGTGTAGCAGGTGTAATGTCTCGCTAATTACAGGTAGGTGAAAAAGTAATTACAGGTGGGCAAGACAGGTAGGGTAGGGTAAGGTACGATCCAGAAAAACAGGTGTTATGTTGGGCTAATTAGAGACAGGTGGGAAGGAAATTATGTTAGGCATGCAGGTGGAATGGTCATCATCATTATTATTATTATTATTATTATTATTATTATTACTGTTGTTGTTATTCTAACTTCAGTTCTTGTCTAACACGTGAGACATAATTAAAGAAGAGAAGGCACAAAATTATCACTTTTATTATTATTATTATTATTATTATTATTGTTATTATTATTATTATTATTATTATTATTATTATTATTATTATTATTCCTAGGCTACCAAATTACAAAATAAGCATGCAACTTTTTTATGGATATTTCAACGTCCTTTGCACATTCCTTCGCGTCATCCATTTTCATATCTCGCTTTCTCACACAAATATACAAAATCCGTCTACCTTCTCCCATTACGACGCTTCCCTTCCGCCTTCACGTGCAGAAAGGAGCAGAGAGAGAGAGGAGATAGGGGTAGGAAGAGACAGGAACAGAATAACTGGGAACAGGGAAGAGAGAGAGAGAGACTAGATAGGGGTAGGAAGAGACAGGAACAGAATAACTGGGAACAGGGAAGAGAGAGAGAGAGAGGAAATAAGGAAGAGGAAGATTAATAAGCAAAAAGGAAGATAAGCAAAGGGAAGGAACAGAAAAACGAGAGAGAGAGAGAGAGAGGCACCGGAATCCAGACACATAGACAGACAGACAGACAGACAGACAAGGCTTCTGGGCGCGTGCATGCAGATAAGGAGGGTCAAGGGCAGACAGACAGGCAGGCAGGACTGCAGTAGAAGCTTTTGTCCTCTCTCACTCGCTTTATTTTCTCTCTCTCTCTCTCTCTCTCTCTCTCTCTCTCTCTCTCTCTCTCTCTCTCTCTCTCTCTCTCTCATTTAGTTTCCTGTCAATCATGTCACCATTCAAAATCTCTCTCTCTCTCACTCACATTCTCTCACGTTGCCTACCTTCTGACTCACACTGCCCGCCTCTCTCACTTTCTTACATTGCCTGCCTCTCTCACTTTCTTACATTGCCTGCCTCTCTCACTTTCTTACATTGCCTGCCTCTCTCACTTTCTTACATTGCCTGCCTCTCTCACTTTCTTACACTGCCTGCCTTCTCACTTTCTTACATTGCCTGCCTCTCTCACTTTCTTACATTGCCTGCCTCTCTCACTTTCTTACATTGCCTGCCTCTCTCACTTTCTTACATTGCCTGCCTCTCTCACTTTCTTACATTGCCTGCCTCTCTCACCTTCTTACATTGCCTGCCTCTCTCACTTTCTTACATTGCTTGCCTCTCACTTTCTTACATTGCCTGCCTCTCTCACTTTCTTACATTGCCTGCCTCTCTCACTTTCTTACATTGCCTGCCTCTCTCACTTTCTCACATTGATTTTCTTACCCACTATCTTTCACAGTCTTTTCGTCTAGATCTTTCACTTTAATATATAATAGAGAGGAAATTAGTGGA
>NC_137065.1:1542500-1577500 GCF_032717465.1 Coenobita brevimanus | reverse complement strand
GAAATTACATACGGGAACGCAGAATAGGATAGTAAGATGTATGAAGCAAAATAACTCGCTTAGGAAATGGTGTTAGGGAGCATCATTGACCTACGAAAACACCGAATAAAATAGTAAGATGTATGAAGCAAAATAAATCGCTTAAGAAAAGGTGTTAGGGAGCTTCCTTGGCCGACGAAAACAGAGTAGAATAGTAAGGTGTAATAAGCAAAATAAATCGCTTAGGAAATGGTGTTAGGGAGCTTCCTTGACCGACGAAAACACAGAATAAGATAATAAGGTGTAATAAGCAAAATAAATCGCTTAGGAAATGGTGTTAGGGAGCTTCCTAGGCCGACGAAAACAGAGAATAAGAAAGTAAGGTATAATAAGCAAAATAAATCGCTTAGGAAATGGTGTTAGGGAGCTTTCTGATCCGAGGGCAATTAAGGTCATGGTGTCATTTTGCTGAGGGCAATTAGGGGGCTATAAGACACAGTAATTACTTCATATACTCCTTAACTACGTCTTAAAATTGTCATGGTTCCTTAATTGCCTTGTTGGGTGATTACGTAGGTCATTGAAGGCAGGAGTTGGGTGTAATTATGTGGCTGTATCCATGATGTGATGATTGGAGTGGTGATGGTGTGTGTGATGATTGAAGTGGTGATGATTGGAGTGGTGATGGTGTGTGTGATGATTGGAGTGGTGATTGAAGGGATGATGGTGTGTGTGATGATTGGAGTGGTGATGGTGTGTGTGATGATTGAAGGGGTGATGGTGTGTGTGATGATTGAAGTGGTGATGGTGTGTGTGATGATTGGAGTGATGATGGTGTGTGTGATGATTGGAGTGGTGATGGTGTGTGTGATGATTGGAGTGGTGATGGTGTGTGTGATGATTGAAGTGGTGATGGTGTGTGTGATGATTGGAGTGGTGATGGTGTGTGTGATGATTGGAGTGGTGATGGTGTGTGATGATTGGAGTGGTGATGGTGTGTGTGTGATGATTGGAGTGGTGATGGTGTGTGTGTGATGATTGGAGTGGTGATGGTGTGTGATGATTGGAGTGGTGATGGTGTGTGTGATGATTGAAGTGGTGATGGTGTGTGTGATGATTGGAGTGGTGATGGTGTGTGTGATGATTGGAGTGGTGATGGTGTGTGTGATGTTTGGAGTGGTGATGGTGTGTGATGATTGGAGTGGTGATGGTGTGTGTGATGATTGGAGTGGTGATGGTGTGTGTGATGATTGGAGTGGTGATGGTGTGTGTGATGATTGGAGTGGTGATGGTGTGTGTGATGATTGGAGTGGTGATGGTGTGTGATGATTGGAGTGGTGATGGTGTGTGTGATGATTGGAGTGGTGATGGTGTGTGTGATGATTGGAGTGGTGATGGTGTGTGTGATGATTGGAGTGGTGATGGTGTGTGTGATGATTGAAGTGGTGATGGTGTGTGTGATGATTGAAGTGGTGATGGTGTGTGTGATGATTGGAGTGGTCATGGTGTGTGGGAGTGTGTTATGCTGTGTTAGTTTTTTGTTATCTTTACGTATCATTATCATCACTATCACTATTATCGTCATCGTTATCACCACCACTGCCACCACCAGTCATCATCATCACCGTTATCGTCATCATAATCATCATCATCGTGCCTGTTTTGCATATAATGACGATGATGACGTTAATGATGATGATGATTATGACGACGACAATGACGACTACAACGATGATGATGATGATGATGATGATGATGATGATGATGATGATGATGATGATGATGATGATGATGATGATGATGGTGGTGGTGGTGGTGGTGGTGGTGGTGATGATGATGATGATGATGATGATGATGACGACTACGACGACGGTGATGATGGCGATGATGATGATGAATACCTGTTAACTGGATGCAATTTATCCCTGTTTATATAAGGACGATATTTTAACCCCTTCCCCCCAAGAGATCTGCCTCTGAACTAACTTTATCTTATCCTTTATTGATGGCAAAAATAAAATGCTAAAGATATAAGGGAAGTAAAGGAAAGTGATAAAGTTATAAGGGAAGTAAAGGAATTGATAGAGAAGAGGAAGGAAGCCAGGTGTTCAATTAGCCCGAGTCACCTGTGGGGTTAATAGGGTCAAGGTGGGGTCAGGTGGGGGTTGGGGGGTCAGGTATGGTAGGGTTTGGAGTCAGGTCAGGTGGGGGTTAGGGTTGAGATGGAGTGAGGTGGGTTTGGTTGTGAATGATTGGTTTAGAGTACAAAGGAAGAGGAAGTCAAAGGTTTAATTGATACGTCGCCAGGTGTGTGGGTTCAGGTGCCCAAGGTTAGCTCAGGTAGGCTGCTCTCAGGTGTGATGGGGTGGGGGAAGGTGGGTGGGTAGGGAGGGGTGGGATTGAGGTGAAGGAGGGTGGGTGGAATGGAGTGGGGGTGGGGTGAAGGAGGGAAGGTGGAATGGAGTCGGGGTGGGGTGAAAGTGGGTGGGTGGAATGGAGTCGGGGTGGGGTGAAGGTGGGTTGGATGAGAGGGATTGGAGTGGGGAGTGTGGGATGAGTGCGACTGAGATGGGGTGGGCGGTTTAGGATGGAGTCGGGTGGGGAGGGATGGATTGAGGTGGGGTGGGGTTGAGGTGGAATGGGGTGGGGTGGAGTTGGGAAGATGATGGGGAAGGGATGGATGGAGTGGGGTGATGATGATGATGATGATGAGGAGGAAGAGGAGATGGTGAGGGTTGTGTGGTGAAATGAAGTAGGTTAATATCCGAGATGAAGGTGAAGTGACAGGTGTGGTTAGATGTTATGTGAAAGTAGGCGTGAGGTGTGGTGGGGTGTAGGAAGTGGGTAAAAAGAGGAGGGGTTGTGGTGGGGTTAGGTGAGGTTGATTGGGGTTAAAGTAGGTGTGGGAGGGAGGGATCAGATGGAGTTGGGGTGAGTAGATGGGGTGAATTATTATTTTTTTAAGGTGTGGTGGTGTATGGGGTGGATGGGTGAAGGTGAATGAGGTGGGGTGAGGTAGATTCAGGTGCAGTAGGGGTGGAGTGGGGGTTGGATCAGGTGTGGTGGGGTGAGGTGAGGTTATATCTGGGCAATGTGGTGGCCTCATAAGAAGAGAGGATAACTGCAGTAGGCCGGTTGGCCCATGCTAGGCAGCTCCTAGAAGAGTAACTGAACTACTAGAATGAGATAAGGATAGCAAAGAAGAAGGCTCTCCCCCGCCCTCCAAACCCTCCAGCCGAAGCCGGCAGGAAAAAGTCAGAAAGTTACAACAGGGCTGGAATCAATTCATTTTTTTCAATTCAGTTCCAGTTCAGAATAAAATTTGAATTAATCATTTCCAATTCAGTTCATTCGTAAAATAAAAAATCTTCAGTTCCAATTCAGTTCAATTCATTAAGGTCGATATTTCATTCAGTTAAAAAATTTTCAATTCAAAATCAGTTTCAATCTACCAAGTACCATTAATCTAACGGAAAGAAATCAAAATGATTTTTCAAATTATTTTTTACACTTTTTTTGTGCTGAGCAAACTATATTTTACTGTTTATTTGAGTATACTGTAAGTTAAATATTGTACAATAATGAATTCGCATATTACAGTATAAAATATTAATATATCATTTCAGTCATCAATTTGTATCAGTTCATTGATATCAATTCCAGTTCAGTTATTTTAATTTCTGTGTTCTCAATTCCAAGTCAGTTCATAATTGACACCAGCCCTGGTTAACAGTGAGAGGTAAGGCTAAGGTCAGGTCTTTAGGTCAGGTTAGGTCAAGGTAGGTTAGGTTAGGAAGTGAGATCAGCAAGATTTTTAGTCAGGTCTGCTGGCGTGAATTGAGGTCACGTGAAGTAGAAGATGAGGTTATGTTAGGTCAGTTAGCTTATGTAAGGCTAGGGTAGGTTATCTTAGGTCAAGGTGAAATAGACAAAAAGAGGTTGAATGTAGACAGATCTTGTGGGTTGAGATGAGCTAAGGATGAGTTAGGAAAGGTGAAGTTAGATTAGAAGTTAGAAAGTTAGATTGTTAGATTATAAAAAGGTTAAGATTATGCCAGGTGTGTTAGAGTGTCATTATGTATTTACGTGACGCAGGTGTTCGATGATTGGTGTAATTAGGAGACAGGTAATTGGCTTGGGAGACGCTAATTGGGTTATTAAGGCGATGACCTGGAGAGAGAGAGAGAGAGAGAGAGAGAGAGAGAGAGGAAGGCAGGATACGGTAGATATAATGGTTGATAAATAGATATAAAATGAAATATTAAGTGAACTGGATGTAAACAGAGAGAGAGAGAGAGAGAACGACTGAAAAATAGATTGATGTATCGTAATAGAGTGAACTGAAATATTAAGTACTGTACACTGGAAGGAGAGAGAGAGAGAGAGCACAGGTGGTTCTTGGGGAGGCAGGTGGGTCATGCAGTCCTACTTGCATAAGAGCCAGAATGGAGAATGAAAAATATATATACAGAATTATGAGGAAGGGAGAGCCATAAAGAGGAAGAAACAAGGAAGTAGGAGGAAGGGTTAAGGAAGGAAGGAGGTAAAGAAAGTGGAGGAAGGAAGGAGGTAAAGACAGTGGAAGAAGGAAGGAAGGAGGTAAAGACAGTGGAAGAAGGAAGGAAGGAGGTAAAGACCGTAGAGGAAGGAAGGAGGTAAAGACAGTGGAAGAAGGAAGGAAGGAGGTAAAGACCGTAGAGGAGGGAATGAGGTAAAGACCGTAGAGGAGGGAATGAGGTAAAGACAGTAGATGAAGGAAGGAGCATAGAATAAAGACTGGTAAATGAATGAAGGAAGAGGGAAGGAATAAGGAGCAGTTTGGATGAAGTAGGAGAGAGAGAGAGAGAGAGAGAGAGAGAGAGAGAGGGAGGGAGGAAACGAGATTAATATTTCTAGGTGATGCGGAAGACGGAAGTAAGTGTAAACAAGGAAAGAATATCAAAGAGAAACTAGGAAGAAGGAACGAGGTGGTGGGTGCGTGGGGGAGGGGTGGGAGAAGGTGGGAGGGGGAGAGGGGAGAAGATAGGGGAAGGGGTTGGAGAGGGGGAGAAGAAGGTGGTAGAGGTTGGATGGGAGAGAATAGGGGAGGGGAAAGTGCTTGAAGGAGGGATTATTGTAGGGATGGAGGAGAAGGAAGGAAGGGAGGGAGGGGTGGGGAAGTGCTATGAGGAGGAACAGGGATGTAAGAGAAGAGAGGAAATGAAAGCCTCCAGCCTCCCTCCCTCTTTCCTCTCTCCAGCCTCCCTCCCTCTTTCCCCTCCCAAGCCTCCCTCCCTCTTTCCTCTCTCCAGCCTCCCTCCCTCCCCTCTCCAGCCTCCCTCCCCTCTCTTCTAGGAGCTGCCTAGCATGGGCCAACCGGCCTACTGCAGTTATCCTCTTTTCTTATGTTCCAGCCTCCCTCCCTCTTTCCCCTCCCCGGCCTCCCTCTTTCCCCTCTCTAGCCTCCCTCCCTCTTTCCTTTCTCCACCCTCCCTCCCTCTTTCCTCTCCCCATCCTGCCTTCCTCCCTCCCTTCCTCTTTCCTTTCTCCAACCTCCTTCTTTCCTCTCTCCAGCCTCCCTTCCTCCTTCCTCTTCCCTTTCCTCCCTCCCTCCCTCCCTCCCTCCTCCCCTTCCCCTCCCCTCCCTCTCTGCCATCCCCTCCCTGCATGACATCAGCGGCGCCCCATGCAGTGAGTCAGCCTATCGGTGTGGTCCTTGCAACACACACACACACACACACACACACACACACACACACACACACACACACACACACACTGGACACGGCAGAGTCACTAACGAGTCACTCAGACGATGATGATGACGATGAAGATGGTGATGAAGAGGATGAGGGTGTTGATGATGATGATGGTGATAATGATGATGAGATATACGTCAGTAGTAGTAGTTGTGGTGATAGTAGTAGTAGTAGCCCCAGGTTCATACGAAACGTGAACCCAGTGGACTGCAGGCTGAAACTATCCCCCTCCTTCAGTCCACCATCGTCCTTTTGGGGGATAGGGAGGGATCTGAGGGACGTGTGAATAACCAGGCAGAGGAGCCGCCTGGTTATTATCAGTGCCACCACTTGAAGGCGTCCCTCTCCAGTATAGAAAGTAACAAGTAGCCACCGGTAACAGCTGGCGGTATCAAGTAACTATGACGTCACAGTAACACCCGGTGGAGACACGCTATCACCTTGAGGGACCTTGTGACGTCACCACCAACTCCTGTGACGTCATCGCGGCCTCCACCAATCATCGTCCGGGAATCCAGGTGTCTCGTTCCCTGGATTTTATTATTATTATTTTTTTATTATTATTATTTTTTTTTTTTTGTGGGTGTTGAGGTTCGTGGGAAGTGTGGGCGGGCCGTGGGTGGAGTGTGGGCGTGGTGTGGGCGGCGCTGGAACTAGTCTGGCCAGGATAAAGTTGAACCGGCAAGAGTAGTCGAGCGGGTCTGCTGATTTACAGGTAGAGGGATATGTGGCGTGTTGATTGATTTATTTGCATTATTTATTTATCTTTATTTTTATTTTATTTTATTTTTATTTAGTGTACGTATTTTATTCATTTTTTTATTTACTCTAACCTGGCCCATGTCTGAGTTTTAACATGAAATTTATGGGATTTTTTTTTTTGTGCTAGTCACGAAGAAGTGTCATGGAAGGACGTAGAAACACAATCATCATCATCATCACTACCCTCCTCCTCCTCCTCCTCCTTCTTCTTCTCCTCCTCCTCCTCCATTGCAAGAAGGCCTCCCTATCTCTCTCTTCTCTTCATCTTTTGTCAACCAGTTCCATCCAATCCCAGCACATTTGCGAATTCCATCTCTCTCTCTCTCTCTCTCTCTCTCTCTCTCTCTCTCTCTCTCTCTCTCTCTCTCTCTCTCTCTCTCTCTCTCTCTCTCATTTAAGGTGAAAAATGCCCAGTCGTTCGTCCATGAGTAGCATGTGTACGATGAAATAATAAAAAAACACAAGGGGAAGATTTAGCGTTGAAAAAAGGAGGAATATTGATTGACAAGAAGGAAGTTAAGATAGGAAGCGAGAGAGAGAGAGAGAGAGAGAGAGATGCTGAGTAATGGTAGCGGTTGGTATTGTTGTAAGATCCTAGTAGGTGTAGTTGTAGTGATTTTAGTGGTAGTTGTGGTAGTTATGGTAGTGGTTTTTTAGTGGCAGTTGTGGTGGTGAATTTAGTGGTAGTTGTGGTAGTGATGGTAGCGATTTTAGTGGTAGTGATGGTAGTAATTTTTGTGGTAGTTGTCAGTACTGGCGATTTGTGTGGTAGGACTGTTTTGGTGATGGTAGTTGTGGTAGTGATTGTGGTAGTAGAATTAACATTGCTGGTTGTTGTGGTAGTACTATGTAGGTTATGGTAGTTATGGCAGTGATTGAGGTGGTAGAATTAGTACTGTTGGTTGTTGTGGTAGTGCTCTTTTGGTGATGGTGGTAATGATAGTAGTATGGTAGTAATGGTAGTAGTATAGTAGTTGTGGTAGTAGTATGGCAGTAAATGGTAGTAATGGTAGTAGTGATGGTAGTTATGGTAGTAGTATAGTAGTTGTGGTAATAGTGATGGTAGTAGTATGGTAGTTATGGTAGTAGTATAGTAGTTGTGGTAGTAGTGATGGTAGTAGTATGGTAGTAATGGTAGTAGTGATGGTAGTTATGGTAGCTACAATTGTTATGGTAGTTGACTGTAATGGCGGAATCGTGATAGTGTTAGCGGAGTGGGGGGAGGGGGTGTGTGGTGGGGAGAGTGGGGGAAACTGTGACCCCTACCTTCACCCCACACCACCACCACCACCACCACCACCATCCCTTCCGCATCACTCCCCACCACACCCCGCCCACCCCACCTCACCTCCCCTCTCCATTCCTCCATCCCTCTCTCTCTCTCTCTCTCTCTCTCCATTTCACCTTTAGCACCACAGGTAATAAAGGAAATAAAAAAATAAAGGACATTCATTATTTTTTTTTTCCTGTCCTGAACGGAATAAAATCGCCCTGAGATAAAAATTACAGTGAATAAGTCGGTGAATGGAAGGGGTTAAGGATCTTTCAGTTAATTACATAGCAATTAACCTGACGAACTTGTAGATAATTATAAAAGAATAAATTAAAGTATAGAGGCATTTGGATAATTAAAATGGCCGAGAGAAAACAATCAGTGAAGAAAGACTAAAAAACAAACACCGTAAAATTGCGCAAAGACAGTGTTGATAATGAAAAACTTGCCACAGCCATTGCCTACTAGAAGCCGAGCTGTAAAGGGACGATGAGGCGAAGGTCACTGATCCTGTGCGTGTCACCTTAGGTCATTACAGTCTATAAGGCCACCGAGTTTGGTGGCTCTGGCTATCCTTCATGGATAATTTTCTGACATCCGGAATACCTGGAGAAGTGCCAATTTTTGACCCCAGGTGATCTCGGAGAATAAGCCACCGATTGGAACCATACTCCTTGCCACACTGCGTCCACCTTAACACTGTATTGTAGTAACATTTCAGCTGCTGACTTAAGGCTATATTGTAGTAACATTTCAGCTGCTGACTTAAGGTTGTATTGTAGTAACATTTCAGCTGCTGACTTCAGTGGTTCTTGAGATAGCCTGACTGCCTCACTTTTCTGTGTTGTAGATGATATCCGGAGATCAGGTAGAAGGATTGTCATCATATTTGGCCAAGAGAAGCTGACACCTGGCCAACTGTGGTGACCAACGTTGAAGGCTTTAGGACAAATAGCCTCTGAAATGTCACAGTTTTATAATAAGTAAGAGTAATAATAATAATAATAATAATAATAATAATGACAAGACTAGTAAAACTTGCCACAGGGATAGGGGAAGTTTTTTAATAAGTGTGGTTAAGGTACAAAGGAATTCCGATGCTTTGTACCTGGTGCTGGCGTGGAAGGCGGTGTTAGCGGGGAAGTGTGTGACGGTAAGTAGCCGGAAGCTGCCAGAATTTCAAGGTTGTGTAGTCGGCGTAATGTTTGTGTTCGTTCACGTGACGCCTCTGTGTACATGTTCACGCACATGGTTGGTTAGGCGTACACATGCGTACAGCTGGAATATGTAATTTGTGTGTGTGTGTGTGTGTGTGTGTGTGTGTGTAGGTTAGGTGTACACATGCATACATATACGTGCATACAGTTGTAATAATGTAATCATGTGTGTGTGTGTGTGTGTGTAGGTTAGGTGTACACATGCATACATATACGTGCATACAGTTGTAATAATGTAATCGTGTGTGTGTGTGTGTGTGTGTGTGTGTGTGTGTGTGTGTGTGTGTGTGTAGGTTAGGTGTACACATGCATACATATACGAGCATACAGTTGTAATAATGTAATCGTGTGTGTGTGTGTGTGTGTGTGTAGGTTAGGTGTACACATGCATACATATACGTGCATACAGTTGTAATAATGTAATCGTGTGTGTGTGTGTGTGTGTGTGTGTGTGTGTGTGTGTGTGTGTAGGTTATGTGTACACATCCATACATATACGTGCATGCGGTTGTAATAATGTAATCGTGTGTGTGTGTGTGTGTAGGTTAGGTGTACACATCCATACATATACGTGCATACAGTTGTAATAATGTAATCGTGTGTGTGTGTGTGTGTGTAGGTTAGGTGTACACATCCATACATATACGTGCATACAGTTGTAATAATGTAATCGTGTGTGTGTGTGTGTGTGTGTGTGTCTGTGTGTGTGTGTACTATTCTCATATGTCCATAAATATATCCATCTATCTATCCACCTATCCGCACATCTATCAGTACATACATACATACACACACATGCAGTAGCAATGTGCGTGGGTTTAATTTGTACCTACATAGCCTATTTACTCACGCACATGCAAGATTAGGTGTACAGAGACTCATGTATACACGCGTGTAGGGGTAGTGTGTGTGTGTAGGTATTAGCATTTAGTGGGAGGTAGTGTATCTGTTAGGTTTATCTATCTGTCTCTATGTTTGTATTTATCTATCTATATTTGTCTTTCTCCATTCATTCATTCACTCATCCATCTATCCATCCATTCATTCATTCACTCATCCATCTATCCATCCATTCATTCATTCACTCATCCATCTATCCATCCTTTCATTCATTCACTCATCCATCTATCCATCCATTCATTCATTCACTCATCCATCTATCCATCCATTCATTCATTCACTCATCCATCTATCCATCCATTCATTCATTCACTCATCCATCTATCCATCCATTCATTCATTCATCCATCTATCCATCCATTCATTCATTCATCCATCCATCAAACTATTCATTTATTCATTCATCCTTTCATCCATCCGTCTATCTCTCTCTCTCTCTCTCTCTCTCTCTCTCTCTCTCTCTCTCTCTCTCTCTCTCTCTCTCTCTCTTCCCCCATACATACCAGTTCTCTCTCTGTCTGTCTCTCTGCATTGTTTATCAGAGAGAGAGAGAGAGTCCTGTTGTTTCAGCATGGGCGTATTATTTCCGTGATGGGAGTGGGCGGCGGATGGGCGGGTCTGCGAGGTGGGTGTTTGTGGGTGGGGTGGGCGGAGGGAAGGGAAGAGGATGGGGTTGGGTGTGGGTGGGAGAGTTCTAACCCCACCCACCATTCTCTCTCTCTCTCTCTCTCTCTCTCTCTCTCTCTCTCTCTCTCTCTCTCTCTCTCATTTTATTTCTTTACCCTTCCCTTTGCTTTATTTCCCTTTCCGTCCCTTCTCTTCCTCCCTCCCTCCTTTATACCTCCATGTTCCTTACCTCCCTTCCTCCCCTCCCCTCCCCTCCCCTCCCACATGCTTATTAATCCCCCCTCCCTCTCCCTCCCCTCCCATTTTTTCTTCCTACATACACACACCAACACGCCAATTGCTCCCCCTCATGCATTGTGTGTGTGTGTGTGTGTGTGTGTGTGTGTGTGTGTGTGTGTGAGAGAGAGAGAGAGAGAGAATTTTGTTGCATACTTCTTATCGCCTTCATGAAAACAGCTCACACACACACACACACACACACACACACACACACACACACACACACACACACATACACACACACACACACACCTACGTGAAATATGGTGCAAAAGGACGAAATTTTTGATCGGGTTAGAGTAAAAAGAGTATAGATTTTATTTTATATTTTGGCTAAAGAGAGACCTGTGAGTGTGGAGGAATTAAGTTTGATTAGTGTGTGTAAGTAGTGTTAGTGTGGGTGTAGGTATGGATAAGTGTGGGTGTAGGTATGGATAAGTGTGGGTGTAGGTATGGATAAGTGTGGGTGTGGGTGTAGGTAGGTATGGATGAGTGGTTGTGTGGGTGTAGGCAGGTATGGATGAGTGGTAGTGTTAGAGGTGGGCCGATTAATCAGCAGGTAATCGGTAATCGGCGTAATCGGCCACTTTACCGATTAATCAGGGCCGATTAGTTTGAAGAAGCCTATATTTGTCTTTTATACTAACCTGCATAACATATTAGCGTCAGTGTGTGTGATGTTACCAAAACGCTGATACCTGTACCCTCTCCAATGCGTATATTTCAAGCAAGTTCCTGTCCGAATGTATATTAGTTACCGTACATTATCTTTAATAGTTTTATGTGCTCTTTCTGTTTAATTTTACCATTTCTCGTATTACGGAGAAGATAGACAGGTAATGAAAAAAAATAAAATTCATCTTGTTCTAGTTTTTCATAAAGATTAACAAAAAAGAATGAAAGAAAACTCATCATTTCAGAACTTTCACTGACGTATGTGTGGTGGAGAATTAGATGCGGTGTTGGTGACGTGGTGTGTCATATACGTTTTTGGTGTGTCATGTTTTCTTGCAAGTATATGTTAATGCAGACTCATATACTTCTGTGTAATAAAAGATATACAATCAAAACGTATGTATTTTTTATGGGAAGTAAAAATCAAGAGTGGTATGTAAAGCAAACACACACTGTATTAAGATCCCAGACGAAGAAGTTAGCAGAGGGCGTGAGAGAGCTATGCATTTTCTGTGCACCACGATCTCTAGCAGCATCTAGGATCACCACAAGTACAAGAAAAATGGCAGCTTCTAACAACTTACACCCAGGTTGCACAGAACGAGATGTGGCAACAGAGCAAAACCAGACTACAGGAGAGTGACAAAGGACTCTAACTGTTTACTCTCCGTTGGGCAGTAAACAGAGTACAAAATAGCATTAGGGTGATGTGTGTAACTTTGTGCTGCCAGTAATTTCATCAAGATCCATCACATGTAAAATTTCTTGATAATCGGCCCATTAATCGGTATCGGCCGGTTATTGACTACTGATTAATCGGGAAAATTGCTTATCGGCTCAGCCTTACTTAGTGTGGGTGTGGGTAGGTGTGGATGAGTGTTAGTGTGGGTGTGGGTAGGTATGGATAAGTGTTGGTGTGGGTGTGGGTAGGTGTGGATACGGTAAGTGTTAGTGTGGGTGTGGGTAGTATGTAAGTGTGGATGGGTTGGTTAGTGTGGGTGTGGGTAGTATATAAGTGTGGGTGGGTTGGTTAGTGTGGGTGTAGGTAGTATGTAAGTGTGGGTGGGTTGGTTAGTGTGGGTATGTGTCGGTACGGGGTGTGGGTGTGTATTGTCTGTGTGAGTGTGGGTTGGTGCGTGTGGGTGTGGGTATTATGCCTGAGTGGTTGAGTCGGATGGGCGTGGGTAGGTAGACAAGTTCAGTACCCTTAACCTGCCTTACTCTGCCCTACCCTACCCTGCCTTACCCTGCCCTGCCCTGCCTTACCCCCCCCTTTTTTTTTATACTCTACCCTACCCTACTTTACATTACCTTAAAACCCTACGCTACCCTATCCTACCCTATCTAACCTTACCGTACCTTACTTTACCTTACCCTACCCTACCCTACCCTACCCTACCCTACCCTACCCCAACTGGGAGTGTGGGTGTCTGTGTAATGCAAGATGGTTGGGTAGGAAGGGTGTGGGTATGTACCGAGGTAAGTTCAGTACCCTTGCCTTACCTGTCCACATTGAACTCCATCACCTGCATTCTCGTGGGCTGAGGAGGCTCTCTAACACCTTTTCCTAAGCGATTTGGTTTACTTATTACGCCCTACTGTTGTCTTGTGTGTTACATAAATCCTTCCAGTATCGCCATACTCTGCATAAACAGCGCAGCCTACTAAAGGATATTAACCAGCCATATCCAAAATATAAACAGCTTAGAGAGAGAGGGAGAGAGAGAGAGAGAGATTGATAGATGAGAACATTGGCTGTGTCCCTTAAATTATCTTTGTAAATCTGATGGACATTAATCTTACTTTTGCTCCTCCTCCTCTTCCATTTTCCCCTTTCCTCCTCTTCCTTCTCTTCCTCTTCCTCCATTCTTCCTCCTCCTCCTCCTCCTCTCTTCCTTCTCTTCCTCTTCCCCCATTCTTCCTCCTCCTCCACCTCCTCCTCCTCACCGTGGCAGAGCTTCGCCAGCATGTGTGTCCCAGCGTCTGTAGTGTGGAGGTGGACCCGAATTAAAGTCCTGAGGTAAATTGACAACAGAGGTGCCAGGGCTGTACCGTCAGTGCCACCCTCTGTGTTTGTTGGTTTGTCAGGGAATTTTGTACTCCTGTCTCGCCAAATGTACTGTACCTAGAAAATGAAAGTACTGGTGTCTGTCTGCCTAAATAAAGGAGGTATCTGTCCACACTATAATTATATGAATCACCAAGACAGTGTGAATGAAGTTTGGTGAGAAATGCGTACCCCTTCCCTCGAGACATCATCATCGTCGTAATCAAGTCATCATCATTATCATCATCATCCGTCCACGTGACCTTATTAGCTGCCCTCACTTTTATGCATCACACTCTGTACATAGACTAGAGACCCCGCTCCCTGAGGCGTTGCAGTCTTTTTACGCGCAACAGATGGAGCCACACCCTCACATGTCACCGCCTGGGGGAGATGAGGCCAAGGTTTAAGTTTTTTATTATTATTTTTTATTTATTTTCCCTTAAGCATGGCGATTTTTCTTTCCTGATGCTACATTTAGGCGATTTATTTTTTTATTCGCCATCCCGTTCTTAGATGGGAAAAAGAGGTGGTGATGATGATGATGATGAGGGGGGATGATGGTGATGATGATGAGGAGGAGGAAGGGGATGGTGGTGGTGGTGAAAATGATGATGGTGATGATGAAAACAATAATGATGATAATGGTGATGATGATGATAATGATGATGATGTTAATGATGATGATGATGATAATAATGATGATGATGATGTACCTTGACTCACCACACCCCATCTCTCAGAGCGGTATTAGGGCTGGAATGATGATATTAATACCAGGCCCTCTGTCACACCAGTTGATGAAGGGAATTTTAACTCGTAATACCTGTGCTTTGTCACCCTAATTACACCACCCTGTAATTAACTCTCTCTCTCTCTCTCTCTCTCTCTCTCTCTCTCTCTCTCTCTCTCTTTAAATTAATGTCATCTCTTAGTGATGGTTTTGTGAAGATGTCTAATTTCTCTAGACGTAACTCAAGATTGGATAATAATAATAATAATAGAAATGATGATGATAATAATAATAATGATAATAATGAAGAATGAAAATAAAACTCAAGATATCAGCGGGTTTACTCTTATCACGTTATTAAAATAAGAAGTTATAATGTGTGTGTGTGTGTGTGTGTGTGTGTGTGTGTGTGTGTGTGTGTGTGTGTGTGTGTGTTCTGTCTTCTTGTCAGTTAAGGAAGCTCCCTAACTCCTTTTCCTAAGCGATTTATTTTACTTATTCCTTACCGTCCTCTTCTTTGTTAAATCCTTCCACTGCCGCCATACTCTGCGTAATTCTTTTCCTAAGCGATTTATTTTATATACTTGTTACCCCTTACTGCCCTAGTCTGTGTTATATAAATCCTTCCACTATCGCCATAGTCTGCATAAATATCGTACATAGTGATATTAACCGTCCGTATAAAAAAATAAATCGCATAGGAAGAGGTGATAGGGAGATTGAATACTGGTCCTTGACATTACACAATCACCACTCTCTCTCTCTCTCTCTCTCTCTCTCTCTCTCTCACCTATTGCCATTAATTCATTTTTTTCCTTTTTCAGGTAAGTTGCCCGCAGGTGTGAGGTGCGAGCTTCCTAATTAAGCCGCCAGGTGTGATGACGCTAAGGTAGGGTGATGAGGGTGGTGATGATGATGATGATTGATGTGTGGAGCGTCCTGGATACGTGGCTAGGTGTGATGACGGTAAGGTGTGATGATGATGATGATGATGGATGTTAATGTGGGAGATTTTTGGACGCGCCGGTAGGGGTGTGATGACGGTAAAGTGTGATGATGATGAATAGTATTATTATACGATAGTGATGTATTGGTGATGATGCTTTTATACGATGATGATAGTGATGATAGTATTGATGGTTGTGGTGGTGATGATTTTAGTATACGATGGTGATATAATGATGATGGTGGTACTGATGATAGTGATGATGGTGATGATATTCTTATACGATGGTGATATAATGATGATAACGGTGATGATAGCCCTAATGCAGTGCCTAGTGATGAGGGAGCTGGCGTGATGGCATGACTCTCTCTCTCTCTCTCTCTCTCTCCTAAACGCAGAGGAGTCGTGTTTTGCTTATTTCAGAATTCGCCATACTTTTGTTTTTTTCCTTTGCCTGCAGGAGACAGACTTTTTACATGCAATTTTTCTTCCCTCATTTGGCAGAAACAGGCCTTACTGTGGCTCTACCTCCTTTACATAGCACTTCTTCGTGACTAGCGCCGTATTCTAATGTTATTTTACAGGTCAGTAGTCAGGTTGCATGGATGATGTATGTAAGGAAGTGAAAGAGAGTATAGCATTCTCTGGTGTGTGTGTGTGTGTGTGTGTGTGTGTGTGTGTGTGTGTGTGTTTAGATGTAGCAGATAAAACGTACGAGTGAAGGAAGTTATCTCTGTTTACGATAGGGTCCCGTCTTCTTCTTCTTCTTCGCGGTGTTTACGTAATGCAGGAGCTGGCTCGGTGAAAGGTCAGACCCGTGTATTTTTGTCCGTATTGAGAACAAGAAGTTTTTACGAAGCAGTGTGTGTGTGTGTGTGTGTGTGTGAGAGAGAGAGAGAGAGAGGGAGGGGGATGAAGTGGAGCGACTGGTTATATGGAGGAGGGTGGCGTGAATTGGCATGCGGTAGTGAGTGGTGGGCCTTCACGTACTGCGCATAAAACGTAGTCATTTACAAGGAAAAAGGAACCTAAGGCCAGAAACCCGTAAGACTGCTCCCTCCAAGAAGAAAATAAAAACAAAATATCAGAAAGTCAAATTCAAGAGCCGTTCATTTCGAGATGCCTGGACACACTGCGTTTAAAAGACTGGAGGTCATAGGTGGTAGGAAGTACAAAGACAGTTCCAGAGTTGACCATTGCACCACACCTGCCATTTTCAGTCACCTGCTAATCATCACCACACCTGTTGAATAAAATTGTATATGAATAGGTCGTCGAATGTAGCCTTGGAGAGAGGACAGGGTGACATGGAGGTGATTTGTTTGCGACCACCCCTTACGGAATGAAAGTGCCTCGCTGTATAGATTAGAGGCGACATTGAAGAAATAAGTGTGTGATGGCATGCAATCCTTCATCAGATATTCGTGTAAATTACTCCAAATGTGTAGCAAGGTCGGTAGAGGAACGGATGCCAAGTATAACATAACTCGTATTTAAAATTAACAAAATCCAACTATATCTGGGACTGTTCCTTTTAATATCTTCCTAATTACAGTGTTTATCGCCGGTATAATTAATTTTTAAGGTTAAGATTAGTGCTATTTGGTGATTAAGAGCAAGTGGAGTAATTATTGAAAGCCACATCCTGCAACTCACTATGGGAATCCCGCGAAATGGTATTGATGCCCGTTTTCTTTGGTTTGGGTCCCGTGCTTTATGATGCCTTATAGGGGAAACTTGGCTAAACCGTCGTTCTCGCATTTTAACCCATATTTTTACCTCTCATGGCTTGAATTATGTACGTAGGAGTTATTTAGGGTACGGGGGTTATTTGTGATGGTTTTAGTGATGTGTTTAAGGGTGTTTTGTGGTGATAAATGGGCTGGATTGTTGAGAATTGGTGTGTTAAGCCGTTGCAGTGAGAGTTGCTAGGAAGACGGCTGTATTGATGGACGTGAGAGAGAGATGAAAATAGAGACAAGCATTAGGGTGGAATGAGAGTAATGGGAAAATCGAAGGTGATGGGGGGATTAAAGGGGGGTGGAGGTAGGGAAGAGGGGGGAGAAGGAGGGGGAAGAGGAGAGGGGAGAAAAAGTAGTGGGAGGGAGGGGAGGAGTGGAGAAGGGAGGGGAGAGAGGGAAGGAATGAGGGTGTGATATGATGTGGGGGATATGTATAAGAGGGGAAGGGAGGGGGAAGAATGGAGGAAGGTAGGGAGGAGAAAGAGAAGGGAGAGAAGAGGGAAGGGAGGGAATAGAAGAGGAGGTTGGAGAAATAGTATGGAGATAGGGAGGGAGAGGGGAGGGGGTACGTACGAAGGGAGAATATGAGGGGGAGGGAGAATGAGAGGAGGTGAGGGTTGAGGGAGGGGAAAGGGGAGAGAGAGGACAGGGAGGGAGGGGAGAAGGAGGTAATGGGTACATAAAAAAGGAGGGGGGGGTGGTAAGGGAAGGGGGAGGGGTGGGTGTGAGAGAATGAGGGAGGGGGGGGGAAGGAGAATGTGATATGGTAAATATAAAAGGAGGGGTGAGGGAGAAGAGGGGGAGGGGAGAGAGAAGGGGAGGGGAGTGTATGGAAGAAGAGGAGGGAGGGGGAGGGAAGATAGTATGAAAAGAAGAGGGCAAAGAAGGGAAGAAGAGAGGGGGGAGATGGAGGGGGGGAGGGAGAGATTGATGTGTGTGTGTGTGTGTGTGTGTGTGTGTGTGTGTGTGTGTGTGTGTGTGTGTGTGTGTGTGTGTAGGTACCCCGACCTTGGCACTTTGTCATACTTACGCTCACTTATGAAGAATTTCTGGGAACCACTACCACAGCTACCACAAGTACCACACCTGTCAGTATTCCCTCCACACCTGCTAATCACCTCCACACCTTTAATTATCACCACCGCACCTGCCTCTCGCCTGTGTTATCAGTGTAGTCACCTCTGATATCACTACCACACCTACCACAGCTCATACACTCATTACCACATTCATTTTTTGTTATATACACACCTTACATAATGAAAAAAAAATTAGATACACTCATTACATTTATTTTATATATATATATATGCACCGTAGAGAATGAAAAAAGAAAAACAAAAATCAATAACTAGAATGGCACTCAGTAGGGCGCATACCCCCGCCATCAACATCCATGCAAAACTCACTGATAAATTTACGGAAATGTGATCTACCCCACCATAGCTACTAGTAACAGAACTGTACCATAATTCTCTACCTCTACCATTATAACTACCATACCTACCACTTGCACTACCACACACATCACTGTCACTACCACAACTACCACTACCACGACTAGCACTGCCACAACTACCACAACTACCACTTCCAGTACCACAGTGTTTTCCAT
The DNA here is from genome assembly GCF_032717465.1 of Coenobita brevimanus. NCBI lineage: Eukaryota > Metazoa > Arthropoda > Malacostraca > Decapoda > Coenobitidae > Coenobita > Coenobita brevimanus. Next base: position 1,558,967 of record NC_137065.1, on the reverse strand, counting down.
AGCCACAGTTACCACCACCACAACTACTTTTTGTCACTACCACAGCTGCCACTGCCACAACCATCACTACCGGTACCACAGCTACCAACACAACGACTGCCAGTAACACAGCTACCACTTGCACTGTAACTACTACCACTCCTACCACAGCTACCACTCCCACTACCACAACTACCACTACTCTTAACAGCACCACTATAGCTACCACAATTACAACAATTATCCAGTCACTACACCTCATCATCTACCACTACTACCACCATAACCACAAAACTACCAACATTACAACTACTACCATAACCACAACTACCACAAGCACCTACCACCACCACAACTACCACCATTATTGATGTCAGCAGTGTGTAGCTACCAGGAGACGTGTGTGTGTGTGTGTGTGTGTGTGTGTGTGTTTGTTTGGGTGGCCAAAAACAAATGGTGTGTGTGTGTGTGTGTGTGCGCTCGTTACCAAGAAGAATGTTGTGTATGTTTTTTCTGTGTGCGTATTGAAGACTGTGCGTTTATGTGTTTGAAGGCTGTGTGTATGTACATGTAGGTTGTACATTATGTGAGTGTGTACGTATTTGGTCATAACTTTCAGAAGTGCTTGTACACCTTGACTTGTGTATGCAAAGCGTAGGTGTACATGGACGTAAATGGCATCTTGGTGTGTGTGTGTGTGTGTGTGTGTGTGTGTGTGTGTGTAACTTATTTGTGTATGTATATCTGTGTGTGTGTGTGTGTGTGTGTGTGTGTAACTTATTTGTGTATGTATATCTGTGTGTGTGTGTGTGTGTGTGTGTGTGTGTGTGTGTGTGTGTGTGTGTGTTTAGCTCAGTGACTGTGTGTATAGGCTGTCATGTACACCAGTCTACAATACGTACATGTGTGTGTTTAGGGATGTACACATACGTATAAAACATCGATATGGGGGTGTGTGGATGTTGCAGTGTTGCCATGGCAGTACCAACACCACACTGTCTGGGGATTGGCAACACTGTGTATGTCTGGCCAGGTAGAAGAGGAAGGAAGGAGGGAGGGAAGGAAGGAAGGAGGAGGGAGGGAAAGGAGGGGAGGGATTGAAGGAAGGAAAGGGGGAGTTAGAATGAGGTTGGTAGGGAGAAATGGAGGGAAGAAATGAGAGAGAGAGAGAGAGCAAAGGAATGAGAGTTGCGAATGGCATTTAAGGAGAGAAAATGTCGGGAGAAGACGGTCTCTCACTCTCTCTCTCTCTCTCTCTCTGTTTTTCTTGCGTGACGTAACTGAGTCGCTATTTTTTCCTTCATCTTTATAAATAAATCTCTCTTCTCTCCGCTCTCCTCTCCTCCCCTTCCATTCCTTTCTTCCCTTCCTTCTCTCCCCCTCCTACTCTCATTTTCTTCTCTCCCTTTCCTCTACTTCCCTGTCTTTCCTCCCCCTTCCCTCTTTTCTTTCCTCCCTCCGTCCCTTCCCTTTTTCTTTTCTCCTCTCTCCCTTTATCTCCCTCCCCTCTCAGCCATCTCCCCTTCCCATTTCCTCAGTTCCTCCCCATTCTTTATATCTTCCCCTCTTTTCTCCCCTCCCTTCTGTATTTCTCCCTCCCCCTCTCCCTCCCTTCCTCCCCAGGCTTCATTGACTTGTGCACTAAATCCCAATTGTGTTGTGGTGTCTGCTTCTCCCCACTCCCCTCCCCTCCTCTGCTCCCCTCTCCCTTTTTTCTCCCTCCTCCCTCTCTCCCCTCCCTTCTTCCTCCCCTCCCCTCCCTCCCTTCCTTCCTCTTCTCCCTCCTCTACTCCCCTTCACAGTATCTCCTCATCTCTCCCCTTTCCTCTTTCTCCCCTCACCTTTCCCTCTCCCTCTCCTCTCACTCCTCTCCCCTCCCCTCCCCTCTCCCTCTCTCTTCCCCCTCCCCCCCTCTCATCTCGATCCTCTCCCCTCCCCCCTTTCCTCTTTTCTCCTTCCTCTCTCTCTCTCTCTCTCTCTTCCTTCTTCCATTATTTTCTTGATTTTCTTGTCTCCTTACTTTATTTCTCCTCTTTCTCTCTCTCTCCTCTCTTCCTCCCCATTCTCTCTCTCTCTTTAGTTCTCTCTTTTCTCTCTCCTCTCTTTCCCTCAGTCTGGCCATAACTAAGGTGTGTGTGGTTATTTGAGAGGATTTGTATGTAAACTCTCTCTCTCTTTCTCTCTCTCTCTCTCTCTCTCTCTCTCTCTCTCTCTCTCTCATCCTCTTCTTTCCTAACAGGTGACACAGGTGAGGAAAAAGAGTAAAGGGGAAGAAGAGAGTAAAGAGGAAAATAAAAGGAAGAAAAGAGTAAAGAGGAAAATAAAAGGAAGAAAAGAGTAGAGGAAAATAGAGGAAGAAAAGAGTTAAAGAGGAAAATAAAGAGAAGGAAAAGAGTAAAGAGGAAAATAAAAGAGGGAGAAAAGAGTAAAGAGGAAAATAAAGAGGAAGAAAAGAGTAAAGAGGAAAATAAAGAGGAAGAAAAGAGTAAAGAGGAAAATAAAGAGGAAGAAAAGAGTAAAGAGGAAAATAAAAGAGGGAGAAAAGAGTAAAGAGGAAAATAAAAGAGAAGGAAAAGAGTAAAGAGGAAAATAAAGAGTAAAGTGGTCCATGCTAGTCAGTTCTTGTCAAAACATAGTGAGTCAGAGAGAGAGAGAGAGAGAGGAGGTAGGGAGAGAGGGAGGGAAGGTAGGGAGAGAGGGAGGGAAGGTAGGGAGATAGGGAGGGAAGTTGCTGGTATTGAACTTCTTCCCTATCGTCTCCCTCCTTTCCTCCTTCCCACCTTTCCTCCTTCCCTTCCTTCCTTCCTCCCTCCCTCCTTTCCTCCTTCCCTTCCTTCCTTCCTTCCTTCAGTACTAACGGAAGAGATTGAGGTAGGTTAAATGGCTCGAGAAAGTGTAGGTAGGTAAGTAGGGGGAGTAGGTAGATTTAGGGAAGGAGGGAGGTAGGTAGGTAAGTAGGGAGTAGGTAGCTTGAGGGAGGGAAGTAGGTAAGTAGGGAGTAGGTAGATTGAGGGAGGGAGGGAGGTGGGTAGGTAGGTAAGTATGTTTAGTTAGGTAGGTAGGTAGGGAATAACGTAAGTACAGAAGATCGATATTGGTAAGTAGATTTAGGAAAATAGCTCAAGATTATTGATAGATAGATAGATAGGTAGATAGATAGATAAAAAGCCTTGTGAATGCATTTGCCTAGTAATTTAACAGCTCAATAATTCTTAACACTTTGAAACAGTTCTTGGAATGTGAGAGAGAGAGAGAGAGAGGGAGGGAGGGGGGGAGTTGAGAGGAGGATTATGGGAAGGAAGGGGGGTGATAGATAGATAGATAGATATACTGAAAAACTATCTATATATCTGTGTGTGTGTGAGAGAGAGAGAGAGAGAGAGAGAGGCTAAAAGGGAAGAAACGTTATAAAAGAATGTGTGTGTGTGTGTGTGTGTGTGTGTGTGTGTGTGTGTGTGTGTGTGTGTGTGTGTGAGAGAGAGAGAGAGAGAGAGAGAGAACTAGAGAGAAAAAGAGAAAGAATGGCAATGGGCTGCTATACAAGGACGTCTGGAATAAAGAGAGTATTTCAGGCGAGGGGAGAGAAAGGGAGAGAGAGGGGAGAGGGGAGGGGCTGAGGGAAGAGAGAGAGAGTGAGAGAGAGAAGGGAGGGGGAGAAAGTAGAGAGATGGAGGTAAAGGAGAGGGGAAGAGTAAGGGAGAGAGGGAATAGGGGAGAAGGGAGAGGGGAAGTGGGGAGGAATCCAAGGTTCTGGTTGTGTGGCATGCAAGCTCCCCTCATCCTCCCTCCTCTCCCCTCACCCTCCCTCCTTTCCCTCACACCCTCTCCCCTCCACTACCTCCCTCCCCCTCCTCTCCCTCTCCCCTTCCCTTGTTTCTCCCCTCCTCGTGGCCTACTTTTCCCCTCTTTCCTCCCAATTATTTCCCCTCCCTACTGTCCTCTCCTTTTCTCCCCTCCCCCTCCCTCCCTCCCTCCACTTCCCTTTTCCTCTCCTTTCTTCCCTCCTCCTCCTCCTCCTTTTTATTAATCACAAAACTGTCTCCTGTCATATGGCCTCCCCTCACTCCCCTCCCCTCCCCTCCCCTCCCCTCCCCTCCCCTCCCCTCACTCCCCTCCCTCCCCTCCCCTCACCCCTAATCTCTCGTCCTACTTTCCCCTCTGTTTCCCCTCATTCCTCTTTTTTCCTCTTCTTCCCTCTTCCCCTCACTATCTCTTCTCTTTCTCATCCCTCCTTCTCCTCTCCCCTTCTCCCTCTCTCCCTCTCTCTCTCCCCCCCTTACTTTCTCTCCCCATTCCCTCCTTTCAACTCTTCATCACCCCACCCCTCCCCTCCCTTCACCCCCATGCTTCCGTTCCTCCCCTCTTCTCCCCTCTGCACCCCACTCTCCCCTCACTCTTACACCTTCCTTTTTCCCCTCTGTCTCCTAGCTGTCTTGTGGCTCCTCCTCTTGTCATTATTTCCTCTCCTTTAGCTTGATTCCTTCCCTCCCTCCCCTCTCTTCCCCTCACTTTCCTCCCCTTCTCCTCCCCTCATTCACCCTTCTTTCCTCCCCTCTTCCCCCTACTTTCCCTCCTTCCCCTTCCACACTCACTCTTCTCCACTCTCCTCCTCTTCTCCCCTTATTGCTCCCCCTTCCTCTTCCTCTCCCCTTCTTTCCTTCTTTTCCCCTCACACCCCTCCCCATCTCTCTCCTCCCCTCCCCTCACTGCCTTCCCCTCTCCCCCTCCCCTCTCCTTACGTCACTCGTCTGCATCCCCCTCCCCCTATCTCCCCTCACCCCCCTCTCTGTCTACCCCTCCCTCCCCATATCCTTCCTCTTTTTCCTTCTATTCTCCCCTCTCTCCCCTTCCCTGGCTGTTTGATTTTCCCCTCTTCTCCCCTCTTCTATGTCTCCCTCCTCGTCTCCCCTCACTTTCCCCTCACTGTCTCTCCCTCCCCTCCCCATCTCCCCTCACTCCCCTCACTCTCTCTCCCTACCCTCCTCATTCCCCTCACTCTCTCTCCCTACCCTCCTCATTCCTCTCACTCTCTCTCCCTCCCCTCCCCATCTCCCCTCACTTTCCCCTCACTCTCTCTCCCTACTCTCCCCATCTCCCCTCACTCCCCTCACGCTCTCTCCCCCTCTCTACCCTCAGCCCTCACAGTGTTTCTCCTTTCTCTCCCCTCCCCTCGTCTTCTTCCCTCGTCTTTCCCTTCTGCTCCCCTCTTCCATGTCTCCCCGTCTCCCCTTACTCTCTCCCTTCACGCTGTCCCAGCCTTCCCCTCCCTCCTCTCCCCTATATTTCTCTCCACATCTCCCCTCACTCCTTCCCCTCATGCTCTCTCTCTCTCTCTCTCTCTCTCTCTCTCTCTCCTTCCCCCCCCCCGCCTTTTCCCCTTTCCCCTCTTTCTCCTTCCCTCCCTCTTCCAGTTCCCCCTCCACGTTTCCCCTCGCTATAACTTCCCTCCCTTCCCTTTCGTTCCCCTCTCCCCTTTCCCCTTTTCTCTCCTCCTTCCCTCTTCCATGCTTCACTGTCTCCCCTCACTCTCTATCTCTCCTTCCCTTCCCTCCCCTCCCACTACCCCCTTTCTCCCCTCCCATTCCCCTTTCTCCCCTCTCTCTCTCCCCTCCTTCCCTCTTGCATGTCTCACTCCGTCTCCCCTCACACTCTTCCCTCACGCTCTTTCTCCCCGTCCTTTCCCTCCCCTCTGCTATCTAACCCCTCTCCCCTCACCTCTCCCCTCTCTCTCCCCTCTGTGATCGACCTGTAGTGTGGTGGTGTGGCAGTAGTGTGGTAGAGAGGGTGCTCGCCACACACACCTCGCGACACACACACTCTCATACCATTGACTGAGATATACCAGGTGTGGCCAGTATACCAGGTGTTATTATACCAGGTGTTGCCAGTATACCAGTGACAGATATACCAGGTGTGGCCAATATACCAGTGACAGATATACCAGGTGTGGCCAATATACCAGTGACAGATATACCAGGTGTGGCCAATATACCAATGACAGATATACCAGATGTGGCTAATATACCAGTGAGATATACCAGGTGTGGCCAGTATACCAGATGTGGCATTATACCAGTGTTGACATACCAGTGTTACTATTATACCAGGTGTGGCCAGTATACCAGTGACAGATATACCAGGTGTGGCCAATATACCAGATGTCATTATACCAGTGTTACTATTATACCAGGTGTGGTTATTATACCAAGTGTGGCCAATATACCAGTGTTGACATTATACCAGGTGTGGTCATTATACAAGTGTTATTATACCAAGTGTGGCCAGTATACCAGTGACAGATATACCAGGTGTCATTATACCGGGTGTTTCCGTTGTACCGGGTTCCTTGATTTCATACCAGTTGTCAGGATTACATTGGTGTTGCGCTCATACCAGGTGACACTCATACCACAGTGCCAGTTATACCAGTGTTGCCATTATACCAGCTGTCTTACTAGGTGCCACATTCATACCAGCTACTATGATTATGCAGTTTAGGTCATACCAGTTTGTCAGTCCTTCCAGGTGTCGATCATACCAGTTACGATATACCAGATGTCTTGATCATACCAGTTACCACGATTATACCAGGTGTCTTGAGCATACCAGTTTCTGTCGCATACCACAAACAAACCTGGTGTGGAATTATATTTTTGACGCGTTCACCACAACGCTACGTCACACCGGCACATGTACACCACACCACACCACACTACACCACTCTACTCCAGTTCACTCCACTTCACATCGCACCGCACCTCATCACACCACCACACCACACCACACCACACCACGCGAAAGTAGATTAAAGTCACACCCCCACACAGTACTGCCTCATATTATCACCTACACCACACACCCACACTACACCCATACCTCCACACCCGCACCCACACCCATATACACCCACACACTCCCCCCCACACCCATTCTTTCACCCCCCATAGACTCACTCCCACACACCCACACACTCATCCACACACACACACACACACACACACACACACACACACACACACACACACACACACACACACACATTAAAACTTTGGTGCGATCGGTTCATGTTATTGTGTTCCCCTTGGTCACGTGTCTTGACCCTGAAAATGGGCGTGTTGAACAATATTGGGCGTGGTGATGAACAAAATTGGGCGTGGTGGTGAACAAAATTGGTACCCCTATTCGCACGTGGTACCCCTATTCGCACGTGGTACCCCTGTTCGCACGTGGTACCCCTATTCGCACGTGGTACCCCTATTCGCACGTGGTACCCCTATTCGCACGTGGTACCCCTGTTCGCACGTGGTACCCCTGTTTTGTGTGTGTGTCAGGTGTCAAATTCTCTCGTCCTTTGTGTCACATCTTCCTCCACGTGTCATATCTTTGTGTCACACGGTGTCATAGTGTCAGGAGGGAGGGAGGTTGGCACGCTTGAGATGGCAGGGGAGTGTGTCATGTGCATGGTTGTGTCACCGTGGTAGGAATGTGGTGATATTGAGTTTGGAATGTGTGTGTGTGTGTGTGTGTGTGTGTGTGTGTGTGAGAGAGAGAGAGTGTGGGAGACTTTATGTACGTGTATATCCCACCTGTTTTAATTGTGTGTGTGTGTGTGAGAGGAAAAAGAATGTATGTATGTGTATATCCCACCTCGTTTAATGTGTGTGTGTGTGTGTGTGTGTGTGTGTGTGTGTGTGTGTGTGTGTGTGTGTGTCCTTGAGTATATCATGGTGTTTTGTGAATATAGCCTGTGCGTGTTTATGTGCGTCAGTGTCGTTGTGTGTGTGTGTGTGTGTGTGTGTGTGTTTTCCTTATCCTGTGTATGTACGATTGTGTTTTAACTTCCCGGCTGACTTCACAGATTCGCAAACATCTGTAATTGTGTGTGTGTGTGTGTGCGTGTGTGTGTGTGTGTGTGTGTGTGTGTGTGTCTGCAGAGTGCGTGAAGAGTGTAGTTAGGTCATTGAGTGTGTGTGATTGTGAATGAGTGGGAAATTGAGTGTGAAGCGTGTGTGAAATATGTTTAGATCAGGCCTCTGTGTGTGTGTGTGTGTGTGTGTGTGTGTGTGAGAGAGAGAGAGAGAGAGAGAACGGACTTGAGAAGAAGGGAAGAATACTCACGAAGGATTCAATTCTTTGGAAGTGAAGACGATGAGACGAATGTGAAGAAGGGAAGGAAGGAAGGAGGAGGAGGAGGAGGAGGATGGAAGGGAAGAAGAACAGAAGGAAGGAGGGGGGAAGGAAGGAAAGAACAGAAGGAAAAAGGAAGAACGGAAGGAAGGAAAGAAAGAACAGAAGGAAAAAAGGAAGGAAGGAAGAGAAGAATGTGAAGATGAGAAGGAAGAGAGGAAGGAAGAAATGAGCATATAACGATTAAATTCTTGGGGAGGGAGGAGAGGGAGGGAGGGAAGGCGGAGGAGAAGAGAGGGAAGTGGTAGTGAAGGAGGGAGAGAAAAGAGGGAAGGAGTAGTGAAGAAGGGAGAGAAAAGAGGGAAGGAGTAGTGAAGGAGGGAGAGAAAAGAGGGAAGGAGTAGCGAAGGAGGGAGAAAAAAGAGAGAAGTAGTGAAGGAGGGAGAAAAAAGAGAGAAATAGTGAAGGAGGGAGAGAAAAGAGGGAAGGAGGAGTGAAGGAGGGAGAGAAAAGAGGGAAGGAGTAGTGAAGGAGGGAGATAAAAGAGTGAAGGAGGGAGAGAGAAGAGGGAAGGAGTAGTGAAGGAGGGAGAGAAAAGAGGGAAGGAGTAGTGAAGGAGGGAGAGAAAAGAGGGAAGGAGTAGTGAAGGAGGGAGAAAAGAGGGAAGGAATAGTGAAGGAGGGAGATAAAAGAGGGAAGGAGTAGTGAAGGAGGGAGAGAGAAGAGGGAAGGAGTAGTGAGGAGGAAGGGAAGTACTGTGAAGGAAGGATGGAGGGAGAAGAGAAGGAAGGAAGAATAAAGGTGTGTACGGTGCGAAGGAGCGAAGGAAAGAGGGAGGGAGGGAGAGGAAAAAGGAGATAGACACAGGAAGGAAGGAAGGAGTGAATTCCATGGAGGTGAAGGAAGGATTGAGAAGAGTGGAGGAAAGGAGAGAATACCACGGAGGGAGAAAATGAGAGAGAGAGAGAGAGCGAATCATGGAGGGAGGGAGGGAAGGAGTGTGAAGGCAAGGTAGAAGGTAGATACGCTTCTGTCTACTGATCGATAGTGGAGTTACACCTGTACACGTGGAGGAGGAGGAAGAAGAGGAAGAGGAGGAAGAAAAATAAGCGGGGATGATGATGATGATGATGACGGGGATATGATGGAAGAGAGAGAGAGAGAGAGAGAGAATGACGATATGAGGAAATACTGCACAAGATGAGAGAGAGAGAAGCTTAACATAAGAGAGAGAGAGAGAGAGAGAGAAGCTTAACATGAGAGAGAGAGAGAGAGGGAGTGATAAATGTTTCGTGGAAAGTTATGTGGGAAGAAAAGTGACCATCTGTCCCTCCACGCTTTTTCTCTCTACCACAACTACCACAATTATTACCACCACAACTACCACAATTATTACCACCACAACTACCACAACTCTTACCACCACTACTACCATTATTACTGCTACTACCACTATTCTTACTACAACTACTACTCTAACTACCACTCTTACTACCACTACTACTATAACTACCACTCTTACTACCGGTACTACTATAACTACAACAATTCTTACTACCACCACTACTATAACTACCACTCTTATAGTACTGTACTACCACTACTACTATAACTACCACAATTCTTACTACTACTGTAACTACCACAATTCTTACAAAACCACCACCACCACTACCACAATCATTACTTACAATCACTACTCATATCATCACTACAGCTTCCTTTACCACCACCACTACCACAGTCACAGCAACTACCACCATTTCCTCAGGCAGTCAACCAACATTACCGCAATTACTACCAACATTGGAGAGCTGGCTTTGATTCGGCAAGCATAGCAACCACTATCGGTAACCAACATTACCACCACTACCACAACTACTACCATTACTATTACCACTACCACAACTGCCTACATCTACCACAACTACCACAGTTACCACCATCACAGCATCTACTACCACAGCCACCAATACCACCGCCACTACCACAACTACCACCACAGCTACCACAACTACCACAACAGGAGGGTGACAAGCAGATAGAAAGCGACTGACAGGAAGTGTGGAGCTGTTCCCTCTCCCCCTCCTCCCCCCCCACTTTTCCCTCCCCTCCCCTCTCTCCCCCTACTTCTCCCTCCCCCCTCCCCCCTCCTCCCCCCTCCCCCCTCCCCCTTCCCTTCCTCCTTTGCTTAGTTTTCATTCTCTCTCTCTCTCTCTCTCTCTCACACACACACACACACACACATACACACTCTCTCTCTCTCTCTCTCTCTCTCTCTCTCTCTCTCTCTCACACACACACACAGACACACACACAGTTACACATAGATGTATAAGTAGATAGAAGTTTAAATATAGACAGATAGATAGATAGATAGATAAATTTAGGTCGATAGATAAATGGTTACATAGATATACAGACTATACGAAGTTCAGAAGGTGAGAGAGAGAGAGAGGGAGAGAGAGAGAGAGAGAGAGAGCATGTTTAGTTTTAAGTACGAATAAGGAAACTGTGTGTGTGTGTGTGTGTGAGAGAGAGAGAGAGAGAGAGGTCACTGGAGGTCACTACTCTTTCTCCCTGTATGTACCAGTCAATCTAACCTCTCTCTCTCTCTCTCTCTCTCTCTCTCTCTCTCTCTCATTTTCGCGGTCTTAAATTTTGGCGTTACCTTGTGCCTATATTTGGCGGGGTTGTAATGTTAGCGGTTGAAACTAATCCTGGCTGGCTTACCTCGTGGCCGCCATATTGAGAGAGAGAGAGAGAGAGAGAACAGAATGAACACAAGATCGGAAAGAAAGAAACAAAGGCTTATATTTATCTATTCAGAAGGGAACAAAGGCATATCTATCTGTCTGTCTGTCTGTCTGTTATTCTCACTTTCTTGCGTGTCTCCCTGCGAATCGAACCCAGGCTAATGGAAGTGAAGAAAGCTTTGTTAATATTATATAGAAATCCCGTAGAGAGAGAGAGAGAGAGAAAGAGAGAGAGAGAGAGAGAGAATGGTCACGGTAAAGGGAGATGGACAAATTATTATTATTATTATTATTATTATTATTATTATTATTATTAGTGTCAGTTGTTTCTCTTCCCCTTCCTCCTCCTCTCTCCCCCTCCCCCTTCCTCCTCCTCCTCTTCTTCATCATCATCATCATTATTATTATTATTATTATTATTATTATTATTATTGTTTTATTATTATTATTATTATTAAATGATAACCAATTTATTTTAACAAGAGGAAATTCCTTTCACTCGAGGGGAAAGGAAAGGAAATGATTGAGGGAAAATGAAAGGCAGGGGAGGAAATGTAAGGAAACTCTCTCTCTCTCTCTCTCTCTCTCTCACACACACACACACACACACACACACACACACACACACACACACACACACACACACACACACACACACACACACACACACACGCATATAGACCTAATTAACGAGCAAATATACACACAAACATTAACTCCAAGACAAACAGCTTATGCAGACTATGCCGAGGTTTACACACACACACACACACACACACACACACACACATTTTTTTTTATCTTTCATTCATTCCTTTCTCCCATCTTTCCTTTCCTTCCTTCCTTCCGTCACTCAACATCTTTCCCTTCTCATGCATTCTCTTCTTTCTCCAAGTTTTCCTCTTCCCTCTCCTCCTCCTCCTCCCCCTCCTCCTCATCATCATCATTATCATCATCATCATCATCATCATCATCATCGTCATCATCTCTTCCTCCTCAACCTTCTCATCCTCCTCCTCATCATCATCATCATTATCATCATCATCATCATCATCATCATCACTTCCTCCTCTACCTCCTTCTCCTTTACCTCCTCCTCTACCTCCTCCTCATCTGTTCCTCCTCTACCTCCTCTTCCTCCTCCTCCTCCTCCTCCTCCTCTTCCCCAGCATCATCATCATCATCATCATCATCGCAAAACTTTAAATATGCATACTATCATAAAACTCCTTCGCCACCAACCATCATAGTGCCGGAGTGGAGAAAGCATCATGGGTAATTTTCTCGCTTAATTAGTCAGGTTAATTACTTTCCTAATTACTGTGTTTCTCTCATTAAGGCCAAATTAGACGAGATTGTCATTGTAGGATTGAGAGATGATGATGGAGATGACGATAAGTATGATGGTAATAGTTGTAACAAGTGCACTTCGGGCCCCTCGCACTTGCTCCTGCGGGGGGCTCTCACGCTGCTGTAGTATATTTTAGTTCTACCTCTGGGCAAAAAATTCTACGGAGATCCTATGCCGGGCTTCGGGAGCAGCGTTTTTTGGTCAAAATGTGATCGCTTATTAAATATAGTAAAAGTTTTTCAATCGTGATGGGACCAAGTTTTTTCACATCAACGAATTTTTTGCGATTTTTGTGCCAATTTTGGTGTGATTTGAATATGTAGTTTCGGCTGCCCAAAATGCACACACACACACACACACACACACACACACACACACACACACACACACACACACACACACACACACACACACACACACACACACAGGGCTACTGCTATAGTATATTAGATAGTTTAATGATGGTGATTGTGGTAGTAGCAGTGGTGGTGGTAGTAGTAGTAGTAGCTGTTGTAGTAGATGGTAGATTAGTGGGCAAGTATGTTGACTACCTCTACTTGCCCTAATGTTGATAGCAACGCATTGTTCTGTATTGATTCTGTGCAACACCTCATCTCTCTCTCTCTCTCTCTCTCTCTCTCTCTCTCTCTCTCTCTCTCTCTCTCTCTCTCTCAGATACTCATTATTGTACTTATATCTCTGACCAGTGAATTATTCTCTCTCTCTCTCTCTCTCTCTCTCTCTCTCTCTCTCTCTCTCTCTCTCTCTCTCATTCATATCTCTGTATCCCTTTTATTCTTCCATTCTCATCCTCCTCCTCCTCCTCCTCCTCCTCCTCCTCATTAGTGGACGCTAATTACAAATGGACAGTTAGGTCGTTATGGTAGCGATGGTAGTTATGGTGGTAGTTGTGGTAGTAGTGGTGGTGGTGGTAGTAGCCGTGGTAGTGATGGTTGTAGTCGGATGTGTGGTAGTGGTGACGGCTGTCGTAGCAGTGGTGGTAGTAGTGATGGTAATTGTGGTGATGATGGGTGTGGTAGTGATAGTGGTTGTGATGACAGATGTGATGATGATGGATTAGGGTTTTGTTAAGGTGAGTGGTGTGGTGTTGGTGTGGTGTGGTGTAGTGTGATGTGGTGTGGTGTAGTGTGATATGATGTGGTGTGGTGTGGTGTGGTGTCACGTAACGTGGTGTGGTGTGATGTGATGTGTCACGTAATGTGGTGTGGTGTGATGTGAACTGGTATGAGAGGTGGTATGGTGTGGTGAGGTGATTTAGTGATGATATGGAGGTGGTTTGGTGTAGGTATGTGTGGTTGAGTGGTGTGGTGGTGTAGTGGTATGGCTGGTGTCAGGGGTGGTATGATGGCGGGTGGTGTAGTGGTGTAGGTGGCTGTGTGATGTAGTGGAGGTATGGAGGTAAGTTGGTGTCGGTATGTGTGGTTGAGTGGTGTGGTGGTGGTATGGCTGGTGTAAGGGGTGGTATGATGGCGGGTGGTGTAGGTGGTTGTGGTGGTATTTCCGGCCATGTGGTCACCTGGTCAGGTAATTATACTTATTAAGATTCTGTTAAACTACTCCTGACTGTCTTCCTTCTTCCTTCATTCTTCCTCCTTCATTCTTTCCTCCATCTCCCTTCTTCATTCTTCCTTCCATCTCTTTCTCTCTCTCTCTCTCCCTCCCTCCCTCCTTCATTTTTCCTTCCATCTTCCTCCCTTCTTCATTTTTCCTTCCGTCTTTCTCTCCCTTCTTCATTCTTCCTTCCATCTCTCTCTCTCCCTCCGTCATTCTTCCTTCCATCTCTCTCCCTCCGTCATTCTTCCTTCCATCTCTCTCCCTCCTTCATTCTTCCTTCCATCTCTCTCCCTCCTTCATTCTTCCCCATGTCTCTCTCTCTCTCTCTCCCTCCCCTTCAGTTTCTCATTCCTCTCGTCTCTCCTAGTCCTTCCTTCCCTCCCTCCCTCCCTCCTTCTTTTCCTCCCTACCTCAATACTGCTCCCCTCATTCTTCCTCCCTCAATCTATGCTCCCCTCTTCCTCCCTCTCTCCGTCTTCCTCCCCTCTTTCTCCCTCCCTGTCTTTCTGATGGACTGCCCTTTTTTCCATCCATTCACCTGTTTAAGTGGATAGATGCATGAGTGGATGGTTAAGGGCTTGAGTGGATGGATGGGTGGATGATTAAGTACTTGAGTGGATGGGTGAGAAGCTGGTATATAAATCGAGTTAATTGGATGAGTGGATGGTTAAATGGATGGAAGGTTGAAGTTACCGGATGAATGGATGGCTGAAGAGTGAAGTAATATGCATAGTGGACGTAGTTGAATACTGAATGGTTGAATTGGCTTGTTTAGTGGGTAGATATGGGTCAATTTGAGTGATTGGTTGATATTTATTCTGATTGGCTGTCTGAGTGGTTGAGAGAGAGAGAGAGAGAGAAGGGGGGTTGGGTGCAGTGTGTCTTTGTAACTCGCTCGTGTGTGTGTGTGTGTGTGTGTGTGTGTGTGTGTGTGTGTGTGTGTGTGTGTGTGTGTGTGTTCCCATGCACCCTGCCCACAAACACACGCGTTTCCACAAATATTGTCCCAAACTTTCATTACGTAAACGAACACACACACACACACACACACACACACACACACACACACACACACACACACACACACACACAGCCATATCACGACAACCTCCAATAAACTGCTCTTGTCCTTGGTAGTTTGGATAATCGATTGCTTGTTCGGTGTGTGTGTGTGTGTGTGTGTGTGTGTGTGTGTATTTGTGTGTGTGTGTGTGTGTGTGTTTGTGTGTGTGTGTGTGTGTGTTTTACGTGTATTTCATGCCATTGTCTATGTTTTGTGTGTGGTTCATTGTATTCTGAGAGAGAGAGAGAGAGAGAACAAGAGAGAGAGAGGGGGGGAGTATTGGTGTGATAGTGTGCACGTGTTAATGTATATGTGTGTTTCTGTATGTTCACCACTATGTATGTATGGATGGAGGGTTAAAATTCATGTGCGTGTGTATGTGTACGTATATGTTAGTGTGTGTGTGTGGGAGTGAGTATGTGGGGAGGGGATGTGGGGGTATTGTTTATGTGTGTGGGGTGTGTGTGTGTGTGTGTGTGTGTGTGTGTGTGTGTGTGTGTGTGTGTGTGTGTGTGTGTGTGCCATTATCTCTCTAATTGAACACCTAAAGATAAGGGTCATAATTCTTATCAGTGCACTCCTAGACAATGCGCTTACCTTAGTGTTATCGAGGAGGAGGAGGAAGAGGAAGAAGAAGAAGGAGGAGGAAGAGGAAGAAGAAGGAGGAGGAAGAGGGAGAAGAAGGAGGAGGAAGAGGGAGAAGAAGGAGGAGGAGGAAGAGGACGAAGAAGAAGGAGGAGGAGGAAGAGAACACGAAGGAGGAGGAGGACAAGAAGGAAGAGAACACGAAGGAGGAGGAGGAAGAGAACACGGAGGAGGAGGAGGAAGAGAACACGAAGGAGGAGGAGGACAAGGAGGAAGAGAACACGAAGGAGGAGGAGGAGGAGAAAGAGAAGGAGGAGGAGGAGGAAGATGAGGAGGATACAGTTGTTATAAGAAAAAGTAGTTGTAGATGTAACAGTGGTAGTAGTAGTAGTAGTAGCAGTAGTAGTGGTGGTGGTAGTAATAGTAGTAGTAGTAGTAGTGAA
This sequence comes from Coenobita brevimanus, assembly GCF_032717465.1. Classification (NCBI taxonomy): domain Eukaryota; kingdom Metazoa; phylum Arthropoda; class Malacostraca; order Decapoda; family Coenobitidae; genus Coenobita; species Coenobita brevimanus. Next base: position 1,543,088 of record NC_137065.1, on the reverse strand, counting down.
GATAGAGGAGGGTACACTTGTTTTGAAAATGATGATGATGATGATGATGATGGTTAAAGAAGAAAATGAGAATTGTGATGATGATAGCAGAGGATGATGATGATGATGATGTGAGGAGAAAGATAGGATGGAGTGGAGGTGAGATGGCATAGAGAGAGAGAGAGAGGAGGGGGGGGGAGTTGCGTGATGGAGAGAGAGAGAGAGAGAGAGAGAGGGGACAGGGTGAAAAATAATGTTGATCTATTATTGTTGTTGTTGTTTTTTTTCTTCTTGCTCTTCTTGTAGGCTGCAGTCCACCATCGTCCTTTTGGGGGATAGGAAGTTGAGGGGCGTGTGTATGACCAGGCAGTGGAGCCGCCTGGTTATATCAGTGCCACCACGTGAAGGCGGCCACGTGAAGAGGGATAGGAGGAAGGAAGATTTGGGGAGAGAGAGAGAGAGAGAGAGGATATTAATAGTGGAAAGAAGAGAAGAGAAAGTAAGTGAATGTAAAGAAAGGGGGAAGATGATGAAGTGTGTGTGTGTGTGTGTGTGTGTGTGTGTGTGTGTGTGTGTGTGTGTGTGTGTGTGTGTGTGTGTGTGTGTGTG
>NC_137065.1:1532500-1537500 GCF_032717465.1 Coenobita brevimanus | reverse complement strand
AGGGAGGAAGGGAGGAGAGAGATGGAGGGAGGGAGGGAGGAAAGGCAGCATAGAATGGGAGGAAACAGAAGGGATGGAGAATAGTATGGAGTAGGAGGGAATGGAGGAAAGGGAGGGAGGGAAGAAAAAGAGAGGGTTAGAAGTTTGGAGAGAGAGAGAGAGAGAGAGAGAGAGAGAGAGGAAGCGTAGTGCAACATCCGGGTTTCCCTGTCACACACCTTTCCTCGTCTACTACTACCGTTATATCACAGTCATCATCATCACTATCATCATCATCATTTTTATCTCTTCTGTAACTGTCCTCCTTCGTCTTATCATCATCATCATCATCATCATCTCTCCCTCCTGTACCCCACCTCCTCCTCCTCCTCCTCATCCTCATCATCATCATCATCATCATCATCATCATCATCATCATCATCATCATCATCATCACCACCACCACCACCACCACCACCACCACCACCACCACCACCACCACCACCTCCACCACCACTTCACCATCACTCAAGTCATTAACAGTGCAGTAATTATAGCTCCATTCTGACCCATTATGCTAATTAGGGTGATGTAAATTAATGAGGGCAATAAAGAGTAATGATGATAATGACCTCTATACAGCAACTGACCTCTCTTCGTAATGACCTCCGTAATGACCTCTTCATACTGACCTCTCTTCTTAATGACCTCTCTTTGTAATGACCTCTCTTCATAATGACCTCTCTTCATCATGACCTCTTCATAGTGACCTCTCTTCATAATGACTCTCTCTCTCTCTCTCTCTCTCTCTTCATACTGATAACACACTCCTCTGATAGCGATATATTGACGCTGTGAAGAGAAATAGATATACTTGGAATTATACTCTATCTATCGACAGTTGGATATGGTGGTGATGATGATGGTGGTGGTGGTGGTGGTGATGATGTAGAAGGTAATTTGTGATGATGACAAGGAGGAGGATGGTGATGGTGGTGGTGGTAATAATTATGGTAATGATGCTGATGGTGATGCTGCTGCTGCTGATGATGATGATGATGGTGGTGGTAGTGGTAGTGTTGCTGCTGCTGATGATGATGGTGGTGATGATGATGATGATGATGATGGTCGTGATGGTGATGATTGTGATGACGTTAGTGGTGGTGGTGATGATGGTGGTGGTGGTAGTGGTGGTGATGAGTGTGATGACAGGTGTGGTGATGACAATGAGGCATTTATTAAGAGGTGAATGCTATTGTTGGTGAAAAAATCCGGAAGAGAGAGAGAGAGAGAGAGAGAGAGAGCATTCATGTATGTTTGTATGTATGAATTATGTGTATGTGCAGTTATGTAGTGTGTGTGAGAGAGAGAGAGAGAGAGAGAGAGAGAAAGCATTGATGTATGTTTGCATGTATGAATTATGTGTATGTGCAGTTATGTAGTGTGTGTGTGTGTGTGTGTGTTTGTGTGTGTGTGTGTGTGTGTGTGTGTGTGTGTGAGAGAGAGAGAGAGAGAGAGAGACAGGCACTGATGAGGAAGAATGAGAGCGTCAACCCTAGTCAAGCGAAGTTCTTTTTTTTCTTTTTTGTTTTTCTTCCTCATTCATTCCTTCATTTCCTTCTGTTGTCTTCCTCCTTCCTTCTCTCCTTCCTTCCTTCCTTCCTTCTCTCCTTCCTTCCTTCCTTCTCTCCTTCCTTCCTTCCTTCTTTCTTTCCTTCCTTCCTTCCTTCCTTCTTTCTTTCCTTCCTTCCTTCCTTCCTCCCTCCTTCCTTCCTTCCTTCCTTCCTTCCTTCCTTCCTTCCTTCCTTCCTTCCTCCCTCCTTCCTTCCTTCCCTCCTTCCTTCCTTCCTTATTAATCCCTTCAGCTCAAAGACGCATTTTTCATTTCCTTCTTACCAGCGCTAAAGGATTTTATTATTATTATTATTATTATTATTATTATTATTATTATTATATTTACCTCCTATTTCTTCAACCCATTTCCGCTCACTTTCTTTTTCTACCATCTCTCTCTCTCTCTCTCTCTCTCTCTCTCTCTCTCTCTCTCTCTCTCTCACCATCCCTTCAGCCTCAGGGGTCACTATCCTGCATCCTAATATTTTGAATTCCTCTCCTCCTCTTCTTCATCTTCTCTTCCTTCCTCCCCTTCCTTCCTCTCTTCCTTCTTTCTCCCTCCCTCTCCTCCCTTTCTCTCCCCTTCCTCTTCTCTTCCTTCCCCTCCTACTCTTCTCTCTTCCTTCTTTCTCCTTCCCTCTCCTCCCTTTCCCTGCCTTTCCATTCTCCCTTTCTCTCCCCCTCATCTTCTCTTCCTTCCTCTCTTCCCCTTCTCTCTCCCTTCTTTCTCCCTTTCTCTCCTCATCTTCTCTTCCTTCCTCTCTTCCCCTTCTCTCTCCCTTCTTTCTCCCTTTCTCTCCTCCCTTACCCACCTTGCTTTTCCTTCTCCCTTTCTCTTCTCTTTCTCCTCTTCCATTTCTCCTCTCTCTCTCTCTCTCTCTCTCTCTCTCTCTCTCTCTCTCTCTCTCTCTCTCTCTCTCTCTCCTATTCCTCCCTCCCTTCCTTTCATCTCTCTTCTTTACCTCTCTCCCTTGCTTCTCTCCTTTCTCTTCTCACTTCTCCTCTTCTCTTCATCATCTCCTCTTCTTCCTTCCTCTTCTGCCGTCCACTTCCTTTCCATGTCTTTGCTTCCTCTTCTCTTTCAGACCATCACCTCTTCCTTCCTCCACTTTTCCCACATAGTCTTCTCTCTCACCGAGGCTCTTCTCTCCCTCCCCTCCTCCTCTCCTTCCTCCACTTTACTTCTCTCTCTGTCTCTGTCTCTGTCTCTCTCTCTCTCTCTCTCTCTCTCTCTCTCTCTCTCTCTCTCTCTCTCTCTCTCTCTTCCTCCTCCTCCTCCTCCTCCTTCTTCACTTTCCCTCTCACTTCCTCCTTCCTTCAGCCTTTACTTTCCGGTGTCTTCCCTTTCACCTGGCCTCTCTCTCTCTCTCTCTCTCTCTCTCTCTCTCTCTTCGTCACTTTTTTTTCCTCTCATTTCTCTCTTTCTCTTCTTTTTCTCACCTTCTTTCTTCTTTCGTCTTTATCGTTTATCTCTGTTTCCTTGTTTCTCTCTCTCTCTCTCTCTCCTTTTCTCCCTCTCGTCTCCGACTCTCCTCCTTTCCCTCTCGTCTCCCACACTCCTCTCCCCAGCGCCATCACTCTCCCTCTCCTTCTCTCCTTCCCTCCCTCTCCCTCTCCCTCTCCCTTCTCTCCTTCGCACCCTCTCCATCTTCCTCCTCTCTCTTTGCTCCATCTCTCCCTCTCCTCTCCCACCCTCCCTCTCCTCCTCCTGTTCTTCTCTCCCTCCCTCTCCTCTCCTCTCCCACTCTCCATCTCTACCCCTCCTCCTCTCCCATCCTCGCCCTCCATCTCCGTCTGTCCCTCCGTGTGTTAGGGTTCACGGCACGCCTTGGACCTTGCTCTCTCCGAATTCCGCATCGCCTTGTCGTCATCCGCGCTTGATTCCTGTTGAAACTCCTCTCTTTAACCCGTCATCGCCGGTTTGTTGCTCTCTCTCTCTCTCTCTCTCTCTCTCTCTCATTAAAAATTGATAGAATGAATAGATAATTAAAAATATATACTATCTATTTATTGCCAGACGCCTCAATCCCGTTCGGGGTGGCCACAAACAAATCGCCTCCACGTCGCCCTGTCCCCCGTAACAGTTAATCAATAAATAACAAATAAATGAATAAAAACGAAAATAAAAAATGAATAAGATAAATGAAAATAAATGAATAGATAAGTAAATGAAGATAATAAATATATAAATAAAAATAGTTATTCTTTATTTAAGGTAAACAGAGCAGGACCTGACAGTTACACAGATCACACAGACCAACAACCCCACGAGGACAGGGGAGAGAGAGAGAGAGAGAGAGAGAGAGAGAGACAGACAGACAGACAGACAGACAGAGAATGGGGGGAGAGATTGTGTGAGAGAGAGAGAGAGAGAGAGAGAGAGAGAGAGAGAGAGACAGACAGACAGACAGAGAATGGGGGGAGAGATTGTGTGTGTGAGAGAGAGAGAGAGAGAGAGAGAGAGAGAGAGAGAGAGTGATTGTGTGTTTGTGTGTGAGAGAGAGTGATTGTGTGTGTGTGTGAGAGAGAGTGAGAGAGAGTTACAAATATCAATCTTCACACTGCTCCCTGCCATAGTTTCGGATCGAACTTGTGACCTTTCAAACAGCCGCGTAACACTGTACCTCTTGAGGAAGGGAGGGAGGGAGGAATAAGGGGATAGAGAGGGAGGGAGAACTGAAGGAAGAGATAAGTATTGGAGAGGAAGGAAGGAGGGAGGGAAGGATGAAGTGATGGGTAGGGAGGGAGGGAAGAGTGAGAAGGAAGGAGGGAGAAAAGAAAGGAGGAGGGAGAGAAGGAATGATTGAGAGAGTGAAGGAAGGAGGGAGGGAGGAATGAGGGAATGTGAGGAGGAAGGAGGGAAGAAGAGGGCATGAAGGAATGAGCAAGGGAAGAAGAGAGAAGGAAGGAAGGAGTTAGGGATGGAAGAAGAGAGAAGGAAAGAGTGAGGATATTTGAGAGGGAGGGAAGAAGAGAGAAGGAAGGAAGGAGGGAGGGAGAGAAGGAAGGAGGGAGGGAGAGAGAAGGAAGGAGGGAGGGAAGAAGATAGAAGGAGGGAGGGAGGGAGAGAGAAGGAAGGAGGGAGGGAAGAAGATAGAAGGAGGGAGGGAGGGAGAGAGAAGGAAGGAGGGAGGGAGGGAGGGAGAGAGAAGGAAGGAGGGAGGGAAGAAGATAGAAGGAGGGAGGGAGGGAGAGAGAAGGAAGGAGGGAGGGAGAGAGGAGGAAGGAGGGAGGGAGGGAGAGAGAAGGAAGGAGGGAGGGAAGAAGATAGAAGGAGGGAGGGAGGGAGAGAGAAGGAAGGAGGGAGGGAGAGAGGCTGTATCACTTCCCCTTTCACTACTCAGATCGAGGAAGGAATTGCAAGGCCGCTACACTACCATCACTACCACCTCACCCCTCCACACCTT
>NC_137065.1:1520000-1527500 GCF_032717465.1 Coenobita brevimanus | reverse complement strand
ATTTTTGTAGTAAAGTGAGGGGAAGAAAGTGAGAGAGAATGAGAGAAAATAAAGTGAGCCAGAAAGATGAATAAAATCAAAGTAGACGCGAAATGGAATGAAGTTTGACGAGTGAGATTGAACGGAATGAAAAAATTGATAGGGAAGAGAAGAATTAAATGAGGAAAACTTGAGAGAAGAGGGGTGAATAATAATGAAAATAAAGACTAAGGATGTATTAAGTGGACGTGAAGGGTGAATGATAAAGGAGACACGATGGATGTGGAAATAACGACATAAATGAAAGAAAAACAAAGGGAATGATGTGATGAAGGAAGAAGTGAAACCATAGGCATCTTGAAGCAGATTTGTGAGAAGATGAAAGAAGACGTGAAAGAAGATGAAATAATACGCTAAGTAAGGTGAAATAAGACGTGAAATAAGGTGAAATAAGATGGTGAAGTGACCGACAAAGTGGTGAACTTAGTCTTCGTCTTGGTTGTGTGTCTTTAGGTGAAACAGATGGAGTCATTACAGGTGGTTAGGTGAATTTCTTGAGTCATCCCTTACCCCTTTTCCATTTTCTCCTCCCCCTCCCCTTCCCTTAGTCCCCTCCCCTTCCCTTTCCCTTCCTTCTCTCCCTCCCCCTTGTATCTTACTTATCCTTCCTCCTCCTCCTTCTCTCCCGCTTCTTACCCGACCTTTCCTCCCCCACCCATCATCCCTCCCCTTCTCCTCCCTCCGATTCTTTCAATACATCTCCCTCTTCTTCGGTCTTCCTCTCCCTTTACCACCCCTCCCTGACCTTCTTTCCTCCCCCTTACCCTTTCCATCCCCTCCGTCTCCCTTGCCCTTTCTCACGCTTCCTTGTCACCCTTCCTCCCTCCTTCACCTCTTCCCTGACCTCCCTCTCCTCCTCACCTCTTCCCTTCACCCTTTCTTCATCTCTCACCCCCCATCCCTTTCCTGCCCTTCCCATCTTCCTTGCCTTCTCTCCCTTTATCCTCTCCCTCTCCGTTTCTATCCTCTCTCCCCTCTTCTCTCCCTTCGCTCCCTCCCCTTCCCTCCCTGCTCCCTTTCTCCTCCTGTTTCTTGTCAGGATTCTCACCTAACAAACAGCTTCTTAAGAACACGTTAGTCTGGTTTTGCTGTCTTAAATCCTGTCTTCTTCTCCACTCCACGCCTTCCCTTCCTTTCCCTCTCCACTCCACGCCTTCCCTTCCTTTCCCTTTCCTCTTCCAACCCTTCCTTTCCCTTTCCTCTCCCATCCCTTCCTTTCCTTCTCCACCCCACCCCTTCCTTTCCTTTCCCTTTCCACCCCACCCCTTCCCTTCCTTTCCCTCTCCACCCCACCCCTTCCCTTCCTTTCCCTCTCCACCCCACCCCTTCCCTTCCCTTCCCTTCCCTTTCCGCCCCTTCCCTTCCCTTCCTTTCCCTCTCCACCCCACCCCTTCCCTTCCCTTCCTTTTCCACCCTTTCCCTTCCCTTCCTTTCCCTTTCCCCCCCACCCCTTCTCCTCCCTTAACTCCCCCACCTCCCTTTTTTTTAGTATTTCTTGCCCATTTCCTTCCTATCTTTATTCTTTTTTTTTTCTTATTCTTTTGCAAACTCCTTTCTTTCCTGTCCATTTTATTTGTCCTTTCTACCCCCTCCTCTCCTCTCCCCTCCCCTCCCTCCTTCCCCCTCCTCCCCTCCCCTCCCCTCCCCTCCCCTTCCCTTCCCTTCCCTTCCCTTCCCTTCCCTTCCCCTCCCCTCCTATCTTACATCCTTTGAAGACAGAGTTTTACCAAGAAATGCAGAGAGATTGATGGTGGCCTGTGGTGGTGGTGGTGGTGGTAGTTGTGGTGAGATTTGTGGTTGTTGTGGTAGTTGACGTCTCCCCTCCCCCCCCTCTGTGGATCCTCCCCCTCCCCCCTTCGTTGTCTGTGATGCCCTGCAGTTGTGGTAGGAGTGGTAATAGAGGTTGCAGAATTGGGAGTTGTGGTAGGAAAGACGATTGTGGTAGTTGTGGTAGGAAAGACGATTGTGGTAGTTGTGGTAGGAAAAACGATTGTGGTAGGAAAAACAATTGTGGTAGTTGTGGTAGGAAGGACGATTGTGGTAGTTGTGGTTGGAAAGACGATTGTGGTAGTTGTGGTAAATGTGGTGGCAACGGTAATCCCCTGGTAGTCCTTCACCATAACGTTACCACAGTCCATCTCGCTCCCCCTCCTCCCCCAGGCCCCCCCACGTTCTCCCCCCCACCTCCCCCCCTCCTGTGATGGTGGGGTCAGGGTGTTGGTCCTCTCCGACCCCCCTCCAACCCACCCCACCATTGCCACCATCCCCCGCCACAGACCCCCCCACCGCATACCCCCCCTCACCCCCACCCGCCAGCCCTGGGGGAGAGGGAGGGGGCGGAGGGGGGTGGAGGAGAGGGGGAGGAGGGTGCGGTCCTGCTGTCGACACAAAAGCTTACCTGTCCGACCCCCCGCCTGGCGCCTCAGCCACTCCGAATTCGACAGCATAGGTAAATACACGGGTGCTAAGCGACTGACACGCATTTGTTTACTTTGGCACTTTGAGGTTACTTTGACACTTTCTTTGGCACTCTGAGGCTACTTTGGCACTTGATGGCACTGTAGTTTACTTTGACACTGCTTAGATTTGTGGCATTATATTCAGTCACTCCGAATTCGACAGCATAGGTAAATACACGGGTGCTAAGCGACTGACACTTATTTGTTTACTTTGACACACTCTTTGACACTTTGAGGTTACTTTGGCACACTCTTTGACACTTTGAGGTTACTTTGACACTCTCTTTGGCACTTTGAGGTTACTTTGACACTTTCTTTGACACTTTGAGGTTACTTTGACACTTTCTTTGGCATTCTGAGTTTACTTTGACACTTTCTTTTGCATTCTGAGTTTACTTTGACACTTCCTTTGGCACACTGAGGTTACTTTGGCACTTTGAGGTTACTTTGACACTTTCTTTTGCATTCTGAGTTTACTTTGACACTTCCTTTGGCACACTGAGGTTACTTTGGCACTTTGAGGTTACTTTGACACTTCCTTTGGCACTTTGAGGTTACTTTGACACTTTCTTTGGCACTTTGAGGTTACTTTGACATTTCTTTGGCACTTTGAGGTTACTTTGACATTTCTTTGGCACTTTGAGAGCTACTTTGACACTTTCTTTGGCACTTTGAGGTTACTTTGATACTGCGTAGTCTAGTTCTCCTCACCCCCTACGTCACTGCTAACCTTTCTTCAAGCCAAATATAGATAGATAGATAGAGAGGTAGGTAGGTAAATAGATAGATAGATATAGAGATTGATAGATAGATAGATAGGAGGTAAATAGATAGATATATATAGAGATTGATAGATAGATAGATAGGTAGGTAGGTAGGTAGATAGATTGATAGATAGATAGGTAGGGAGGTAGATAGATAGATAGAAGCTGACGAATTCATATATCCCATAGATAGATAGATAGGTAGGTAGGTAGGTAGATAGATTGATAGATAGATAGGTAGGGAGGTAGATAGATAGATAGAAGCTGACGAATTCATATATCCCAGTTCATTGATCTGTCTCACCCATTACGTCACTGCAGGCCTGATAGATAGATAGATAGATAAACAGAGTGATAGACATATACATTGACCAGAATTGATATATCTCAGTTCATCTCTCTCTCTCTCTCTCACACACACACACACACACACACACACACACACACACACACACACACACACACACACACACACACACACACACACACACGCGCCTATCCTTGCCTCTTCTCGGAAACACTCTCGCCAAAGGGCAACTCCATCTTGCTGCAAAATTTAAATGGACTTGTATTGATGGTGGAGTAGGTGGTGGTGGAGAAGGAGGTGGTGGTGGAGAAGGTGGTGGTGGTGGAGAAGGTGGTGGTGGTGGAGAAGGTGGTGGTGGAGGAGGAGGTGGTGGTGGTGGAGAAGGTGGTGGTGGAGAAGGAGGTGGTGGAGAAGGAGGTGGTGGTGGAGGAGGTGGTGGTGGTGGTGGTGGAGGAGGAGGTGGTGGAGGAGTTGGTGGAGATGATGGAGAGGGAGGAAGGATAAATATCGTAAGGTCTTTCTCTCCAGACGATTTTCTTAAGACACTTAGGGCCGGAGGGGGGGTAGGTAGGTAGAGCCCCCCTTAACCCCTTCAGCTGGAGGCTCCTCACAAGATCCCTGGAGGTCGTCTCAAGGGAGCAAGACAACGCTAAGAAAAGGAACCCAAGGCGTGTCAAGACAACCCACACCCTGAGAGTTTGTCTTTGTTTGATTTGCTTTATTTTTAATTTATTGTACTTTATTTTATTTTATTTTTTACTATATTTTACTTTTTTATTTTTTTATACTTATTATATTTTATTTTTTATTTATTTTATTCATTTTATTTCACTTTATTTTTACATTTTTATTTTATTTTTATTTTTGTTTTACTTTATTTTTATTTTACTTTATTTTATTTTTATTTGACTATTTTATTTATTTTATTTTATTTTTATTTTATTTTATTTTTATTTTGCTTTATTTTATTTATTTTATTTTTATTTATTTTATTTTTATTTCTATTTTACTTTATTTTATTTATTTTATTTTATTTTTATTATGTTTTATTTAAGTGTATTTTATTTTATTTTTTATTTACCGGTATTTTACTTTATTTTACTTTTACTTTTACATTATTTTACTTTATTTCATTTTTTATTTTTAAGTGTATTTTTATTTTATTTTTATTTTTAAGTATTTTATTTTATTTTTATTTTTAAGTATTTTATTTTATTTTTTTTTTTATTTTATTTTTTTAATTTATTTTTTATTTTACTTTGTTTTATTTTATTTTTTATTTTACTTTATTTTATTTCATTTGCTTTGCTTTATTTATTTTTTTCTTTTCTTTGGGCCTTGCAATCTATAATCGACCCTATAAGTGCCTGGGTATGGCTGCTGTGAGGTGTATTGAGGTGTATTGATGTATACTGAGGTGTATTGATGTATACTGAGGTGTATTGATGTATACTGAGGTGTATTGATGTATACTGAGGTGTATTGATGTATACTGAGGTGTATTGATGTATACTGAGGTGTATTGATGTATACTGAGGTGTATTGATGTATACTGAGGTGTATTGATGTATACTGAGGTGTATTGATGTGTTGGCACCTGGGTATAAGGGGGAGGGGGAAAGGGGAGGGGGTGTAGAGGTGGGGATGTGGGGTGGAGAGAGGTAAGGGGTGGGTAAGGAGGCATAGAGGTGGGGTGGAGATAGGTAATGGGTGGGGGAGAAGGTGTAGAGGTGGGTTGGGGTTGGGGTGTGGGGTGTGTTTGTGGGTGTGTGTGGGTGGGGATGTGGAGTACGGGGTGTAGAGGTGGTGGGGGAATTGGTGTGTGTGTGGGTGTGGGGTGGGGGAGAGGGGTGTAGGGGTGGGGATGTGGGGTGGAAATAGGTAGGGGAGGAGGTGGGTGTGGGTGAGGGATGGGGTGTGCTTGTGAGTGTGTGTGGGTGGGGATGTGGAGAAGGGGGTGTAGAGGTGGTGGGGGAATGGGTGTGTGTGGGTGTGGGGTGGGGGAGAGGACTATGGATGGATGTGTGGGGTTGGGGAGGTGGTGTGGAGTGGGGGATGGGGATAGGGGAGGGGGTAGAGAGAGAGTCGGGTAGGGGTGTAGAGGAATGGGGGATGGGTGTGGAGGGGAGGGAGGGAGGGTGTATAGTGGTGGGTGTGGTGGTAGTGTGAATTGTTGCACACTACTGCAGAAAAGTGTGTCACATGTGCAATTTTAAACACACACACACACACACACACACACACACACACACACACACACACTCATTTTATTCATCAATATTTCATTCTAACCTCCATTCCTTCTCAGCATGGCCATTCACTTATTATTCACAGTGTCATGAACTTATCGCTTTCACACACACACACACACACACACACACACACACACACACACACACAGGTAAGTAGGAAGAGACTGAGAGATGGAGGGAGAAAGATGAAGGGCTGATGAAGTGAGGAGAGAAGGATGGGGTAGGAAGGAAGGAAGGGAGGGAAAGAGAGAGGTAGGAAGGCTGGGGGAGACGGAGGGAGGGGAGGAGAAGAGGGGAGAGGAAGAGATGAATGTTGAATGTGTATAAAAAGAATGAATTTGTATGTGTGTAGGAGGTGGGTATGGAGTGTGTGGGTTGATTTGTTTTTATTAATATTATTTTTTCTTTATATTTTTAGGTGGGGGTCGAGGTTAAGGTGAGACTGGGGAGAGGGGAGGGGAGGAGAGGGGTGGAGAAGGGGAGGGTGGAGTAGGGAAGGGGAGACAAAGGAGGGATGGAAGGGAACAAGGTAGGGGAGAAAAACTGGGAAGGTGGAAGGATGAGGAGGGAGGGAAAAGAAGGAAGGAAGGAAAGGAAAGGTGGAGAGGAGAGAAGGAAAGTAGAGAAAAATGAGAGAGTGAGTATTGGAGGAAAGTAGAGAAGAGAGAGAGAAGAGGAGGAAAGTAGAGAAGTAAGAGAGAGAGAAATGGAGGAAAGCAGAGAAGGGAGAGAGAGAGAATGAGTAAAGCAAACATTATTATTATTATTATTATTGTTATTATTATTATTATTATTATTTTTGCTACTATTACTACTACTACTGTTACGATTATTATTATTATTATTATTATTATTATTATTATTATTATTATTATGTTGATTTGAGGTCATCGATTGCACTGTCGAGTTAGGTCACCCATTGTTACTCTTCTGGGAATCAATCTTAGCAACCTACTCTGACCTATTTATCCTGTTTCCTTCCCTCTCCTTCCCACCTCTTCTCTCATCCTCCCTATTGTTGGCCTTTATTTGCTCTCTCTCTCTCTCTCTCTCTCTCTCTCTCTCTCTCTCTCCTTATCTTCTTTTCAGTCCCTTTTGTCTATCTGTCTGTATATCTGTCTACTTATCTATCTGTCAGTCTGTCTGTCTATCTGTCTATCTATCTATCTATCCGTCTATCTATCTATCTATCTATCTGGGTATCTAGTTCGGATCGTAATGTCTGCGTTATACCTTTCTTTCCTTCCTCCCTCCCTCCTCCCTATGCCTTCCTCCGTCCCTCCTCCCTATGCCTTCCTCCGTCCCTCCTCCCTATGCCTTCCTCCGTCCCTCCTCCCTATGCCTTCCTCCCTCCCTCCTCCCTATCCCTTCCTCCCTCCCTCCTCCCTATGCCACCCTCCCTCCCTCCTCCCTATCCCTTCCTCCCTCCCTCCTCCCTATGCCTTCCTCCCTCCCTCCTCCCTATGCCTTCCTCCCTCCCTCCTCCCTATGCCTCCCTCCCTCCTCCCTATGCCTTCCTCCCTCCCTCCTCCCTATGCCACCCTCCCTCCCTCCTCCCTATGCCTTCCTCCCTCCCTCCCTCACCTGTATGCGTCCTTCCTTCCATCATCCCCCCCTCCCTCATCCCTCTCCTTCTCTCCCTCCCTCCCTCTTATGTCTCCTTCCCTCCCCTCACCCCC
>NC_137065.1:1512500-1515000 GCF_032717465.1 Coenobita brevimanus | reverse complement strand
GTGTAGTCTCCCTAACATCTATTCCTGAGCGATTTATTTATTTATTTTTTTTTTTACATCACGCCTCAGTATCATCTTTCATGGTACTAAATGCATGATAAGGAGCCAGTGGAAACGTGTTAAGGGTTTAGGTCCGGGGTGTGGTTGTGAGAGGTGGGGAGTGGAGGTGATTTAGGCATTGATTGGTATGGTGATTGCTTGGTGGGATTCTCTCTCTCTCTCTCTCTCTCTCTCTCTCTCTCTCTCTCTCTCTCTCTCTCTCTCTAGTTAGATTGATAGATACATAGATATTCTTAGACATGAGAATATTCTTCTGTGAATTTTATTATTATTATTATTATTATTATTATCATTATTATTATTATTTTTATTATTATTATTATTATCATTATTATTATTATTATTATTATTATTATTATTATTATAGTTGTTGTTTTTGTTCATGTTCGTATTGTTATATAAGCAGTAACATGTGTATTTGTGCGTGTTTGAGAGAGAGAGAGTGAGAGAGAGAGAGAGAGAGAGAGGGAGAGGGAGACTTTATCACCGTGAAGTATGATAGAGTGTGAGAGCATGATGATAAAAGATAACACACAGGATATCCACATTCACCGTCTCTTTGTCATCAGGGTTACATTTCGTCACATACCACCTGCTTGGGTACACATACACTCTTTGTCGTATGTCCACACCTTAGGCGATTCATTTTCTTTGTCACACTTTGCCACTTTCTCTGTCACCCTTCGAGGTATTGAAAACTTAAATAGTCTCTCTCTCTCTCTCTCTCTCTCTCTCTCTCTCTCTCTCTCTCTCTCTCTCTCTCTCTCTCTCTCTCTCTCTCTCAAATATTTATTTAGCTTGCACACTCGTGTATTGTTTCATCGTATTGAATTGGATGATGATGATGATGATGATGATGATTTTGTACTGGTGATGATAATTATTGTGAAGTGATGATGGTGATAATTATAATGATGCTAGTAATAACGGTGAAAGTGATAGTAATATGAAGATGATGATGATGATGATGGAAATGATGACGACACCACCTATCCCATCTCTCCCTCACCCTCCTCACCCCCTCCCAACTCTCCCCCACCCACCTCACCCCCTCCCAGCTCTTCCTCACCCCCTCCCAGCTCTCCCTTACCCTCCTCACCCCCTCCCAGCTCTCCCTTACCCTCCTCACCCCCTCCCAGCTCCCCCACCCTCCTCACCCCCTCCCAGCTCTTCCTCACCCTCCTCACCCCCTCCCAGCTCTTCCTCACCCTCCTCACTCCCTCCCAACTCTCCCCCACCCTCCTCACCCCCTCCCATCATTCCCTCACCCTCCTCACCCCCTCCCAGCTCTTCCTCACCCTCCTCACCCCCACCTCAACTCCCCCACCCTCCTCACCCCCTACCATTTCTTCCTCACCCTCTCCCATTTCTTCCTCACCCTCTCCCATTTCTTCCTCACCCTCTCCCATTTCATCCTCACCCTCTCCCATTTCATCCTCACCCTCTCCCATTTCATCCTCACCCTCCTCATCCCCTCCCATTATGCCCTCTCCCCCTCCCATCATTCCCTCACCCTCCTCACCTCCCTCCCAGCTCTCCCCCACCCTCCTCACCCCCTGACTAACCCCCACCTTTTTCTTTTCGTCCACAGAGGAGTTCATAGCGCACGGGGCCAACGTGAACTGCCTCGCCCTGGGTCACAAGTCAGGTCGCGTGTTGGTGACGGGAGGTGACGACAAGAAAGTTAACCTGTGGGCAGTAGGCAAACCCAACTGTATACTGGTGAGTAGAGATCGTTGTGGTTTACCCCTGTCGCTTCCTGTGTCTCCGTCTCTTGAATTTGTATATTGGTGAGTAGAGAATGTTGTGGTTTACCCCTGTCGCTTCCTGTGTCTCCGTCTCTTGAATTTGTATATTGGTGAGTAGAGATCGTTGTGGTTTACCCCTGTCGCTTCCTGTGTCTCCCTCTCTCGAATTTGTAGATTGGTGATAGACGGAGTGTTATGGTGTGTTTGTGAGGTTTAGGTTGCATTTTCTCTCTCTCTCTCTCTCTCTCTCTCTCTCTCTCTCTCTCTCTGACCATACTGTAGGATCAACACATTATAGAGAGAGAGAGAGAGACCATGTACGTGAATGAGGGATGAAGTATAAGGTGGTTGTAGACTATAATTGTTTGTGTGTGTGTGTGTGTGTGTGTGTGTGTGTGTGTGTGTGTGTACCGGGAAATACCCCACCCAGTCCAGTCCTTCCTTGTTTTAACCCTTGTTTTTTGAGTGTTACCAAACATGCTTATCTCTCTCTCTCTCTCTCTCTCTCTCTCTCTCTCTCTCTCTCTCTCTCTCTCTCTCTCTCTCTCATTTATGCTGTTGTTGTTGTTGTTTCAGATCTTCCTTCTTCAGTCTGATTTCTGTTATTGCCCAAGGAAGTGAGGAGAGAGATAGAGAGAGAGAGAGAGAGAGAGAGAACAAGGAATAGCAGAATGGGAAAAGAAGGAAGGAAG
>NC_137065.1:1505000-1507500 GCF_032717465.1 Coenobita brevimanus | reverse complement strand
CCTGCCTCCCTCCATTCCTTCCTTCCTTCTCCCCTTCTCCCCCCTCCTTGTTTCACCTCTGCTTTCCTCCTCCTTCACCTGTTACCTTACCTGCCCCCCCCTCCCTCTCTCTCTCTCTCTCTCTCTCTCTCTCTCTCTCTCTCTCTCTCTCTCTCTCTCTCTCTCACACACACACACACACACACACACACACACACACACACACACACACACACACACACACACACACACGTTAACATGGTCACACAGGAACAGACACAAATAAAAACATACATAAGTGCACACAGGCTCAAACATGACACGTCACAATAGACCACAAAAAACGTACACGAACCTACACACATATACAGGCTCAAACACGCTCATGATACACTAGATCACAAAAACGCACACGAACCTACACACACACACACACACACACACACATGAACGTACAGAGATTAATAGTTTACTTAGGAGGAAATTTACAAGGGGATAAAGAAGTGCACATGGAAACAAAAACGTACATAAAAACGGACATAACAGGCAGGAACAAACCGACACATGAATGACGCACATGAAAGTGGGTTGAGGCACGGTCATGACTACACTGCGAATTAGTTACACACACACACACACACACACACACACACACACACACACACACACGGGCAGAGAGGGGGAGGGCGGGAGGGGTAATGGAGGATTGTTAGGAGAGAGAGAGGTTGAGGGATTCTTGTTTATCCGGGCAGCTCCACCACCCGGTAATGTCGGTGCCACCACATGAAGGCGGTCCAGTCCTATCTGTTCTATCTGTCTACAGCCAGACGTCATAATCCCTTAAGGGGTGGCCGTTTGTCTTTGAGTTAGTTGTTTTACGGGGAGGGGCACTAACCCTCCACCAACCCATTTGTTGACACGTAGGGAACACGCAGGGTTTGCTTATATGGTTACCACCCAGCGTTGTACATGGTTTCCTGGCTTACAGGAAACCATTAGGCTTGTCACTCAATGTAAAGCCACCTGTAAAGGAAGGAAGAGTAATAAAAAGTGACAGGAAAGATGGGAGAAGTAGGAAGAGAGGAGGGCAGGCACAGAAAAAGGATAAAGGTGAAGGAAGAAGTAGGCAGCACTACATCGAGTGAGTGGATGATGGTCGCGGTTAGGAAATAATTAGAGGTTGATGGATGAATGGAGAGGGTTGGGGAAGGGAGCGGGGGAGGGGAAGAGAGGAAAGAGGAGGGAGAGGGGGAGGGAGGAGAGAGGAGGAAGAGGCGAAGGGAGGAGAAAGAGAGAGGAGAGGAAGAGGAAAAGGGTGGAGAGAGAAGAGGTTAGGAAGGAGAAAAGGAATGAAGGGAGAGGAGAGGAAGGGAGGATGGAGAGAGGGAGGAAAGAGTGGAGGGAGGAGAGGAGGGAAAGAGGGAAGAGGAAGGGAGGAAAAGATAGCAATGGGGTAGGGAGGGGAGGGAAGGAAAAACGGTTGGGGAGAAGAAGGGTGGTAGGGAGATGAGGGAGGGGAGAAGGGAGAGGGTAGAGGAAGAGGGGTATAGTGTGTGTGTGTGTGTGTGTGTGTGTGTGTGTGTGTGTGTGGTGGTAGAGGTTGTTGGTCCTCATTGTAGTGGAGGTCTGTTCTCACACACACACACACACACACACACACACACACACACACACACACACACACAAAGCTGCCATGAGTAAAGAGTTGTAATGCTTGTGTTTATTTTCCTGAGAGAGGGGGTTCTCTCTCTCTCTCTCTCTCTCACCTCGTAGCCCCGGGTGGTCGAGTGGGTTGCGTGTTTGCCTGCCAGTCGTGAAAGACCCGGGTTCGATCCTACCCTTTGGCGGTCATTTAATTCACGTAGCATAAGGACGCGCTTTCTTTTTTCTTTAACCCCTTCACGCCGAGGACATCTTTTCTATACCCCTTTCTCTTTAACTTGGTCTAAAATTGCCATCATTCCAGTGCTTAGGGGATTATGAAGCTCGAATGCGATGCTAGTCACGAAGAAGTGCTACGGATGTACTGTAGAGATGCAGCGTTGTCTTCTGCAGAGCTGCGTGAGAGAGAGAGAGAGAGAGAGAGAGAGACCGTTGCGGTTCTTTTTATTGGTTCATTTCTAGATTTTATTTGATTATTCTCTCTCTCTCTCTCTCTCTCTCTCTGCATCTACATCTACCAGTCTATTTATTTGTACGATATATATCTATCTATCTGTCGGTATATCTATCTGTCACACACACACACACACACACACACACACACACACACACACACACTCTCTCTCTCTCTCTCTCTCTCTCTCTCTCTAATTTCCACCCCTTAAATTGACTCTAATTTTCTCATTGTATTTTACATTAATATTAGAGCAATTATTTTTAACCGATAATTATAATGCTTAACCTTCAATTACTTCCTTGATACTGGCTTGTTAGACACACACACACACACACACACACACACACACACACACACACACACACACACACACACACACACACATCTTTCCATCCATCTATA
>NC_137065.1:1432500-1500000 GCF_032717465.1 Coenobita brevimanus | reverse complement strand
AGGAAAGAGAGGGGAGGGGAATAAAGGGAAGGGGAAGGGGAGGGGGGAGGGGACCAAAGGGCATCTCATATTTGGCTTTGCATCTGCGTAGACACCTCTCCCCCCTCCTCTTCCCCCTCCTTCTCCCCTCCTCTTCCCCCTCCCCTCTTTTTTTTTTTATCTTTGCCTCGCCTTCTTCCTCCTCCTCCTCCTCCTCCATTAATCTCGTCTTCCTGTCTTCATCTCTTCCTCTTCTTCCTCCTCCTCTTCTTCCTCTTCCTCCTCTTCCTGTTTCCACTTCCTCATCTACTTGTCCTCTTCCTCCTCTTCCTGTTTCCACTTCCTCATCTACTCGTCCTCTTCCTTCCTGCCTCACTTCACTTCCTTCCTCCTCTTCTCTCTTCTTTCTTTCTCTACTTCCTTCTTCCTCCTTTTATACTCTTTCTATATGTCCTTCCCTCCTTCCTTCCTTTCCTCCTTGCTTCTTTCCATCGATCCTTCCTTCCTTCCGTCTCTCCCTGCCTCCTTCCTTCCTTCTTTCCATCTTCCTTCCTTATTTCCTTCTCACCTTCCTTCCTCCATCCCATCTTTCCTTCATTCATCCTTCCTTCCTTCCTTTCCTCTTTCCATCTCCCCTTCCTTCCTTTCTCTGTCCCTCCTTTTCTTCTCTCATCCTTCCTTCATTCCTTCCTTCTCTGCTTCCTTCCTCCTCCCTCCTATTTCTGTTCTTCGTCTTCCTTCCTGCTTTTTTCTTCTTTCCTTCCATCTTTCCTTCCTTCCTCCTATCACTGATTCCCAAATTCCTTTCCCCACTTTCTATACTTCCTTCCTTTTTTCCTTCCTTCCTCTTCTCATTCATTCCCAACTCTTCCTTTCTCTATTGTCGTTACTTTCCTCTTCTTTCCTTCCTTCCTTCCTTCCCTTCCTCCCTCCCTCGTTGCCTCCTTCCTTCCTTCCTTCCTTCCCTTCTTCCTTCCTTCCTTCGTTCGTTCCTTCCCTTCTTCCTTCCTCCCTCCCTCCCTCCCTTCCTCCGTTGCTTCCTTCCTTCCTTCCCTTCTTCCTTCCTTCCTCCCACTCACCGATTTCCAGCTTCCTTTCTCCACTGTCTTTACTTTCTTCCTTCCTTCCCTCCTTCCTTCCTTCCTTCACTTTCACTGTCCACTTTTTTTATCTCCATCCACTTTCTCCCTGACCCTGGGCATCTTACGTCAACTTTCTCTCTCTCTCTCTCTCTCTCTCTCTCTCTCTCTCTCTCTCTCTCTCTCTCTCTCTCTCTCTCTCTCTCGTTAATTTTTATCACATTTATCCTTTTATTATTCTCTCTCTCTCTCTCTCTCTCTCTCTCTCTCTCTCACACACACACACACACACACACACACACACACACACACACACACACACACACACACACACACACACACACACACACACACACACACACACACACACACACCCGAGGGAGGAAAGTTACCGTGGAAGTAATTTCAAGAAACGAGTAAGAGACCAAGTGAGATCTCTACCACAATTTCTACCACAGTTTCTACCACAGTCCTCAGTTCTACCACAATTTCTACCGCAGTTTCTACCACAGTTCTCAGTTCTATCACAGTTTCTACCACAGTTCTCAGTTCTACCACAGTTTCTACCACAGTCCTCAGTTCTACCACAATTTCTACCACAGTCCTCAGTTCTACCACAGTTTCTACCACAGTTCTCAGTTCTGCCACAGTTACTACCACAGTTCTCAGTTCTACCACAGTTTCCACCACAGTTCTCAGTTCTACCACAGTTACTACCATAGTTTCCACCACAGTTCTCAGTTCTGCCACAGTTTCTACCTCAGTTGTCAGTTCTGCCACAGTTCTCAGTTCTACCGCAGTTTCTACCACAGTTCTCAGTTCCACCACAGTTCCTACAACAGTTCTCAGTTCTACCGCAGTTTCTACCACAGTTCTCAGTTCTACCACAGTTTCTACCACAGTCCTGTCTATCTGTCTGTATATATTTGTCTGTTTCTACCTGTCTGTCTACTTTTTGCCTCTTCTTTCTCTGCCACAGTACCACAGTTCAAGGCGATGACGTGTGAGGGTGTGGCGCCATCTGTTGCGTGTGGGAGAACATTTGGGTCTCAGGGAACGGGCTGCCTAGACTATGGCCAGACTCGGATGATACATGAGAGAGAGAGAGAGAGAATTAAGGGTGTGACGTCTTGTTTATCTATCTCTATCTATCTGTCTGTCTAACTCCATCTATCTGCCTATCTATCCATCTCTCTCTCTCTCTCTCTCTCTCTCTCTCTCTCTCCCTGTATATCTATCTATCTATCTAATTTCATTATATCTATCTGCCTATATTGCAGTCATTTTTATCTGTTATTGTGTTGTAAATATTTTGTGTGTATTCATATCTATTTGTCATTTTATCTATCTATTATCTATCTTCTACCAATCTATTATTTAACAGAATTACCTGCCTGTCTACCTACCTACCTACCTACTTATATACCTACCTACCTTCTTACTTGTGTTTAAATATCTGTCTGTATATGAACTAGCCTACCTACCTACCTACCTGCCTACCTACCTACCAGTCATCAGATACCACCTACCTACCTACCTACCAGTCATCAGATACCACCTACCTACCTACCTACCAGTCATCAGATACCACCTACCTACCTACCTACCAGTCATCAGATACCACCTACTTACCTGCCTACCTTTCGTCCAGTTACCTGCCTACCTCGTCACCACGTCATCCTACCTACCTGATTACCTACCTACCTACCTGTCATCAGATACCACCTACTTACCTGCCTACCTTTCGTCCAATTACCTACCTAACCTGCCTACCTTGTCATCACGTCATTACACATGCCTCACCTTTTACACCGTGACTCAGGTACACTAATTAGCTTCTCACCTGTAGAGTAAGAGGGGGAGGGAGATGGGGAGCGGGGAGGAGAGGGGGAAGAAGTATAGGAAGAAGGGGAGATGAGGAGAGAGAGGAAAAGAGACAGGGAGAGGGAGAGAGGGCGTTGGAAAGAGGAGTGGAGTGGTAGACGTAAAGGGAGAGGGAAGGGGGAAGGAGAGGAGAGGGAGAGATAAGGAGAGGGGAGGAAAAAGGAGAGGAGGAGGAGGAGGAGGGAGAGAGAGAGAGAAGGGAGGGAGAAGGGGAAGGGGGAGAGGCACTGGGGGTTTGGAAATAAGAGGGAGACATGAAAGATAGATTTTTTAAAAGTTACACCTTCAAGACGTAAACATTAACCTGAAGATATTCCTAAGGCGGTAGTGAAAAGAAAAGAAAAAAGATGAAAATAAAGAATAAAGAGAGAATAAAGAAAGTAGTAAAAAGAATAAAGAAAAAATAGAGTAAAATAAAGAGAGGATAAAGAAAGGAATATAAAGATTAAAGAAAAACTAGAGTAAATGAAAATAAAGAATGGCTGAATAGGTGAGCTCGGTCGTGTGTGTGTGTGTGTGTGTGTGTGTGTGTGTGTGTGTGTGTGTGTACATTTTATTACATCGGAGTACACAGGAAGTACACAGATATCAGGAGGCCTGTTTGGTTGAGGGTGTTAGTGAGGATATTTCTCTCTCTCTCTCTCTCTCTCTCTCTCTCTCTCTCTCTCAGGGAATGTGTATATTTGTGTGTGTGTGTATTTCTATGCTTGTGGATATGTATGTGTGTGTGTAGGTATGAGTGTGAAAATGTATGTGTGTATCAGTGTGTACGTGGAGTAGTAGGTGTGTGTATGGCTGTGTGTGTGTATAAATATGTATATGGAGATCATTATGTACGATTGTGTGTGTGAGTAGACGTGTATGTTTGTGTATATAGATGTGTGTGTGTGTGTATGTGGGTGTGTATGAATGTGTATGTGGGTATGTGTGTATGTGGGTATGTATGAATGTGTATGTGGGTATGTGTGTGTGTATGAATGTGTATGTGGGTGTGTATGAATGTGTATGTGGGTGTGTATGAATGTGTATGTGGGTATGTGTGTATGTGAGGATGTCTTCCCCGCCCACATCCGCCCACACCACCTGAGTTTGTTGCCCCATAACCTGTTCCACCACCACTACCATCACCACCACCACCATCACCACCACCATCACCACCACTACCAACACTACCACCACCACCATCACTACTACCACCACCACTACCACCACCATCACCACTACCACCACCGCCTTATCATCATCAGCGTCATTATATCATTGACATTATCATCACCATTGTCCATCATTTGCACCATTAGTCATCATCATCATCAACCACAACCACCATCAACCACAATTCACCACAGCTACCACAATCACCACACCTTACAACCTGTCTATCCAACGTTTCAGTTTGTTACGTATGTTTTCATAATTTTGTGGCGCTATTACATCATGTGGTATTTCCAGACGTGGCGAGAGAGAGAGAGAGAGAGAACCCATATTTCGATATTTGACGAGTGATTATCCGACCCACCTCAATCAAATAAGTTATATACCGTATGTGTATTGTATATGTCTTTATATCGCTATCCATCTATGTCTATCTGTGTGTGTGCGTGTGTGTGTGTGTGTGTGTGAGAGAGAGAGGGGGGGGAACTCAAGACGCAAGCAGGTAACTCTTAAGACACTGACTAAGGCAACAGGCATCTCACCTCCATCATTTGCATACTCTCAAACATATAAAGTCATACTGTAATCTTACCTCGCACAGATGAAGACGAAAGTTGGATTCAAATTTAACCTCTTCTTGTCCTTTCCCTCTGCTGGCTAATATTCCTGAGCTGAGAGAGGCTTGGTATGTTTCTCTGCCCAATATTTCACCTCGTCTGCATCTTCTCTCGTCTGAGTAATATTCCTAAACTGAGAGAGGCTTGGTATGTTTCTCTGTCCTATATTTCACCTCGTCAGCTTCTTACTTCTTTCGTCAGAGTACTATTCCTGAGCTGAGAGAGGCTTGGTATGTTTCTCTGTGTAATATGTCACCTCGTCTACTTCTTACATTTCTCATCTAGATAATATTCCTAAGCCGAGAGAGGCTTGTTATGTTCCTCTGCGTAATATTTCATTCCTCCTTGTCACTCTCCTGTGCTGGTTAATATTCCTAAGCTGACAGAGGCTTGGTATGTTTCTCTAATTTTTCACCTCTTGTCACTTTCCACTCCTGGCAAATATTCCTAATCTGAGAGAGGCTTGGTATGTTTCTTTGCCTGTTAGCTTTTCTCCTCTACTTGTCACTTTCCTCTGCTGGCTATTATTTCCTAGCTGAGAGAGGCTTTATATATTTTTCTACCCATAGATGATTTTGATTTGATGCGTTAGGGAGGGAGGTGACGTAGACGTAGTAGAAGAGTAGAATAACTTTTGTGCCAGCCTGTCCATCATTTACATAACTACATACAAATAAAGACAAACTGTAATCTACTCTTTGTGCCTCATGCCTTAGTCTACCCTCGCATACCATAACCACCTCCACACTTCCTCTCCACAGTCTACCCTCACAAATTCCACCTTTGTCTCCTCTCCCTCTCTCTCCCCCTCGTCCTCTCCCTTTTACTCTGTCACTCTTACTCCTCCTCCTCCTCCTCCTCCTCCCACTCCCTCGTCATTTTTCTTCGTTTTCTTTCTCCTCCTCCTCCTCCTCCTCCATGTAATTCTTCTTCTTCTTCTATTCCCCCTTCCTCTCTCATCTTTTTCCCTCCCCTTCTCTTTCACTCATTCCTAACTTCTTTCTGCTCTTACTTTCTTCCCCCCCCCCTCCCTCTCTCTCGCTCTCTCACTTCTAACTTAACTTCTCCCCTTTACCTATCCCCCCTTCGTCTCCCCATCTCTCCCCGCCTCTCCCCAATACTAACATCCTCATTTCTCTCTCCTAGTTTCTCATCCTTAGTCTCCTAACCTCACCTAACCTGACAAACCAACTTAACCAGTCATGACTTTTCCTCTCCTCTTCTCTCCTCTCCTCTCCTCTGCTGCCCTGTCTTGTCCTAACTTGCCCTCTCCTCTTCTTTTTTTCTTCCATTTTCTCTCCTCATCTTTCGGCTGCCTCTGAACTCTTCCTTTCGTCTTTCCCTCCCCTCTCCTAACTTTCTCTCTTTACCTCCCCTCTCCTCTCTCTCCTAACTTCCTCCCTCCCCTCTCCTCTCTCTACTAACTTCCTCCCTCCCTTCTCCTCTTCCCCCTCCGCTCTTCTCTTCCCCCTCCGCTCTTCTCTTCCCCCTCCCCCTCATCATTATTACCAGGACTCATTTTCCCCTGTCTTCACATTATTATTTTCCTTTAACTTCTTCACGTATATTCTGTCTTTCTCAACTTTCTCCTCATTTTTCCTGTTCCACTCCCCTTTCTCCCATACCTGTCACCCCCTCCCTCTCTCCCTTCTCTCTCCCCCATTTACCCCTTCCCTCTCTCCCCCCTTTCCCCACCCCTCTCCCTTTTCCCCATCCCTCTCCCCCCTTTCCCCTTCGCTCTCTTCCCCCTTTTCCACTTCCTTCTCTTCCCCTTCAAACTGCCTTCCACTTACCTCAATCTTTCGTCCTACCACCCTCCCTTCCCTCACCCCCCTCTCCTTATCCTCCAATTCCCCTCCCCACATACCTCATCCTCAGCCTCCTTCCCCTCCCTTCTCTCACCCCCCCTCCCTTTATCCTCCAACTCCCATTCCATTTACCCTTCAGAGCTCTGCCATTTTTCCAACCCTTCCCTCCCCCCTCTTTCCATTCCTCACCCCACCCCCTTCCACATATCTCCTCCTCCTCCTCCTCCTCCTCCTCCTCAATAAACGACCTTATATGAAAACTGGAATGGCAGGACAGGATTAAGAGTCGCTTTATTATGTAAGTCTCTCTCTCTCTCTCTCTCTCTCTCTCTCTCATAGATAGATAGATAGTGAGAGAAAAAGCCCATTTGATTTTTTTCTTTTCTTTTTTCTTTTTTTTTCAACTGGTCAACTCTGAAGCAATCATTTTTTTAGGCCATTAAATATGTTCCCCAGTCTTCTAAGTGCAATTCTGTAATTCATTTTATGTCTGAATAAATCCATGTGAAGTCTGCAGCAAAGCATTATCTTCTGAGAGAGAGAGAGAGAGAGAGGGAGAGTGATGGCTAGAATTTATCCTTTTTCATGATAGCCAAGTATGATTTGGTGAGGGGTGTCAGTAGCGAGAGCAATACGTGTGTCAATCAAAGTACTGTATATGTATTGACTAAAGAGAGTATGATTATTTGATTGATATGAGGTGACAGATGCAAAGATATGCTGGAATATGAGAAACAGAAAGCATAATATCTGCATCGTGTTATGTCCATTTTAATTTCCTGTAAGAGTAGATTCAAACAGAGATACCAGGCGCTGCTTCTTTTTCTTCTTCTTCTTTTTTTTAATGCAAGGAAGAAGGAACCAAAGGCCAGAATCCCGCAAGATTGTTCCCTCTGAGAAAAAACAAAAGCAAGATAACAGAGAGCCAGACACAATAATCACATAATCACTGAGGCTTTGCAATACATCTGGCCATCTCTATTTAAAGTTATCTTCATTTTTATTTTTATTTCCTTTAATCTTCTTTCAGAGGGTTAACTTGTGCTGGCTTCTCTTGTTGGGTTTCTTCTTCCTCTAGCCTTTCAATTCAGTGACATATTTTTCACTTGATCCTTACTACCAGCAGAGGATTCTATGTATACTTTTCAGACTGGAGAGGTTAGTTTCAGCCTCCATTACCCTTTTTACGACAAGAAGTCCTCAGTGATTTAAATAATTTCATCATGTAATGGGAAAAAATAGGAAGGATATAATTCTTACAAACAGCTGAGGATTTGTTTTTTTATTTAGATTAGACAAGACTCCATTGACAAAAGAATTAAACATTAGATTAGACAATACTCCTCTGACAAAAGAATTAATAGTGCCTTCTTTTTTTTTGCAGAGTTTGGCCGGCCACACAACCCCAGTAGAATGCGTGAGGTTTGGGGGTTCCGAGGAGCTGGTGTGTGCTGGGTCGCTGTCGGGGGCGCTGAAGATCTGGGACCTGGAGGCCACCAAGATCGTACGGACGCTGACGGGACACAAGGCAAACATCCGCTGCATCGATTTTCATCCATATGGGGACTTCATTGGCACAGGCTCCCTCGACACAAACATCAAGGTATGGTTCTATAATGCAGGTTGAAGTTAGTGAATTACAAATATTCTTTACAGTTTTGCTCTGTAGATATACTGCATTGCTAATAATCTAGTAATTTTTTCTGTTTGTGATATGCAGTATGGTGTGTACTAGTGTACTGAGCTGTTTCCATACACCTGATGTTGGTGGGCAGCTCTTGTAAATCTGTTTTATATCTTGATGTAGCTTTCATGCTAGTAACACTGTGCCATTGATTCTCTTAAGTAAAGGCACTTTGATCTCCATGCATAAAAGTTGATATATGCTGTGCATGCAATCTATATATCAAGTTATTCTGTAGTGATAACAGTGTGTAAGCAAGGCAGGTTATAAACCAGATTTTGTCTGTGATTTTGTCATGAAATTTTCATCCTTATATAATGAACAAGAAAGGCATACCCATGCCAGAAGGAGTTAATAATACTGAAGGGTTTTGTGTCTTTATATACAGTGGAGTACTTCTGTGTGTAATGTTAATAATGTGTACAGCAACTTCCCCTGACACATGATTTCATTCTCAGCTATGGGACATCCGGCGGAAGGGCTGCATCTTCACCTACAAAGGCCACAACCTCACTGTCAACAGTCTCAAATTCTCTCCAGATGGCCAGTGGATAGCGTCAGCTGGGGAGGATTGTAATGTTAAGGTATCGTACACTGGCTTAGTGATTCTTGTACCTGCTTTTGTCCTGCTTTTGTCCTTTCATCCTCATTCCTTTTGTGTTTTGTATTTTAATTTCCTATGTTTAAGAGGTTACTGTATATTGATGTGGCTAGAGGTATTATGTATGGAAATCCACACAAAGGAGAAGTGGGAAAGAGGGTTAGATGACGGTGATGGTGGTGATCAAGTATTTAGGTAGCAATCCACCATCATACTGTACACTTGTAGAGTACAATGATGCCCAACCAAACATCACTTTGTACTCACCAAAGATGTGACAAGAACCACAAACCAGTCACATCGAGTCCTGTAACGGCAGTGGGGAAAACCAGTTGTGTGTGGTGGGATATTGAAACCTGAGTAATGCACTTTCTCTCAGCAAGTTTTGTTCCAGTATCTTTTTTTTTTATCATCATCATCATTCTGACCCTTATTCTGATTAAGAGGAAGTAGTAGTTATTTGAAAAACAGGTTGTGATGAGGTAAACATATTTCACATACACTGTACAGTATATGTGTATTGCTCAGATCAGTAAATTTTTAGATTACTCAGCTCCTGATGTACTAAAGTCCTCACAGTTGCAAGAGATCTGATATTTGGTAATTTTCCTATTGTAGTACACATATTTAGGTATGTAAGTATGATGCAGTTTTACAAAAAAGTTTTCATTCTAAACCCCAACATCTAGTACTGTACTTAGTTACAGTTCAGTACAATGTTAAAGAATATGTCTAAAATATACCAAACTATATATTTCCATGTCATATTGATGTTGGGTGCTGTATTGTGAAGAATCTTTGATGTCTGGTTTTAAGACCACTTGACTTTATAATCATAGGATCAGGGTGAGTGTCCTCTTCTGTAAAATGCCAGCCCTTACCAACGTGTCTTAATCCTTGCACTGGAGTGTTGACATTTATACAAAATATCATTCCTACCACCAGGCAGTTGTGCTCAGCCTAGAAGACACCTTATAGACAGAAAGGATTACATACAACGATCATGAATCCTTTTAATTCCAGACATTTCCTCTAAGCTGAGTTATATTATATGTTTGGTAGCTTTAAAAAATGATAATATAAGGTCTGGCATACACCTTCCCAATGGAGAGATTCAGTCCTTTGGTTGGGTAGTCTTGTTTTGACACAACCAACAGTATTATGATTAAAAAATAATAATAATTAAGTAAAAAAAATTGGTACCATAATGATAAAAAATTCACTTACACATATACATTCCAGAAAGGAGGCTTCTTTTCATTTTACATCTTATATGTAATGCTAGCAAATGGTTTTACAGCAGAGGTATTGATATATCCTCAAAAAATATAAATATCCATACATTATAATCAGGATACAGGTACAGTATCCGAGTCTGTTGGGAAAATAGAGGGATACAGGTGTGCAGCCAACATTATCAAGGCACGGTTGAGTTTGTTGTAATGATGGTGTAAAATACCATGTTGTTCATTGTGTTAGAAAAACAAATAGAAAGTGTCCATTGCTGACTATCATATTATTTACCGTGTCAGCTGTGGGACCTGCGTGCGGGTAAGATGATGACAGAGTTCAGCCAACACACGGGACCAGTGAGTGACGTGGAGTTCCATCCTCATGAATTCCTCCTCGCCTCCGCCTCACTCGACCGCACCCTCAACTTCTGGGACCTGGAGAAATTTTCCCTCGTGTCAGCCACGGATGCTGACACTGGGCCTATCAGGTATTGTGATGACATAAACAAATTTCACGTACTGGTATACTGGATAAGTGTATTGCTCTCATTGTATTTGGTATTTGTTTTATTTTAAATATAATATCTCAACATCAGGCCTATATACATTGCATTTTTGAAATACGGGCAGTTCTGAGCTATAATATCTGTCTTGGGTCCTTACGCTTCACAAAGACTGTAGTAGGACTGGCTACCACAGCATAATATATCTATTGTGACATAGACTCCAGTGTAGGTTTATATCCAAGGGGTGGTTGGAGTTTATTGCTCACATAATGCTACTTAGGGATGAGTGAGGCTGGTCACTCTCGTCTTAAATGTCAGGACCAACTTGCCTAGTCCTGGGTTCCTATGCTTCTCATGGGGTAACATAGGATTGGATGAGGGATGGATGGATGGATGGACATAGCTACCACACTGCCTCTGTTATGAACCATTTTTGATTAAGTATTGTCATGATGGTATTAGAAACTTATGAGCCATTTTTGAATAAGTATTGGCATGATGGTATTAGAAACTTATGAGCCATTTTTGAATAAGTATTGTCATGATGGTATTAGAAACACAAATACCAGAAATATTTTAATATGAAATTAACCAAATAAGCCTCCCCACAATTCCCACCTCTGCCACACTATTGACAAGTGGTTGTAAGCTGAATATCTGGAGAACTGATCAGAGTTTTTTACAACATGTTAACCTCTTCAACTTTTATGGCGGAGTAAAGGCATCCACATAATAACAATTTCCTCATTATCTTTGACTGTTATTGAAGAAGTGAGTAACTAAAATTTGATAGACCTTTTTTACTTTTGCATTGTCACTCTTGGCCACCAGTCTTACATACGTGTCCCCGTGAATACTGTATATTTATACGACATCAGGATGGCACCATTTGTTTAAGCCCTGAATTTGACAGCGTTTATTTTGCATGTGAGTTTGATCCCCAATATTTACTGGATGCTTTTCAGCCATATACATTAGTGACGTAGTACCAAGTTTTTTTTTTTTTTTTCCTTCCTTTTTTTTTCTCTTTTTTTAATGCATGGAAGAAGAATCCAAAGGCCACAAGTCCATATATCCTCTAGACTACAGTAGCCTAGTCTTAGGACCCTACGCTTTGAGTCAGGTAGTATAGGTCTGACTTTTTTTATTTAATGGAACAGACACATTCCACCCCAAAGGAGACAGTACTTATGATTCTTCCTTCTGTTTTTTCTATTTTCTTTTTCCTTTTTCCTTCTTTTCTTTTTTTGATAATGCAGAGATATCACATTCCACCCTGAAAAGACACTGTGTTTATGATTATGCATTTGTTTACTGTTACAGAACAATCGCATTCCACCCTGATGGCGACTGTGTGTACGCCGGTTCCCCAGATGTGCTGAAGGTATATGGGTGGGAGCCAGCGCGTACCTTTGACACCGTGGCCATGGGCTGGGGCAAGATACAGGACATTGCCATCGCCCAGAACCAGCTGGTGAGTGAGACTGGGTTATATTTGTAGTGGGGGAGGGAGATTAATTCATGTGACCTTATAATGGATAAGGGTAGGTTACCTTCCATTGACCTAGACTGTTACTGTGTTCCCCACTTAACACTGTAGATGTGCTCCAGTAAATATTGCTTTTATTGAGGGCAATGTTCATGCAAGGAAGATTATTTTCTCAGATTTTAGAAAATTACATTCATGGCTGCCAATAAGAATAAAAATAATTTTGATGTTATGGCTGTTTTATAGTCCATATGAAATTTCACCTGGATCTTCCATTCTCCTCTGATTCATGTCCCCTTGTTTGATATTTCCCCCCATTATTTGTAACAGGAAAGTTGGAAGACAGTGATGAGGGTAATGATATGATGATGAAGAAAATGGCAGTTAATGGAATGATGGCAATGGCATTCTTGAGTGTTGATGTTTGTATTGGTGATAATGATGGTCAAGATAGTGAGTCTTGTTATCTGTATTTCACGTCCAATCCTAACCCACTTCGACACCCACAGATTGGCGCTGGTTTCCACGGTGTGCACGTGTCGCTGTATGTGGTGGACCTGAAACGCGTACAGCCGTTTGGTGGACCACAACATGACACTCCATCAACATTCCGCTATGGGGCCGTTGGACGCAAGAGCTTCAGCAAGGATAAAAACTCCGGCAAGGCAACGTAAGATTGGGAAGGGAGGAGAGTAGTGTGATTGAGTCTGTTTACTGTGCATATGAAGGATGCTTAAATGTTCGAAATATATAAATTCTTCCATCTGTATTTATCTGAAATATATAAATTCCCTTGTCTCTCTATATATCTGCCATATGTACTGTATCTGTCATTTGTAACTGAAATTTGTCTTATTCTTTCACCAGTATAAATCTATCTCTCTGTCTCTTTAGGTAACTATGTACTATATCTATCTCCCAGTCTGCATGTGTATGAGAAGAATGGGTTGTTTTTGTTGATGATGGATTACTAGCAATGTGATATTTACCTAATCATAGCCCTGTCTCTGTTTTATTGGGCATAACAAAAGAACATAAATTTGGACAAGGCAGTGTTAACAGGGATACAGAAAAATGTATATTGGTTTTACTGAAGTCTTGTTTAATTATTAAGGTTGGCATTAGAGCTGATTTGTTTCAGTCTAGTTTTTATGGATTATTAAGGTTGGAAATGGGTAAGAGTACATTTTTTCCTCTTTATTGTTAGCTGTCATATATGCTTAATCTTGGTCATGGAGTGGAGAGGTATGAGAGAAGGTGGTGTGAAGCGGGAGCAGGGCAGCAAAATGGCGTGGACAGGGCGACTTGAAGGTGATTTGTTTGTGGCCACCCCTTACAGGATTGAGGTGTCTGGCAGTGGATAGATAGAGAAGAACTTCAACACTTAAAAGAACTCTGGCAAGGGTGGGAAAAAAGAAGAGGGGGATGATGATGATGCACAGTATATGATATTTGCTTAGTTGGGAGTTAGGGTTGTTTTAATCTGTCTGTTTAGGAATCTATTGACTGTCATGATCACAAGTTCACACCTGGTATTATTATGACTGCCTAACTTCTCATTCCTCCCCAAACCTGAGAGCATATCCTTCCTTCTCACACACTTTTGTCATCTTATTGTTGTCATGTAAAAATATTTCATGCACCGCTTTCCATCACCACAGCTGGCAGGGAGATGTCAGCAAACTTTTGATAGTGACCGTATTATGTTCCTTTGTTTTCATTTGCATTTTGTTTTCCCGTACTTGGTGTAAATTATATCCGATCTTTTGCAGGGCTGAGTCTATGAAAACAGAGGATGCGTCAGACACGGGGGGCGAGGACCCCCCTGAGGAAGACCCCCCTCCAGAAATCACCAACCTCAACGACTACAATGTCATATTTAAGACGCGGCGAGAACGTGAGTCGTGCCTAAGCCTCCTTGTTGCTGAGTCGTTGCTTTGCCTGCCTGTGTTTGGGGATAGAGGGAAGGAGGAAGGGAAAGGGAGAGAAGTTTTGTATTGCTTGCACTGCTTTTCTGTTCACTTATTTTTGTGGTGTCTAGTTTTCACATTGTAGCAGGGAGTATTTTTCCTCTCAGTTTTACAGTACTCTTTAAAGTTTATATGGATAATTGAAAGAAAGGGATTTAAGTTTGATTTTGCTTATGTTCCTTTGTTGTTCATGAAAGTTTTGGTGTCAGCATCTCGTGGTAAAGTAGAGTATCTTTTTTCTGTTTTGCCATTAGAATATATATTACTGTTTTACTAAAGTTATCCATTAGGTTTGCACTATTGTCATTTTTTTTTAATGAATAGGATAGATGATGTTCTTACAGGTACAGGAGTCCATTTGTGTAGAAGGTATTGTTATTTTTGTCAGCATAATACAGCTTATGGTGCTTTTATTTTACATTGTAGAGCGTAGTTTTATACAGTATTAGTCAAGCTTTCATTTTTTTTTTAATCATAAATTTTTTTGTGGCTGCTAAATTCCCTAGCCCATTGAGCCTGGGGATGTCTTTTATTATCATATTCTTCCAAGTACTGAAAAATTTTATACAACTTAGAGGAGATATGTGTTAGTGAAGGAGGTACAGGAGACAATGAATTACCTCTACCAAAAGTCCTCCCTAGTCTGAATTAAATCATGTTGAAAAAGCAGAAATAAATTAAAAAGCACATCATCTGGGGCCAAGGGGTTAGCTGTGAATTTATGAAGCCACAGATTTACTTAGTGGTAAATTTGATTGCTTACTAAAACTTTAAGCAAGATAGAGTTAGTCTGATTTTTTATAAAGTTTTGTTGGTACTGTATAGTGTTGACGTTAATGTATCTCTGTGTCGTGCATGTACAGACACCGATATTCATAGTTCTCCACCACAGCTTATAAAATGCTGCCCCAGACTAATGCCAGCTGCTGAGTAATGGATAATAAGAAGAAATGAGAGGGTTGTCAGAGTTTTAATTGTTCGTCAGTTACACTCACACAACGAGCTGATAATTAACGGAGGAACGCTTTTCGCTCACTGTTGTTTCATTCTTAAGTGGTTGTGATATGCAGTGGACTAAAGGAGGAATTACTGTATGCTGATAATCACAGAAGGGATGTGAGTAATGGGATTCAGGATAGTTGGAGTGAGGGAGGAGTTGGAGAAGAGGAAGGAAAGTAGGGGGAGTGAGGATAAGATGAGCATTCATGTATAGGGACAGGAGCTGAGTGAATGAGCAGTTGAGTGAGGTTGTGAGGTGAAATTTAAGTAGAGAGAGAATAGGCGTGTGAATGAGAATGAGTGAGAGAAAAATACAATGTTAGGTCATTACTGAGTATTGACAGAAATTTCCTTTTGAGCATTTGCTTTTGGCCACAACTTAAAGGATGCTGCGTGAAACAGTTGGTAGGGAAATGATGATGGTAATGATGATAATACTGTGTTATGCTGTGCACTCTCCTCTTTTCGTAGTTGTTGCACAGTTTAGAAGTCTGTTGAGGGATTTACCACTTTGGAATTGGATGCTTTACCTGGCATTAATCACTGGCCCTTTGTCTGCAGTCAAATATGGAGTCTTTTAATTAATGACATATTCTCCAACCCGCAAGACCATATACGGAGATTCCTCGCCTTGACCAGCAGTTTGAGCATATAGTCTGGGGTTCATTTTAAAAGTACTGGTTATGAGAACATCACCATTGTTAGAGATTCACCAGTGCTGTCACAGTGTTTGTCTCTGATGGCTGTGTGCTTGAAACTGAAATCTTGAAGGGAAAAATAAGCTACTACCCCCCACCCCCCCCTTTTTTTTTTTATGTTAATTTCTAAAGCATGTAAGGAAGATAGAATATGTCTGGACGATAGAATATGTCTGGCCTCTCTTTGTCATTGCCGTTTTCACTCTAATGTGGAATGCTGGCCGACCACACCTAATAACCGTAGGCATTCCGTGGTTGCCTGATATTCAGGGCTTGCCTTTCCCTTCACGTTTTTTGTTTAAACCCCCTGAAATCAATTGGCATCATTTTCAGCTAATTCTTGCTATTGCCTGATGATTTTATTCAGTGTAGGATAGAATTTTGAACTTGAGGGGTTAGATATAGCCTTAATCAACCCTTCAGTACAAGAGGCCTTTCCTAAATTAAGTAACATCATCAGGTGGCAGCAAAAATTAACTAAACTGGACATCATTATGATCCAAGGGGTTAGCCTCTCAGAGTGATGTATTTTGTGATCAAGTCTTGTTACCCTCTGATGATTATATTCAGCATGTGGGAGACTTTCTGAATTGGAGGGGTTATAGCCTTCATTCAACCCCTGCAATACAAAAAGCCTTCCCTAGGTTTAAATAAAATAATCTGGAGGGAGAAAGAATAACTTGGAAAATATGTCACGAGATTTGAGGGGTTGAGCACACAGCCTTGAATGTCACTGTACACTTGAACACTTTACTCTTGTGTTGAATTTGAATATTTATTTTAAAGCACTGTGAAGAATACATGAAATATTGTTATCTCTTATCAGCATATACAGTAGAGATATAATTTCTTTGCCATAAATACAGTACAGTACAAAACAGCTACCTTTAAAAAAGCTTTACTTTGGGCCATTTCCTTGACATTAATTGAAGCGTGTAAAATGACAAAATCAGCACTAAATTGTCAAGTATGTTGTCATCAAGCATTTTCTGAGCCTTAATTATTTTTCCCATGTCAAAAGTTTATTCCATCAGCACAGTGACACGTTATTTATCTATTCTGGCTGCTTGTAGACAGTTTTATAATGAGTAAGATGCCATTTGGATAGCAGATGGTTTTCTTGAGTAGGAGAGATGTAATCGACTAGAAACATAATTCAATTCACATTTTTAATTCTCAAATGACTGAAGCTTTGAGCCATCAGGTGTCATGTAAATGGAAGTTTTCTAAAGTGCAGGTATAAGGTCTGGTTTTGCCATATTTTTTTCTGTGTATCTAGTTCAGGGTATAGGCTACACAGTCTGGTCCCTGAGGTCCACAAGACCATTTACACAACGGATACTGAGTAAAATGGAATGAATTTGGTTTGAAGTTTACAGAATATCTAGTTTTTCTCTACAGTATACAGTAAAATTATTCACAAATCACATATGAGAGGCTTTGAAAATCCATAATAATTTTGCTGGAGGGTGCAGGCATTTATCATCAAATTAGTTGGCTGTGTGAAATAGGGGAAGGTGGATGATGAAATTGATAATGGCAGTGATGATGAAAGTAATAAGCTAATCTTCAGTCAGAGAGCTCTGAGAAATGTTTGACACTACTGAATTGCGAGTTAAGTTTATGCAGACGAGTCCCAAAAACACTATCAGATAGTTGAGAGATATGGAAGACCTATAAAAGATAATCTCTGGTAAAATATACAGAAGAGGTGTAAAAAATTTGAAGTTTGTAGAAGATGGAATAGCAGTAAAAATTCTCACTGTTTGTCAAGAGCTATAAAAAGACTGACGGTTATTGAGAGGCTTAGAAAAAATATGAAAAGATCTGATTTTTGCAAAGAGACTAATTAGAGCTGTAATGAGTTTCATTGGTTGTGCAAGAATGGTTTAAGATTCAGTGGCTTTTAAGAGAATTGGAAGTGCAGTTAAGAGATTCATTGGGTTGTTGAGGATGTTGAAGAACAACAAAAGGATTCAGTTAATTTATAAAGAAATTCCATGGTTGTGGAGAGACTTGGAATAAATATAATAGAATTCAGTTATTTATAAAGTGATGTGATTGCTTTTGAGAGACTTTGAATAACTATAAAAGGATTCAGTATTCGTTAAGAGATCAAAATCCAGAAAAGCTCCACTGGTTGTTAAAAAGAATTGGATGAACTATAAAAAGGTTTACTTGTTGTTAAGAGAAGTGGCCCATTGTCTAGTTTGTGTTAGGCAGTGTGGTGGTTAAGACGCCCGCCTCACCGCTGTACCGTTGTTCTGCTTCTTGTTGCAGTACAGAGAACGCCCCCCCTGCTCGAGCCTAAGTCTGCCATAAACAATAATAATGGTAGGTGAAGTCCCTCTCAAGTCCAGTTAGTTAGCTAGTCACATCACCCTCCCAGTATCACACAGTGTCAGTCTGTCGTATTTTTGTTTTTTCTTGTATAGTCACTCCTGTCACTGGTCACCTTCATGTCACTTATTATGTCACTGCCAACCATTCAGTCATACAGTCAGCTAGTTTTGTCACTGCCCCTGTATCATGCAGTGTCACTTAGTCTCCTACAGTCTGTCTTGTCACCAGTCACTTTCTTGTCATTTATACTCTCACTGCCAACTACTCAGTCATCCAGTCAGTTATCTAATTAATTCCCCGTGCTATATGTTGCAGTCTCTCTCAGTCTTCCGTACAGTCTGCCAGTCTTCCTCATACAGTCTGTCCTTTCACGAGGCCACTCAGTCATGTTCAAATCACACACTTGTCACTGTCCACCACTCAGATGTCCAGTCAGTTAGCTACTTACCGGTAGTCACTCTCCGTGGACCACACAGCCCTATGCAGTTTTTTCCATACAGTCTGTTGTTTTGCCAGTCTGACAGTTTGCTTGGTCAGTGTTACTTTCCTTGCATAGTTGTTGTTGCTGTTGATCAACCCCAGCTTGTCTAGGTGAGCAGATCCATCAACTGCAGGCAAGCAGCTGCCCCAGCAGGGTTGTCCCGTACAATGAGTCAGTATTTTTTTGTGGCTGACAGTGCCTTACCACAGCGAGGCATGGAGAACAGTGTGGTTTATTTGTACCACTTAATTAATGTGTCACTCAGCCTATTACTGCCACCATCTCAGTTGTTCAGTTAGTTTCCTAGTTTGGTCACTCTCCCTATATACACAGTCTTCCTCATACTGTCTGTCATTTCACCAGTCTGTCAGCTCTGCCACTTTTATTGTACCGCTAGACTGATATGTTATCCTGTCACTGCTTCCTCCCGAATTCACCAGTCAGTTAGCACTCACCCACCTTGTATGTCTCTCAGTCCACATGTCGTTCAGTCAGCCAGTAAACCCAGTCTCCCTGGATCACATATTCTGATGCTCTCTGTCATTTAGTGAGTCACCGCTGTCTGTCATTTCACAATTCATCCCTGTCCGTCGTTTCAGAAGCCACTACTGTTTCATTTCACAAGTCACCACTGTTTGCCATTTTGCTAGTCAGTCACTCAGCTAACTTAGTCACCTTCCTCGTACTCAACCATTGTGTCTCTCACCACCTCCCTATTAGTGTTTTTTAGTTCACCAGTCAGCCAGTCCTGTAGTTAACCACCCTCCGTATGCCACTCAAGTCACTCTGCCATCTTTTCCCTCCTCACTTATTGTGTATCAGGTCACAAGGTAGCTAACTCTGTCAAATATCCAGGTAGCAATTAGAATCCCCCACACCTACCACTCAGTGTTAAACCCCATCGTCTTGTGGATATTATTTGTTATTTCTGTCTCCTGGTGATTTTATTTAGCGTAGGGGAGTTTTCATTTATTTATTTTATTATTTATTTTTTGAACTGGAGGGGTTAGATATAGCCTTCATTAACGCCATCACTACTGGAGGTCCTTCGTAATAAAACGATCTCTTGTACAAAAGGAGTTAATGGAGATTGTGTTCAGCCCCTCAGTTTAAAAAATTTCCTAAGCTGAACAAAATAATCAGGAATTAGTTGGAATAAAATAAAAATGTCCTCAGTCTGAAGGAGTTAATTTGTACCAGAATCACACCAGCGACAGTAAATAGTAACATCAGATTTTTGGGTAAACAATTTTTGCACTTTTTCACCTACTTTGTGTGTTCACCATTTTGTGCACTGAATGTGAATGAGATTTATGGTGCACCATTTAGAGTTGTGTTTGGTAGTGATTTTTTTTTTTTTTTTCCCCCACCAGTTATTAACCCTTTCACCTTCTGTGGATGCATTTTTGTTTTCTATACTCAGTCTGCCACAAATTGATTAATAATAATAATAATGATAATAATAACAGAAAGCACAGTAACATCCAATCCCATTTTACTCCTTTTGAATTACTGTATTGGTGAAACTGCAGGAGAGCTCCCATTCATAAAATTTACAATTGTATTTTTTCTCAATAAACTATAACCCAGTTATCATTTGTGATACCTTAAAAAGTTGCAGAAATTCATAATGTTGAAGATATCAACTTTAAAGCCAACTGTTTCGCAAACTGTGGCAAGCAGCCACCTGCCATGTCTGACTGTTAGGTTGATTCGGCTCCAAAGTCACTCCGTTACTAATCGCCCATACCCACTAACGTAACCTAATATGACCTAACCTAACACAACTTGATATAACCTAACCTAACCTAATATGACCTTACTAACACAGCTTGATATAACCTAACCTAACCTGATTCAGCCAAACCTAACTTGATTTAACCCATGGATTGCAAGCCACAGTTCAGGCTGGGTAATGTTACGTTGTGAGCCACAGGTCAGGCTGTGCTGGCCGTGCATCACCATAAACAATTTGACCCCAACGCAAAGTTACGCATGGCGCTATCCAAAGACGGCGAGAGAGAGATTTTTTCTTTTCACCAGATGATGCCCTGAATGTTTATCTTCAAGTTTATGATAAACAAAAACCAAAAAAAAACTTTTTCCTTCATTTTTCACACACCATGGGGTGGGATAAAAAAAGGTAATTGCACAATCCACGGGTTAATGTAACCAAAGTAACCTAAACCATTGGGGATGAAGGAGTTTGGGTCTGAATCAGTCCACTGCCCTCTGCAGGATGCCTCCACCAATGTCAAGAAACCTAACTTTGTGCTCTTGAATAACATGTTATTTTTGCAGAATTTGGGTGTCAGGAATGAATCACTGTATATAGGCTAAGTAACACATGTGATATTTCTGCAGACTCTAGGTGTCATAAATGAAGTGATAATTACAGAAGGTAATCCTTGTCAATAAATTTTCTCATTTAGTTAGTGGGAGTTCTGCTGCAGAATTACTCAAGTCCAAAGCAGGGCTATAAGAGTAGATGACAGTTCTATTCCCCTTGATGGCATGGCATGATTAAAAAGCCTCCTGTCACCTCTTGGATGCCACTCCAACAGGGGCAAACTTACTACAAGACTACCAGGTGTCTTAGTAGTAAGAGAGAGAGAGAGAGTGAAAAACTTAAAACTCTCCTATTTTAACCCTTGGATATTTTTCCCTTCACCTGAATAAAGAAAACTTGGATTTAGCCGGAATAAAATACAGTGCCCAAGTGTATCCATGGCAGGGAAAGGGTTAATGTTTGGCAGTTATTAGTGTTGTCTTAATAGGAATGATTTTTCCCAATAACTTTTTTTTGTCAGAACTCATTGTCATGTGTTAGGAGAATGCATATAGTTTTTGTATCAGTAAGTCTTTATTTATTTATTTATTTATTTTTTTTCATTGAGTATTGATATTAAATCTACTGTATAGTAAACTGCAGAGAAATTTTAAAGTTCCATTGCTGTCTCTAAAACTGATTCTCCATTTTTTGACCAATTTTTAACCCATGGAGTGTCTTTTTCATTTTATTCTTGCCATATGTTGTTCCTGTTTTGCTTTTGGGGAGACTTTTTGTGGTGGAGAAATTTAATGGAGATAATTTTTGACACCTCCATTACAAGAGGTTTCCCCAGAGTTGAATTTGATAATCAGATTGTAGCAAAGAATTTGTGAGAAAGGAAAACAGGCTGATTAATACAGTTGTTTTGATTTTAGATAACTGTAACTTTCTTGATTTTGTTCCTTTAGTCATTCATCTTATTTTCCAGTGGTCTTGTGTCCTTTAGCCATGTTGATTATTTATTTATTTATTTATTGTGTTTTTTATTTATCCCCTGATTTTGCTTCCATGTACTTATTATCCTCGTGTTCTCCCCTGTTATCATTTCCTTTTAGTCATGTTATCATCTTTTCTTCCCTGATCTTGCTGAACCACACAGATCCGATGATCCCACAAGTGGTGAGCGGCCCCGATCTGATCCGGCCTGACCCGATCCGCCCCGTAGCCGTCCCCACCGCCCGCCCCACCACCCCAGACACCACGCGGCGCAGCTCCGTGTCGCACCTCCCTCGCCCCATTGCCACACCGAGAGACAACGCAACACCCAGGTTAGTTACGCTACTGTGCTGTCAATTTTGAGAGGTAAGATAAATTGTGGACAACATTTCTTCTATGCATCACACTGGAGTGGTCACATGGGGTTGTCTTGTTAGCCTTGGAAGGTTTCTGGCACCTCTTCCTTACCCATTTATTTTGCACATTATGCCTTAGTATTTTTATGTGTTATTTATGTTACTACCAATTTAAAATGCATAGACAGTGTACATCGAACATTAGTACATAAAACATACAAGAAAATGCCACAGAAATATACAGCTTAGTTCTCTCCTGTATATTTTTTATGTCTTTAATACTGACATAGCAGAAGTAACATGCAAGACAGTGATATTGAGTTAGAAGGTGCTGGAGAGGAATGCCTTCACATGGTGGCAGCATTATAACTGGATGACTCCACTGTCCGGTTATACAAACATCCGTCTTCTTCCTCCCTGTCCCATGAAAAGAGGATAATGTACTGAAGGAGAAAGGCAAACTCCAGCCTGCAGTCCACTAGGTTCATGATTTAGATGAACAACAACAAGAATGGATTAGAATAAACAGGTAAGGAAGAGGTGTGTGTGTGAACCTCCAAAGCTGACAGGAATACAACTCTTAGTCAGTCACTGCATCATAGTCCTTCACAACCCCACAATCTCACCAGTCAGAGCGTAACACACGTTTTCTGTGAGGATTACAGCCACTTCAGCCTGAGATGTCTGGTTTGTCTTACTCTGACCTCTTAGGTATTACTCTGCCTATGATGTGCTGACAAAGAGCCTACATAGGGAGGTGCTGTAACTCCTCCATCCAAGGATATATACTTATACATATAACCAGGCCTGTATACTTCCTCCCCCCCCAACCATCAGATGATTTTATTAAGTGCTAAAGAGACCTCCTGGGCTGGAAAGGTTTCTGGCACCTCTTCCTTGCCCATTTATTTTGCACATTGTTTACCTTTAATTTCACCTCGTTTTTCTGATCACTGCACATTCCTGTATTTCACCACACACACCTGAATCATACACTTACACGGTTGTTACTTTTTCATGTCCCTGTTGCTGTGTCTGCAGTTCAGTACATGGTGCTATTTTAGGTGTCCTCCTGCACTCAGAAAATCAAATATGTAGAGAATCGTTAACTTCTGAAA
Organism: Coenobita brevimanus; assembly: GCF_032717465.1. Taxonomy (NCBI): domain Eukaryota; kingdom Metazoa; phylum Arthropoda; class Malacostraca; order Decapoda; family Coenobitidae; genus Coenobita; species Coenobita brevimanus. Next base: position 1,476,733 of record NC_137065.1, on the reverse strand, counting down.
GTCGTGTTATATTTTCTATGAAGGTGTGTTTGTATTTATTGTCATTCCATTCCTAGCCTTTATCTCGTATCTTATCATTTCCTTGGTCTCTGTACTGTATATGAGTTTTTTTAATGTCTAATATTCACATTATTATGCCAGACTTGAGCTCAGTTTCGTCTATATGCATGTGGCTCAGTTGTTTATGATTTTATCAGAGTTCATATTGGGGGGAAAATGTAATGGATCCTTATAGAGTTTCCTAAAATAATTTTGGAAAAAATGTTGAATAAAAATAATTTTATTTGAGAAAACGTCATACAGTAGCTTCATAGTTATTTTAAGGGAATAGAAGCTTTATGTGCTTGATTTATGTACATGATTCTCAGTGGCTTCCATTGTTACTTAGAACATTGCTAGTATTCCAATTGGCAGACAGTCACATGGCAGGTGTTGGTGAGTGTGGGTTACCAGTTAGTACAATATCAGTTAGTTATCAGCTTTTACCTTTAGCCTGAGGATGTCTTTATTATTTACTCTCTACTATTGTTAAGCTCAGTAGAACCTCGTATCAATAAAGTTGATGAAGGCTGTATCTAACCAGTCCTCTCCTTTTGCTAAATATCTCATCGGAACTGAATAAAAAATACCTGTAGGTAGCAAGAATTAAAAATTATATATATGTTATCAGTTGGAAGGGAACATAAAACATAAATCCGTAAAGTAGTGAAAGACAGGGATTGTGAAAATACAAATCTGACTGATAGTACACTTGCATAAATATGAACCAAGACTGAATTGTTGTAACTCACTGATGAATCCATGTAGAAATATTTGAATTCAAAAGAGATAACTTACACTCCTTCATAACAGCCCTCACTTCATATTGGTAAGTTTTCTCTGGATAATAAGGTGTCTTCATCCTGATTTTTTCATTGATTTTGGGGCCCCTTCTACTGTCACATAGTGATTTATAAAGCCTGTATTATTCTGATTAGATGATGATGATGATTATTCTGTGTTTGTGGAGTGGTATGATAATGTAACCACTTCACACTGATCTATTTTATACAGTATCTTATTCTCGTTACCTTCACACGATTTTATTTAGCTCTGGAAAAGGTTAGAGGACGCAGATACAATATTGCCTTTATTAATCTCTTTAATTCAGGAGGTCTTTAAGCTCAGTAGAATAATCTGATGGTGGGCTAATAAAAAAAAATAATGATTGAGGGGGTTAACCACCATTGTTGTTTCTCTTTATCAGTTTTGCACTTTTTTTCATACTTTCACACTTTCTAACTCATTTTCACAATTTCTCACTCACTTTCACTGTTTTTCCATCACTGCCACATGCTATATAATTTTCTGAGGAACATAATTTTTTTTGCTACTGTTTTTGGTTATAAAATAATTAGTCATCACTGTGCTTTTGAACTTGTATACTAAAACTGTCTAATTTTATTTTAATGCTGATAATTACAATATTCAGTAATTTCATTGTTAAGACACTGACTTGATTTGAAAGCGAGCAATAAAATAGCAGTCATTTTTATTTTGTACTTTATACTTCTTATCTCTTACGCTGCTTCATTAATTATATTTCTCCCACTAATCTGCTTCCCAGCTGTGTGTGAGCTTGCGATGGATGATTTTTGGTGATGTAGGTGGTGTCTGTGTGGGGTTTGCTTGGTGATGACATGGGTGTCTGTACGTGTGTTTTGTGTGTGTTTTTATGAGTTAGTTTTGTGTGCGATGATTTTTTTGTGTGTGTGCAATGATTTTGTTTAAGGGGTTTGATAGTTTTCAGCTGCCCATCAGAAAAGTCTCTGTGCAAGAGATATAAGGTGTAGCAGTGTGAGGTATGGTAGTGTGAGGTATGGTAGTGTGAGGTGTAGCAGTGTGAGATGTGGCAGAGTGAAGATTGGAGTGGAATGTTTTCTGCTGTGTACTGACACTTTAATAGCTGTATTTGTCATAGTGTTATATTGTATTGGTTACACTCTGGCTGCTTTGAAAGATGGGACTTAGCTGAAGGAGGGTGGCAGATTAGTATTATATTACGTTTGTGGTGTATCATTTATGGTTGCAGTCTGGAGTCTGTGTATGAGTTTATTGATGTAATGGATATTTGAAGTGTGTATATGTGATTTTTCTGGGATCTTTTTATGTGTATGTGTTTCTTAGTATTGGTAGATGATTTTTCAGTGGTTATTTTGTGTCTTTATTGTGCAGTCTATTCATCCTTTAATCATTTAATTCTTTATTGCCACATCAGGAGTGTAAAGACCCTGGACTTAGTAACCTAGTCCTGGCCTTTGAACCCTGTGATGGTGAGGTGAAGGATTGGGTGATAGGTGGATGGGTACTCTGATGGATGGATATTTGTTTTTTTTTCAGTGGTCTGCACGTGTCTTTTTATTGTGTGATCTGATTTGGACATCCTTCATTATGTGGTTACACGATCTCATCTTGTGTGTAGTATGCTCTTGTTATTTTCATTTGGTGTGTAGGATGCACTTGACTCCATCTTGTGTGTGGCGTGCACTTGGTTCATCTGGTACGTAGTGTGCACAAAGTTGCCCGTCATATGTGTGAAGTGGGTGGGAGGGAAATGAAGGAAGGAGCATACACTTAAATTTTCTAATGTGTTTTACTTCAGACAGCCCATCCTGAGTGGGACAGTCTCTTGCAAAGTGAGCCTTGTGGTGTCAGAAAAATGTTTGAGAAATGTAATAAGCACTTTCCTGTGTTTCCTGCTTCCTGTTGTACCCATTGGTCACTATGAATCAGTCTCAGTTGTCCCTCAAGTGTCTGAACGTGTTGAACTTGGTCTGGTGCGTGTGGCGTTGTGTGAGAGGTGGTGTCACTACTAAGGTGCCTTGACCCTCACAGTAGGTACGACAATGGCAACAACCCCCCCCAGACGCCCCCCCCTCACCCCAACAACTCTCCCAGTCTATTCGAGAGGAGGGAGTCCAGCCAGGATGCACCCCCCTACACCTCCCCCCATAGGTAACACTCACTCTGCCCTTCCTCCCTCAATGTTATTGTTGTTGTGTCTCAGGGATGTCATGATAATAATACTGCAGTTACTCCTCATTTAATGTTTATACATACATAAGCTTCATTGTGAAATCCAGTTTAATTATGTCTAGTTTATTTTAATCTTACAACAGGGTGCTGCCAAAGTTTTTTTTTTTTATTCAACTTGGAGGGTGACTTCTCAGATAAAGGGATTTGCAGTGCACTCCACTAGTTGTTTGTTTGCGGGGGTTTCCCTCTGCTGAGTGGAATTGTTTGGCAGTACCTAGGATAAAATTTTTAAGTAAAATAATGCCCAGCAGAAGGTGAATAAATGTTTTTGTAACCTTTTGTTAATTAGAGATCTGCTGAATGAAAGCATCTGGTTGTAACCAGAAAAAATACCCAAGAAACATCTTACTCAACAGAGGGTATTGGCAGTCTATATTAGTATGAGTACTGTTTTCATGTGCAGCCACTGGATGATTTTCTTCAGCTTAATGCTGTTCATAAATCTCCATAAATACTTTTAAAGTCAGAAGTGTTACATGTGCTCTTAATCTCTCATCTGTAAGCAAGATGCATCTGCATCTAACACTACTTCACCTAAAAATACTAGTAGCTCTCTGCACTCGCCCATGATATTAAGTGAGGAATGACTGCCAACCAGCAAAATATTAGGGTGTTACTAATGAGCATGTACGGGTGTGGTGATGTGTTGTCTAGTATAGTCCACATTGTTTTGATATGTGGGTGAGTCATGTGATGCGGCAGTAATTGCTTAGCATCATGCGGTTAACAAATTTGTCAGTGCATTTTCTCGTGATGGTTTCTAATGTAGTTGATTGTTTTGTTGCCTGTAACGTCTGTGACTAATATTTGCTGATGTGACTGACATGGTAAGACATAGATTTTTGGTGATGTCAGGACCTCCCACTAAATGCATGAACTCGTTAGAAGAGATAAACTAATCCCCGTCCTTAAATATAGTTAGTGCACAGAATAAAAGGGAAGTACAGGGTAGCTTATTTTTAGAAGCAGTGATTTCTAAAGCGCCTCATATTTAAACATGACCTTACTGATAAACCTCTTATAAATTTATTTAATTTTTTTTTTCTTCTTTGTAAATACTATTACATGACAAACTTTCCATGGTATTTACAATGTACATGGTACCAATTTGCATTGGATCATTTACCCAAGGAGCCAGAAACCCTTGTTGGCAGACGTTAGAGACTTTTTATTTTTAATTAGTCTTTCCTTATATGCCAGCTTCTGACATGTTTATTGCTGTGAAAACATTTCAGATGAAGCTTCATTGTCAATAGAGTTAGCAGCTGTTTGATTTTCTGGTAAATATTATCTCAAATTGATGTTGAAAAAAAAAAAAAAAATACACGTTAGTAATCACTTTTCAACACATGCTGGATACATGCATATGATACAGCCACAATATGTATTTCCCAAGATGATGCAGGACTGGGACAAGTTATGACAGAGTATGTATCATAGATACAGCGATCCCTTGGTTATCGTGCACTTGGTTATAGCAGGTTCTGTTACCACTGCATGATGAAAATCTGCACTCCTGCCATTATTGCATGTTTTTTTGGCTTAAAAAAAAAACATTGTTATTGCACACCTGTTGGTTTCTGCCAACAATGATGTGTAAAATCTGGAGGAGTTAACCCCCAGGTGGTCTCCACCACCTGGGGGTTAACTCAGAACCTCTTACCTCATACGCATCTCAGATATCTTGAATGGTATGTGTTTCTTCCTTGTTGTGCCCTTTTCATCATTTTCTATTAACCTAACCATGCATATGTGTGTTTCTGGTACAGTACTTAACAGTATGTATGTATTTAGTGAGTCTTATTGTTGTAAAAAGGGAAATTTGGGTTTACAAGTGGGCTGATACCTTCTAGGATAAATCCCATAGGTTCTGTGGTATAGTTATTGTGCATTTTCATTATCACACACACTAGGTGCAGTACAAATTTTGCACAGTAACCAAGGGATCACTGTATATATATTGTTTAGCATCCTTTCATGTGGATTCAGGTGCTATACAGGTCAGTAGTTCTGGTACCTACCCTTCTCATAGTGGAAATTTGCTGTTGGATGATAATGAATAAATGGTTCTGCAGTGTGAAGGAAGTTCATCTTTGATAGTAGCTTCTGTTTTGAGCAAGGGACAGTGTCAGTGTGATGAGTTCCAACTACAGTATAGTTTTTTAGCATTCATGCTAAATCTCAGAATTTATTTGAGCAAAAAAAAAAAAAAAAAAAAAATCTCTGTTTATCTTTCTATGTGCCTCTCTCTCTCTGTCTGTATTTATTTGTATATATATTTATCTTCTTTGCCTGCTCACAGTATCTGTCCGTTGTCTCCCTTTGCCTGTTTATATGTGTAGAGTACCATACCTGCCTTCATTTACCTACATTATTTTTATTTTTTTTCTCAAGGAAGAAGGGACCAAAGTCCAGACGCCTGCAAACCATTCCTGCCTTTACTTATCCTCCTAACTTCGTACCTTCTTTTCTTCCTGCCTACCCATAATCATACTTACCTGCCTGTATATTTATTTACACACTCATCTTTATAAATCTATTATTGACACGTGCTTTTGGACCCCTAAAACATGCCTGTCACTCCCTGGGTAAATACTAACTGCCTTCCCAACCACTGCATCTTTGTGCATCATGAAAACCACACATTAACCCGCAAGCATTTTTTTTTTTTTTTTTTTTTTTTTTTTTTATCCCCGAGTGCAGATGAATTTACTATTTATTTTTCATCATCATCATCTAACTTTGTGTTGCCCCATGAGTTGCGTAGGAGCCTGGGGCTAGGCAAGTTGGTCCTGGCATTTAATATTTGTAAGTAAAAGAATGTAGTCCATTTTTAAGTACTAACACAGATGGTTTTAGGTATTTAAATCATACTTTGATGTGTAAATTATTAGTCTTAACCTATTTAGATGTAAATATTTACTAGTAATCAGTAAGGGAAGTAGCATTACTCACAGGTATGATATGTCTGGAGGTCTGTTGATGACGTTGATGGTGATGGTGATGATGATGTGTCAGTTATGAGTGATTTTTCCAATATAATTCAGTATGTCGAGTAATTCTGAGTCACTATAATTTAGGAGTGTGATTTACTGTTATTCCTGAATGAGTTACAGTAGAAATAACATATAGTAAATATAGTACTGTCTGGCATTAGTACATTATTGTAAGTTTATGATCCATGCCTCAAATTGCAAATCTCATCAAAGAGCTGTTTCCCAATAAATTTACATATATGGGGGTAGTTTTTAGAATATTGATATTAATGCCATATTGTTTTACTTTAATAGTCTTTCTGTACCCTGACTACCTACCATTTTTCAGTGCATAGCCTAGACTGTGTTCCCTGACCCAGCAATCCTCCAAAGCACAACAGATGATGCCACAATCCATCTCATGTCACCACTTGTGCCCTAATATCCATTTTCCTTTCTGAATATGTGCTGGGACTGTTTTATTCATCCCTGGCTTGATAGTAATTCCAGGGGGTGTTGCAATGACGTGAGTGGGTTGTATGGAAGATCAGCTAAGTCTCTTGTAAAATTCAAATATTCAAACTGTACGTTGCCTCTCAATCAATCCGTACCCCAACACTCATACACTTGACCCCTAAATAATACATGGGTGTTGCAGTATGGCACATGATTGGCATTTCAGTACATTGTCATTTGTTTCAGAGTATACAGTAAAGTTAGGGTATCAGTGCTTGTTTCATTTGTCTTTTGTTTTAGAGTATACACTACAATTAAGTATCATTGCTTGTTTGCCTGAGTGTACCCTTGACCATCCCCTCACCATTAACCTGCATGGACAAAATACCCTCGAATGTGACACTTAAATCATAATTCTTTCAGTGTGGGGCTATTGTAAAAAATTCTTCGTATTTCCAGATGAGATTATTGAGTGTATGAAGGGCCTTTTTTATTGAAAGGGTTAGAAACAGTATCCATTGAATTTTTTTTTTGTTTAATTAATTAATATTTTAATTGTTGTTATTATCATTATTATTATTATTATTATTATTATTGTTATTATAAATCAGATTGAGCCAGTGAAGGTTTATATCCAAGATGTGGTTGGGGTTTATTGCTCATGGAATGCCACTCAGGGATGAGTGAGGCTGGTCACTCTCATCTGAAATGTCAGGACCAACTTGCCTAGCCCGGGGCTCCAACGCTGCTCATGGGGCAACGTAGGATTGGATGATGGATGGATGAATGAAACATTAATCATTATTATTTTATTGTTATTATTATTGTTTTTGTTTTTAATATTATTTTTATTATTACTATTGCTATTATTATCATCATCTTTAGGTTTTAATCAGGTAAGGAACTATCTCATACTGAGAGGGTTAGCAGCAGCCAGAACTATGTAATTTACCATAGTCAGTAGATGGATGTTTGCTGACGTAGAAAAAAATAGTCTGTTATGTTTTTAGTACGTTTACAGACTTGGAAAAATAGTCTTTGATGTTAGTAATGGTGGTGTAGCCTCAAACCGCTAACCTCAAAGGGGGTAGAGAGGTTGGATTTTACTGTGACTTAATGTTGGATGATAAGCTAGTGTGGAATAGGAAAATAGTAAATGCCAAGTTTGTGTTTATGGAATAGGAAAGTAGTGAATGTTCAGTTTGTGTTTATGGAATGGGAAAGTAGTGAATGTTCAGTGTGTGTTTATGGAATGGGAAAGTAGGGAATGTCAAGTGTGTGTTTAATAGGAAAATAGTGAATGCCAAGTTTGTGTTTATATCTGACGATGTGTAGGCATGATAGTACTGTATAAAAAGTGTCCTCATACTGAAGGGAATAAATGCAGTTGCAAGTTTCATTGCCTTATGGTGTCACTTAACAAGATTTCTTCCTTACCTTTATCCTCTATGGGTAAAAAGGTTATGATGATGGTGATAATAATGATAGTAATGATGATGGTAATGATGATGATATTGATGTTAATGATGATGAACCTTACCATATATAGGATAAAAGGTTGTGATACTTATGATGGTAATAATGATGATGATGATGAACCTTACCATATATGAGATAAAAGGTCACGCTGATGGTGATGGTGATGATGATGATTCGCTGCAGGGAGTACAGTGGCGGCAGTGGCGGTGGCAGTCCCGGCCTGGGGGGTCAGCCGTACAGAGCCCGGGCAGTGTCTGAGAGCCGGCGTGATCACAGAGACTCCGGCGTTCCGTACGAGGCCGATCCAAGCAGGTCTGTCTCTTGTTGTTGTACAGGATGGTACTTATATTGCTATCTGTCTGTCTGTCTTTCTGTTGTCTCTCTGTCAATGTCTGTCTATGTATCTACAGTATATGTCTATCTATCTACCTTTCTGCCTATCTGTCAAATTATCTATCTACCTGTCTATCTACCTATCTGTCTATCTACCTATCTGTCTGTCTGTCTGTAGTTGCTTATTGCCAGGTGCTTTAATTCTGTATGGGGTGGCCACAAACAAATCCCCTCCATGTCACCCTGTCTCCTGCCATTTTCCTGTCTTCCTTCCAACTCCCACACCCATCCCTCATATATCTCTCCACGCTATTCCTCCATCTCATCCTTAGCCTTTCCCTCTTCTGCTTCTTCTCCACCTCACTCACATGCACTCCTCTTGTCAGTCTCTCATTCTCTGTCCTCTCCACGTGGCCAAACCATCTTGAAGTATTCTCTCAGTGCTTTCAGTCACATCCACATCAGCACCACAACCCTCCTTGACTTCCTCATTTGTCTGTCTGTGTCTCCATGTAATTCCATATTATCCATTCACATTTATCTTATCTATCTATTGCCCGACTCCCTAATCCTGCAAAGGGTGGCTGCAGACAAAACACCTCCAAGTCGCTCTGTCACCCACCATTTGACTGCCCTACCCCAACTCACTCCCCCCTCCCTCATATACCTCTCATCTCCATCCCTCCACTTCATCCTCGGTTTCCCCCTCCCTCTCCCTCCCTCCAGTTCACCTACACACACCCTCTTAGTCAGTCTTTCATTCTCCATTGTCCTTTCAGATACCACATATATTTCCCTCTCCCTAATTCTCACCGGGCCATATCTTGTGTATTTTGGGGATCACAGTCTTCATTGCCCCATATCACAGGTCTCACCCTTGATTTTGTTTCCTGGGTGGTTTATATATTGCACCCTTTGTCACCCTGTATTCACCTGCTTGTGTCTTCTGTGCTATAGGGATGGTTCAGTCTGCTGGTGTGGGTAGCAGGTATTTTTGGCTGCCTCTTAATATTATAACAAGGCCATAGTTTTTCATTTTGCCACACCCTATCCTTAGATGGGAAAAAGAGGTTGGGCTAACAGTGATGATGATATTGATGATCATGATGATGTTGATTATAATGGTGATGATGATTATATTGATGATGATGATGATGGTGGTGGTGGTGAAGATGGTTAGAATGATGATGGTGATTATATTGATGATGATTATGGTGATGATGATGTTGTGTTGTGTGTGCAGGTACAACATCCGCCACAGTCCATCTGAGCCTCACCTGGTGCGTCAGTCATCGTCCCCCGGTCCCCCTCCTGGCAGCCAGTCCTACCATGATTCAGCCCCAAGCCTGCCCCAGCTGGCCCGACCCGACCTCACCAACCTCAGCCGCACTCAGGCCTCCTCCAAGCCTGACCTCACTTCGTATGCCAAGCCTCTGGATCGACCTGCTCTAGTTCGGCCCGGCCCCCGGCCCCACCCACCCCACAGCCCCGATCTTACCTACGTGGCCTCCCCAAAGAACTCCACCCCAGAGATATCCTACATTGGCACCCCAAAGGAACCCCTAGATTACAAGTATCAGGAGGGCAAAGACATGGACTACACTTCAGGATTCTCGCCTGGGCTCGGATCCGACAAGGGCATCATCAACTTCGACGATTTCATGCCTGTGAGTATTCGAGGGTTTAAATCTGAAGTTTGTTGGAGTTTATTGCTGATGTAATGCTACTCAGGGATTAGCAACTGGTCACTTCCTTTAACCCTTTGTGACGTTCCTTCAGAGTTGCAGTTGAGTGACGGCTGCATCACTTTGAGAAGGCAAGATGCTTTTTGAATTTCATGCAAACTCGTAATTGTGCATCAGAGACATGAATCAGGGTAATGATGCTGCTGCTTGTGTGCTGGCATTTGTGTTTGGATGTGTGTATGTGAGATTGATGATAGTCAGAGCAAGTTAGGATGATAGTGTGTATATATGTGAGAGTTATAACAGTGGAAATAGAGTTAGGCTGAGGATGATGATAATGATGGTGATAATGATGATGATTGGCTGGATCTGAGAATGAAATATTGCAGGAAAGAGCGTACTAGTAGCACTTATTGTTTGAAGGTACAGTAACTACAGTGTGGCTTTGTGAATAGTTTTATCCATCAGTAGTAATAATAATAATACAGTAATAATAATGATAATAATAATAGTGTAATACAGTAACCCCTCCAATATCCGGATCAATAGAGCCATAGGCAGGTCCGGATAGTGGTCCTGTCCGGATATTGGGCCCCAGTTTATGGACTTGTACTTATGGACCCTAACTCTGAAAAACACCTATACAACTCCCTCTGGACATGTATTGCACCTATTTAAGACCCAAATCACACCAATAAGGGACATAAAAGACTGAAATAAATGCAAAAGAACCATAAAATGAGGTTTTAGAGGTGAGTTTATACAATATTAAACATTCTGGGTACTTACAAGTCCCTTGCTCTTGGACTGGTTTGAACCGCCAGTTTGCAGTCCACAGTTAATCCTCTGCACTCTAAATTCTAATTTCTTAACACTGCACAACACTGTAAATTCCTGTGTGTTCTAGTGGCAAGATATTGCAGTTTATTCACTGTTTATTCACAAAAAACAAGCACCTGTGGCTTGCACTGTTATGAGTATCTGCTCTCCATCGGAGTTAAGCTGTGACTGTTGATGTTGGTGGGGTAACAGAGTTGCCAGATCGCAACAGCCACATTACCAATCTCCTCAACTTTCATTGTCAAATATAACTTTTCATTACCAAATTCGTAAAGCTAGCATATATTCTTCACTAATTATATATACAAGTGGAAATACATGTAATCACTCTCCTTATAACTAACACCATGTTGATTATTTTCACAATATGTAGGGTAGCAGATTAATCAGAGAGAGCAAACAATCCACCATCTCCATCCTGTGTATCCTCATACATGTGAAAAATCCATTTGGTAATGCATTATTCTAATTCATTACCAAACGAATTTTTCATTACCAAATTGGCCCACATTTGGTAATGAAAAATACCAAATGGCAACCTAACAGGGGAGGGGGGAGGGGGAGGAAGGAAGGGGTGAAGGGACCATGGTGTAACAGCTGTTTGGCGCCAGGCGGGAATTTCAAATTATGGGAGGGAAAAAAGTCAGATTTTTTTCGAATTTTTTGCGGTTTTTGGCCCATTTTGGGAATATTGGATCCCAGGAGGATTATGTCCGGTTAGTGGGGATGTTCGGATATTGGGCGTTCGGATATTAGAGGGATTACTGTAATAATAATAATATCTCTCCCACAGAACAAGCTAGCTGGCCTGAGCATGGGTGGAGGGAGTATGCCAGGCTTGGGCAATATGGGATCGGGTCGTGGTGGGTCAGAGATGTCCGAGCAAGAGGTCATCAACAGCATCATGGGCGGCCACACGTCAATGATGTCAGTTGTCTCGGCCAGAGCGCGAGGACTACAGGTCAGAATATGATGAAGATGAGGAGGAGGAGGATATGTTGATGATGATGAGGAGGAGGAGGATATGATGATGATTACCTGATGATGATGATTTGTCTCTCTATCTGTCTATTGCCAGACGCCTCAATCCCGTACGGGGTGGCCACAAACAAATCGCCTCCACGTCGCCCTGTCCCCTGCCAGTTCACTGCCCTGCTCCCAACTCACACACTCCTCTCTCATATACCTCTCCACCCCATCCCTCCATCTCATCCTTGGTCTCCACCTCACTCACATACGCAGGGCAGCGTGGTGGCAAATTGTTTCTGGGGACATCATCTTGGATTCTGGCATTTGGTTATGGTGAGATAGATTGAAGCAACAAGAATAAATAATGCATCTCTGGATTGTTTTAGCTGAGTGAGTCATAGGAGATTGGGATTATTAAATAGTGTACTGATACCATTAACTACCTCATGGTTAGAATAACTCAGAAATTATGCATTGAGTAAAGCCAGATGATGTTAATCCTCAAAGAGTGAATTGGACGAGCCTGAGAGAGTTAATATGTGATCTTTGTCTGTGTGATGCAGGTGTCCCACAAGCTCTGGCAGACGAAGGACCTGAAGGCTGCTGTGGACCACACCCTCAACACCGGAGACCAGGCCTTGCTGGCGGATCTCCTTGCAATCATCAACCTCAGGCCGTACGTTTTGCTGTCATACCCCTTTCACCTCAACCTGGCCTGGAGTTTTGTCCGTTTGTAGCTTATTTGATGTAGCCTCGTGGCAGAATAAGACATCGTTACATCTCTGCATCCATTTCAGATTTTCGTCCTGTTGTAGATTATTTTCACATACCTCAGTGGCAGAAGAAGATATGGTAATGCTACAGTCTTGTATCCTTGTCATAGCACTTCTTCATGACTAGCATTCACGATGGATATATAGGGCAGTTTAAGGCCAAGTTAAGAGTAAAAGGGGTATAGTTTGTTTGGTTTTCCGAAATATTTGCAGGTATTGTATAAAAAAAAATTTACGTTACAGTATTTGGGTACGTTGGTGTTAGGCTTTAATTACGGTTTCATAGGGTTCTTATCTTCACAGTTTATTTAGTTTGCAGTACACTAGCTTTTCACTGTCAGCTTCCATCCACTGTAATACATGCATTTGAGTGTCCATGATAGGTTTGCATTTTTTCAACTCTTTGTCTAACTCTCTACAGTTAAGATTTTTAAAGTTGCTGGTTTATATGATTTTAGGTTTTTGCAGTTTTTTTTTTTTCCCATACTGTACTGTTTTTTATTTTGTCAATTCTAGATGTCCAGATGTATATATGTGTATGATTAAGTCTATAATTTTGATTACCGCTATTTAGAGTTCTCCAGTGTTAGGTTTCTGTATATTGTAGCTCACCACTTTTTAGCGTTCTTCAGTTTTAGGTTTAGATTGATGATTGTGTGGGTCATTTCACTGGACATGTTGTTGGTAGTTCTGATTTTATCCTTTTTTGTAGTTTAGGTAGACGTGATGTTGATGAAAAAAAATTTTTATAGTGGAATTAATGATAACAGTTTTTTTAAAGGTAGAATATATGATTGTGAAGATGACATTGATGATGATGGTTTTTGTTCTTAGGTGGAATTTATGATTGTGATGATGATGATGATTTTTGTTCTTAGGTAAAATTTATGATTGTGACGATGATTATGATGTAATGATGATGTTAATGATTTTTTAAAAATGGAATTTATGATGATGGTGGTGTTTTCCTTTCAGATCTATTTGGAACCTGGACATGTTGACAACCCTGCTGCCACCAGTCAGTCTAATGCTACAGTCGAAATATGAGACGTGAGTGTGGGTTACTTTATTTTGCAACATACTGTAGATGTAATTCCTTCTGATGATGATGATGATTATTATTATTATTATTGTAAATCATTACTATTATTATTGATTGAGCCTATGCAGGTGTATATCCAAGGGGTGGTTGGGGTTTATTGCTCACATAATGCCACTCAGGGATAAGAGAGGCTGGTCACTCATCTTAAATAATCAGGACCAGCTTGCCTAGCCCTGGGCTTCTACGCTCCTCATGGAGCAACTCTGGATTAAATGATGAGTGAATGAATGAATGTTATTATTATTACTATTACTTCTTTTTTTTAAATGATAGTATAATAGTAAAGACTTGGTTTCATTGTAACAGGACTGTATTTAGCATCGTATGCCATTTGTTTTAGTACAATGGAAAAAGAGTATGGTATCTATATTTCCTTCATTCCATCTTGCCTACTGAAACCTGCTTCATTATAGCAATTATTTTTTTTTCATAATTTTGACTTTGTAAATACGTAACTTATGATGATGTAGTTTTTTCATAAATTTTTCCCAGAATCAAGGTAGTTTTATTTATTTATTTTTTGCTGTAGGTAGATGTGCCAGGCTAGCTCCTCAATGATAAAGAAGATTTCCAGTAAGTAAGAGAAAATTATGTACAGTACCGTACACTGTATGAGTAAATAAATAACTCCCGTGGCCAGCATGGGGTAACAGACCCTGAGCTCTGCATTGTCAGTGAAGTGGTGATGTAGAGGTTTAAACATTCTGAATAGCACATGTACACAGGTAAAATTGTTTTGCGTTTTGTTTATAAAGGCACCAACATACTTCTGTGAGTTCTTGGTCACCTAATGGCAGCTCTCCATGCTGTTCAGTCTCTGGCAGTCTCCCTATTCAGTCCCTTATCCCTGAGGTCACACTTCATGGCCTCGTCAGTCTGCCTGTCACACCCCTACCCCTAGTGTTCGTACTTGTCACTTTCTGCACCCAATTGTCTCCCTCTCAACTTCTCCACATGCCCAAACCATCTCAGTCTGCCTCTCCTCATCACTACACCAATACACTCCGGTCCCATCCTTCCCCCGAACCATCACAATCTACCCCTCCTCATCACAACACCAATACACTCCAGCCCCATGCTTCCCCCAAACCATCTCAGTCTACCCCTCCTCATCACAATACCCATACACTTCAGTCCCTTCCTTCTTCTCAACTCCTCTAACTCTTGCAGGTATGTGACGTGTGGATGTGACGCTCTCAAACTGATGATCAAGAATTTCGCTGTGATGATCAAGTCCAACATGACGGGTCCAATACATTCAGTGGGCGTCGACATCTCACGGGAGGAGAGGTAGGCAGACCAAAGTTTAGTTAGAGTTTAGTGATGGTGATGATTATGATAATCATTTTATTATTATTATTATTTTATTATATTATTATTATTATTATTATTATTTTATATTATTATTATTATTATTATTGTGGTAGGTGGGGGCGCTCGCCATCCACTTACTGGATGTAGTGCTGCTCTCTGGTGTCTGCCTTTTCCTTTCCTCCATCCTTCTTTCCTTCCATCCTCTTCTGTCTTTCTTTCCTTCATTCTTTCCTCGTCCTTCTTCCTGTGGGTGACTTTACACTCCCTCTTCTGTCTTTCTCTCCTTCGTTCTTTCCTTTTCCTTCTGCCTGTGGGTGACTCTACACTAAGTGACAAGCCAAATGGTTTCCTGTACACCAGGAAACCATTTACTATGCTGGGTGGTAACCATATAACCAAATTTTGGCACCTGGTGGGTTAGTGGGTAATTATGGAGCTCCAATCGGATTGAGCCAGTGAAGGTTTATATCCAAGGGGTGGTTGGGGTTGATTGCTCATGTAATGCCACTCAGGGATGAGTGAGGCTGGTCACTCTCATCTTAAATGTCAGGACCAGCTTGCCTAGCCCTGGGCTCCTACGCTTCTCATGGGGCAATGTAGGATTTGATGATGAATGAATGAATGAATTATTATTATTATTATTATTATTATTATTATTATTATTATAGCATGCAGTGTTTCCCTGCTACTGGATCATACCTCACACCATGCATAGGATGGAAAAAGGTCATGATGATTGATATTGATGATGATGAAGGATGTGTGAAAAGGATTATGGTTTTGATAATGGCCATAATAATAATAATAATGATGATTTTTTTTTTCCTCTCTCTCTCTCTGTCTCTCTCCAGGTATAACAAGTGTGTGGAATGCTACAACCACATGATGTCCATCCGAGCATTCCTCCTCAAGCGACAGACGGTGCAAGGGAAGCTGGGCACTATGTACAGAGAGCTGGTGATACTTATGCAGGCCTTCGACTAGCAAAACGTTCCCCCTACCCCTCCCCCACCCCCCTTACCCCCCTGTCCCTCCCTTCCTACCCCACCACCCCCCTTACCCCCCTGTCCCTCCCTTCCTACCCCTCCACCCCCCTTACCCCCCTGTCCCTCTCTTCCTACCCCCCCACCCCTTCCCTTCCCCTCCTGCCCCACCCTCCCTGCTCCGTTCTTCCTGCACACCCGTCCTGCCTCTCCCGCCCCTCCGATTTCTCCCTCCCCTCCCATCTTGCCCCCTCCCCCTCTCCCATCCTATACCCCTCCCAATCTCCCCTTCCCCACCTGCCCATCCCTCCCTGCCCCATTCTTCCTGCACCCATGCCCCCTTCCCCCTCCCCCACCCCTCTTACCCCATTTCTCCATATCACGCCTACCCAACTCCTCCTGTCCCTCCCCTCCCATACCCCACTCCCTGTCCCACCCCTTGTACTCCTCCACTCCACAGACAGTTCTTAGTCATCAGCCCTCAAGTGTTAGCCCTAGGAATGACCCTTGAGTAGTAGCCCTTATGGTCGCCCTTGAGTGGTAGCCCTCGAGTCTGGGCCATCAACTACTAGCCTTCAAGCATCAGTCTTCATGCTTCAGCTCCTGAGTAATAGTTCCTCGAGTGGTAGCCCTCAAGTGGCAGTGTTTTCCCTTAGAATTTATTGGCTGGAGGTGCACCTTGAGGAAGTAGATGCCAGAATGTGTTGGTGTGAGAAGAAACATTGAAAAATTGAGACTCAAAGATCTTAGAAAAACACTGGATTTAAAAAGTTGCTGAAATATATACCAGTAGTGAAAGTAAAGAATTGTTGAAAAATGTTGTGGAAATTTGAATAGTGAAAGTTGTTTGAATGTGTTGAAAAATTTGGAAATGAAAGTTGCAGGAATATAATTACTGTATGTAGGAAAATTTTGAAAGTTATATGGAGAGTGAAACCGTATTAGTATACTACCACAGTATACAGTGGAAAAAGGTGTTATATAGTTTTAAAAAAATAATACACTATGCAGAAAATATGCTGTATACTTCTATTAAGTGATAAAGAGTATATTATAGTATATGAAAAATACTATGCTGTGTACATTTTGTTGTTTAGTGATGCAGAAAATCATATACCTTACAGAAAATAATACGCTATGCACTTTTTTGGTTATATCAGTCCAGATTATACGGCCATATTAAATGGTGACACAAGTTTATGAAAGCAAGATTTGTCACGTCATAGAAAACGTAGCACTAATACCTTCAACAGGCTTGCCAGTGAGTTTTGTCATGATATAGACATTATATATCAGTGCACTGTTATGTACATATATATATCTAATGAAATAGGTGCTTAATCTCTCAATAGCCATTTCTCTGTTTTAAAGAGAAATGAGAAAATACTGGAAATTAATAAGCCAGTGGATAAGTTACTCAGTTATGGAAAACCTCCATCAGGATGGGTGTGATGTAGAGAGATAATATTAACCCTTTCACTATGAGAAGATTGACCTGATATGAATGATATCGTCTGTCCTAATCTGAAGATTTACTACATGGTATCTGTCTATCTATCTATTGCTAGATGCCATAATTCAGTAAGGGGTGGCCGTTTGTCTTTGAGATACTGTAATTGTTATACGGGAAGGGGCACTAACCCTCCACCAATAATAAGGGCATCATACCCCTGAAGGGGTTAATGAAGGCTGTTTCCACCCATACCCTTCATTAAAAGCATAATAAAAGTATCTTGCATTAAGAAAAACGAAGTAAGAATGCAGATGGACTGAAGTATGTGGGATTTCTCCTAAGCTGCATAAAAGCATCAGAGGGCAGGAAGAATAACACAAGAATGGTATCATCATGCTGAAAGGATTAACCACTTCTTTATGAGGATGTATTTTTTTCATATAGTCTTGCTTTGGGATATCCTGGAGATTTCATGTAGTGTTGGGGAGACTTTTTGAATTTATTGGGTAATTTTTAGACTTTGTTAGCCCCATTACTAGTAGAAGTGCTCCCCAGGTTGAGAAAAATCAAAGACATTGGTCTGATTAGTGTTAAAAAATAATGTAATCGTAGTGAAGGGGTTAATACTCCACCTCCACTAACACAACATCTAACACTAATTCCCTTGGAGGTTTGTAAAATTTCAAACCATCACCCCTGTCCTTCTGGAGGTTTACCTGTAACCCCGGCTCTGGGCTTCTTTGTACTCTCAGGCCAGTGCATTGGAGCCAGCTGGAGCACTCAGGGTTGTAACTCTAACACTTTGAACGGCACCTCACCTTTCTGTTTTGTGGCAGTGATGTCCCCCCCCCATCGCACGCGTTTTCTTCTTATAGCCTTCTTGTTCTTATTCTGCTGTATTTCCTTCCATGGTTTTGTCACTTTTCTCTGTTTTTGTTTCATCCTGTTTTTTTTTGTTGTTGACCCTGTATGCTCATTACTGCACTCTTTTCTGTTCATTCATCGTTTTGGCCTTATGCTTTTCGTCTCCATTCCTTCATCCCCCCCCCTCCAAATGTCAGATGTTCTACCATGCTCCATTCCTTAAGTGAGAAGAAGTTGGGATAATAATGATGATGATTACGGGCATGGTAGTCGGGTGATTCCAAGTGTTAGTGTTACAACGCAAGAGTGACTCGCTTTGTCAAGATATCGTGCCTTTACTGCCGCTGCTGCTGCTGCTGTTGGTGGTGGTTAGGTGGTTAAGTGGTGAGGGTCACTGAATCCTCTCCATCATCTGTGATTTTTTTAAAAGGAAACTCATTTGTTGCCAGATTAAGTGGTGTTTTGAGCTTTAGTTCCCCCCATGATTGTCCTGTCGTCTTGGGATCTCTCAGAGCCTCTCTTTCTCAACTGACTGAAATCTGTCTGTAGTCTGTTTGTTTTAACCTGGCAGATCTTGGTCCCAGCCCCCAGCTTCAGTGCCGAAGAGCGATTATGTGAACCACAAGGGATAACAGGTGTTCAGATTTATAACATTTATTTTGTAATGCCAATGTTTTCACCATCACTATATTCCGTTCCTCATCTTTAACGTGGGATTATTGACGTATTTTAAATGGAGATGTGAGAGTGACAAGCCTAAAAAAAAAAAGGACGAATACAATTTGAATACTGAGAATCTTTCCTCCATTATTTCCATTACAAGGGGGGTCAGGGTATCTTTGCCAGGTAATTGAAAGCAGACTGTAGGATTTGTTTCATTATTGGAACACTTGTTATAATTAAGCTTATATTTGGTTGTGAGAGGTTTCATTGTGTGTTTAGCAACTTTGGATGCCACATTCCTACAAGCTTCAGTTGACAGTGCCAGGCGGAGAATTATTTATGCTTTGAATCTGATGACGTGTATTCTACAGTATTTTATTTTTGTTACCTCAGGATGGTTTTAACAAGCATTTGGAGCGGCCATTTGTTGTGACAGGGTTAGAAATAGTCTTCAGTAACCCTTCACAGCCTGATGGCTCTCCCAGAGCTGAATTGAATTATCGAAAGGTGGCGTGAATGATAGTAGCAGTTGTTGCAACCCCAGGCTTATCTGTGTGAACCCAGTGGTCTGCAGGCAGAGGTAGCCCTCCTTCTGCAGTCCGTCCTCCTCCTTTCAGGGGATAGGGAAGGATGTGAGGGATGTTTGTATAACCAGGCAGCACGAGTAGAAAATAAAGTACACCATCCGACCTGAGGGACGTTTATATAGTCAGGCAGCACGAATGGAAAATAAAGTACCCCATCAAACAGGCGCTGAACCTAATCCATAACTTAAAGAAAAGCCTTTCTTGGCCAGGGTGAACATCTCTGCCCATATTCCTGTAGTTATCGCTTGTTTCTCTTACGTTATTGTCCGGTGAGATTACGTAGATCAGCAGGTTGGCTCCATGGAGATCTTAGCTGTTCCTTCTCTCCTTCGCCAGGTCATATGTTGTAGTTTTGGTAGGATTTTTCTGATCAGTGAAATGAGCAATGGTTAGAGTGAAAGGTGTCATGCTTACTAGAGTGAAATGGGTCATGCTTACTAGAGTGAAATGAGCCAAGCATAAAGTGAAATGAACTGTGGATACTAGAGTGAAATGAGCCATGTGTAGAGTGAAATGAGCCATGCATAGAGTGAAATGAGCCATGCATAGAGTGAAATGAGCCATGGATAGAGTGAAATGAGCCATGCATAGAGTGAAATGAGCCATGCATAGAGTGAAATGAGCCATGTGTAGAGTGAAATGAGCCATGGATAGAGTGAAATGAGTCATAGATAGAGTGCAACGAGCCACAAAAAGAATGAATTTTGGTTGACACTTAATAGTTGGAAAAGGTCAATGAGAAGAGTTGGAAAAGGTCAATAGTAGATGCTGGGAATATATTTAGTAAGAAAAGTGGGTGAAATAACAGGTCTCTGTCAGGCCATCTACATTTTAAAACTACCTTGATTCAGGAAATTTTACTCAATCATTCGCATAAAAAAATCCAAATTCTGGCAGGTATTCAAACGTGTGCATCACCTCTGTATTGTTTTTCCATATTTTTTTTTCAGTATATGTCAAAAGGTATACTGTAGTGAAGAATTGATGGATTAATACTTCAGGATAAATATTATGTGTTATTTTGCAGCCATGATGTGAAGGTAGTGGCATAATTTGAAATACTTTTGACTTTGTTAAAGTATTGGTACAGTTTAATTTGGTTATCTGGAGAATATTACAGTTTACTGTAGTTAATTTTGTAAAGGTAGAAAAAATTGTGTTTGTCTGTCACTGAGGATGAGAATTGAGATTAATGAAATGTGTCAGTGAAGATAAAAATGGAGATTAATGAAATATAGGTTTGAATGAAGAAGATAGTGTAATTATTTTGTCTGTTTATGAATGGTGAAGGTAGTATAATTATTTTGCTTGTTTTTGAATGGTGAAATTAGGGTAATTATTTTGTCAGCTTTTGAATGGTGGAATTAGTATAATTATTTTGTTAGTTTTTGAATGATGAAACTAGTGTAATTATTTTGTTAGTTTTTGAATGATGAAGGTAGTGAACCGGTAATTATTTTCTGTCTGTCTGTCTGTCTTTATCCATGGTGGACCAAGCTGAAAAGATATCAGTACCAGCGGAATATGAACAGTTTATTGCTCAGGGTGGTGAAGTTTAGTGTTTTCTTTGTATTATTTTTCACTGTATGAGAGTATCACATCAAAGGAAGGTACAGACAAGTAGAGAGTGAGAAAAAAAATAAATAAAATAAGGGAAAACAGCAATGGCTTGTGTGCAGGAAAAAAAGACAGGAAAATGGAAGTGACAGGTGATAAAATTGAAGAGTACCCTATCATGTTTGTTGTGCCTGTTTCAAGTAGCAAGAAAATTGTCCCTAGAAAATGAGATGCTTCTTTACCAAATAGTCCCAGCACTTCCACCTATTTTATAACGAACGTGATTTCAAGGTAAGTACAGTATATAATTTTGTCATATGCAGTACAGATAATTAACTGTTGAATTGTGACTGTAAGAAGTGACTGAAAAAAAACAAAATACAGTATACCTATTTTTGGTTATTTAAGGAAGTGGCCACGTTGCCTGTCGTTTACTGACGATCTCTCCGACTGGCCGTGTTGTTTACCGACCAACGCTCCGACTAGGCGCATCAGTGTATCCCGTGTCAGAGCAATGGGAAACTTAATGATTTAACCAAACTTAACCTAACCTAACCTAATCCAACCTAACCTAACATGCATTTGACAGCCAGCGTTCACATTTAAAAACAAACATTAGGAACTTTGGATATGACCGGCTAGTGGCAGACGTCAGTGAAATATTTACACATTCTAAATCCTCATTGATGGCTTTCAGAGGTTAGTTTTAAAAAATCCCCAGTGGCTGTGGTAATCCAGGAAAAATAACAAGTAACCTTTGAAAGACTCATTTCTGTAGAAAGCATGGAAAGGCTGCCCCCATTTGGTAAGGAATGGAATTGATTGAGAAAAACTGAATGTTAAGAATGGCTCCTGTTTTGTAGTTGAATATTTACTACATCTTTACTTCAATTTGAGACGCTAATGACCTGGCTGTTGATGTGGCTACAAAAATCTAAATCATTAAAAATATATATATATTTAAATTTCACCTTTAGAAAGATCTGTGTCATTGTGTTTCTCAGGCCTTTTCATTTTAAGGAGTTTTTCTGAGTTTAGATGACCATTGTGGAGTGAAAACAGGCTGGGATGGATGGCATTTAACAAAAAGATAAATACAGTAATAAATAAATAAGTAAATGAAGAAGATGAATAGATAGAGTGAGGAGTAAATGTGTCCTTTAGTAACATGGAAAATTGTCATGATAATGGTGATGATGGTGGTGGTGATGACAATGGGGATGATGATGGTTGTGATAATGGTGATGGTGATAAGTGAAAATTTGCATAACTTTCTGGGACTGTGCAACTGTGAAAACACAACCTGTACAATGAATTCTTTGTGTATAACATTTCACTCTGTATTTCTGTACAGTATGTCACTTGTAACTCGTGTATCGATAAAGCGCTTTGGTGTTCAGACGTTGACCCCTTGAATTAGCTGTCGTGTTCTTTTATTTTAGTCTTGCTTGCTTCAGAAGTTTGTATTTAGATGAGGGAGAGGAAGAAGTTAGTGAAGAAGCTCTATCTGTCTATCGCCAGACGCCTTAATACCATAAGGGGTGGCCACAAACAAATCGCCTCCATGTTGCCCTGTCCCCTGCCATAAAATAAAGATATATGAGGTAGGTAGAATAAAATAAAGATGATTTGAAGGTAGTGAGAATAAAATAAAGATGGTTTGAAGGTAGTAAGAAAAAAAATAGAGATGAAGGTAGTGAGAATAAAAAAAATATGATTTGAAGGTACAGTAGTAAGAAAAAAAAGTAGAGATGATTTGAAGGTAATAAGAATAAAATAAAAGATGTTCTCAGTCTGAAGGGGTTATTTATGTGTTTAGTCGTTGCATCGGGGGTTCGCGTGTGTTTGATGCAAGTATAAGATAATTCCATCCATTCTCCAAACACCTTCACCCTCTCTGTGTCTCTCCCAAGCTGAGTAAGATGGTCTGGTGGTGACAGGAGTAAAATATGAGAAAATTTAAGTGTAGATGCCATTAGGTGACCAAGGCCGACATGTGCAAGCCTGTTGGAGCCTTTATAAACGAAACAAAATGAATTGAAGGGGTTGATGAAGAGTATCTAACCCTTTTAGTATTATAGGCATTTTTGAAGCCGAGTAAAGTTTTCTGGTGTAGGTAAATAAAAGAATAGACAGTGAAATGAAACTTGTTAATGGAAAATATGTTAATCCTTTCATAATGACAGGCTGTTTGAAAATTTAGCAAAAGTAAGGTTTAAAAAAAAAAAAAGTATCGTAAGCTAGACATGGTTAATTCAACTGGAGGTAGCAAGAATAGTGAGAGTTGATCCCTGGCATTCAGTGTTACATAGAGGACACAGACCTGGCATCCATTCCAAAGTTGACTAATTGCCTACTGTGTTTAACCAAATATGTTATGCTAAGTTCACTATTGTAATCGTTTGTGTCTTCACCCTCTGACCTTCTATGGATGCATTAGGTTACTTTACTCAGGCAGCCTCAAGGTGATTTCATCCGGCAGAGGGAAGTCTTAAATGGGGCTCGAAGCTGTGTCAAGTAATATTCTGATTCGTGGACATTCACTTGCTTTAAATTAATTATCTGAGTTTAATGTGAATAAAATTTTAAAAATTCTAGTAGTCAGGGGGTTGAAAACAATGTCGAGTAAATTTTGGATTGCTGGAAATTCATTCACTTGAATTTTAAAATTGTCCGAGTTTAACTTGAATAAAAGTACAAAAAATTCAAATAATTAGAGGGCTGAAAATGCTATCGAGTAACCCATCAGTTACCCAAAATTCCCTTTTTTTCTTCTTCTTTTTTTTTTTTTATATAAGCAGGGAAGAAGAAACCAAGGCCAGGATAAAATAGTGTGGGTGTGGCCTGATTAAAATACCGAAACGTGTTAGTGGGAGGAAAAAGAGATCATTTTTAAGTGATGTGGCTCTGTAGGTCATTGGTTCTCAAGTGTAGTTTGTAAACAGGCAGTCGTTGTTATAGATCAGAGGTGTGTTAAGGTATATTTCAAGGTTTTCCATACAACTGGCACTAAAAATATTATACTGAAAAAATGAAGAAGAAAAAAAGAATTGCTAAGTCTCAGAATGCATCATTGATATATAACCAGCTGCCTGAACTTCACTGGATATTTTTTTTCTCTCTCTCTCTTTTTCTTCTTGTGCTGTGGTGTATGTGGATGTTGACGGTTACTGTGGCTGTCTGACTGGCTGGGTACATGACCAGCTGGGTATTCAACCAGCTGGCTATTTGACCTGCTGGCTACTCAACCAGCTGCCATGGCCTCAACTCTGGTGCTCACAATAACCCAAACTAACTAGATCTCATGAGAGTTTTGTTTACATATAAGGGCAAGTGTGTGTATATGGAGGAAGTGGCTCGGTGTCTCAGTGTTGGTTCGGTCGTGTATGTAACTTTCTTCGTTTATAATTACTGTAGCCTAGCAGTGGGCCTGTGTGCTTCATAGTGGGTGATAGGGAAGTGGCTGTTATTATTATTATTATTATTATTATTATTATTATTATTATTACAGGCAGTCTAGCCTCAGTCCTTTAGCCTCCCAGTGAGTGATGGGAATGGCTGTTACTTTTATTATTATTATTATTATTTCTGTGATCCTTGATGAAAGTAACAATAATTTTGAATGAAACGCAGTATCACATTAATGTTAACTCTGCTACGATATTCTCCAGAACAAAATCATGTAGTGTTAATTTTGAGTAGTCTAGATTCCTAAGAATACTAGTTGCAGAGAAAGGGTAGCATGAGTTAGCATCTGAATCCTTTGAATACTAGAATTTCATTTAGTTGGATAGATAATTGTGATGCTGATATGCAAATACACCAAACAAAGCAGAAGGTTTGGATGGGGTTATGGCTCTACTGATTTGTTACTTTTTTTTCTTTATACATCAAAGTCACAAATAAATGCTAATGTACAGATTACATTCCTGTGCCAATCAGACTTTTTTTTTTTTTTTGTTATTTTTCCTTCAGGGTTTATTTTATAGGGAGAAGGACAGTCTTTTAAATACTCTCAGACTTCTTAGACTTTTTCATAGCTGATTAAAATTATCTTGAAATAGAGAACAAGTATAAGGTCAGTTCATGAGGGGGTTAACTGTAAAGAATTTGCTATATTTGAGGTACAGGTACTTGGTTGTAAAGTGATAAAGATGCTAAGTCCAGGTTTTGAGAGAGAAACTTTGCAGACACTGTTTTTCTTGTTGAATGCCGAATAGTCATCACTGTTATCTTCTGCATTGTTTTTATATCTTTGTCTTTAAAATGTTATGGTTAATTTTTTCCCACCCCATTTTTTTTAAATTGTGGATACGGTAGTAGGATTAGAATGATTATAATAGTTGTTCTTCTCTGCACTTTATTATACCTGCTGCTGCATCCTAGTTATGAGAGGGAAATAGGGTTAGAATGATGAGGATGAGAATTGGATTACAGTACAGGTTAGAATGATGAGGGTGAGGATGAAGGGTTGCAATAAACGGAAAGTCTGCAAATGTTAACCTTGGATTTAGCATATTCATCATGTCGTACCAGGTCTCTTGTTTATCCTCATTCCTTTAAACCTTGTCCATTTACGCTTTTGTGAAATTTACCGATCGGATGTTTGTCCTTACTTCGCCCTACAAGATATCCCATTCACTAGTCAGATACTTCGATTTGTAAAGGTCTTCCTCTGACCTTCATTACTCTCACAGTCATTTATCTACACAAATTCATGTCTTTTTTTCTTCTGTGTGTGTGTATGTGTACTTTTTGAAATTGTCATCTTTTTTTATGAAATCGTATAAATGAAAGAATATCATAAACATGCATGTACTATTTTAAAATTAATTCATAGGGTTTTGTATTTTGATTTTGTATTTTTTGAGATAAGTATGGTTGAGATAATGATACACACACTTCAGTAACACTAATTCATAGTTTTTGTATCTTGTTTCTGTAGATCTTGAGGTAGGAATTTCAAATATTTGTATATCTTGAACACAAATAATTTCACATATACTAATTCATAATTCTTTTGTATTATTTCTGTATTTCTTGAGATAGAAAAGGAAAAGTATCATATGCAATGCTGTTTCATATTTTTTTGTATTCTGTGTCTGTCTGTCTATGTCTTTTTGATATACCGTAATCTAAACACATTCCTTTTCCCTCAGTCAGTCCTCCTGTTTCAAATAGTATTTCTACTTGAGGGCAATTTTTCTGCCTTGAATGTTAGGAGAATGTCATGATGCAATATTTAATATGATCATGGAAGGAATATAACTGTGGTGGATAGATGGTCTTGGTTTTTATATAACACCAAGCAAGAGATTATAGTCTTTGTGAAACTTAGCTTATGTGAAAAATGTTATAATGCAGTATGTCTTTTGATTATTGAAGAAATTTAGCCCTGTTGAAAAATGGTCTTGGTATTTATATGTGTTATTCACCAAGCAGATCGGTCATTTTGAAACTTCTCACCAAGAGGGGAGTGCGTCTTGAAATGGCATCTTGAAACTTGTTGAAACTTTGTCCTGTGAAGATAAGAAGTGATCTGAGCTCAGACTGATTGCTGGCCTCAGTGATAGCAGTAGAACAGGCCAGCCCGGCAATGTTAGCTGAAGGAGTATTTATACTGTACATAGTTAATACCATGTACATAACTTTGTGATAATAAAACTATTGTTAATTTATTGTCTTTGTAAAACCATAGTGACCATCATCCACTCACATGATGTAGTGCTGCCTACTTCTTTCATCTTTATTATTCTTTTTCTGTGTCTGCCCTGCTCTCTTCCTGTTTCTCTCATCTTTCATGTCACATTTTATTATTATTCTTTCCCTTTCAGATAGCTTTACGTTAAATGACAAGCCTAATCATTTCCTGTCAGCCAGGAAACCATTTACAGTGTGGCAGGTAACCATATAACCAACCCATATGCTTTCCCTACTTGTCAGCAAGTGGGTTGGCGGAGGGTTAGTGCCCCTTCCCGTAAAACAACTAACTCAAAAGACAAATGGCCAACCCTTGCGGGACTGTGGCGTCAGGTTATAGATAGATAGATAGTGACCAGTCATTCCAATCACCCAACATATTAAATGGTTTCCTTGATGACTGGTCACTCTCTTGTTAAATATCTGAACTGAGTAGCCAAGCCTGTGGGCCCTATGCTCTTAATGGGGCAATAGTGATTTCCCTGTAAAAACGAATCATAGTTACAGCAGAGAACTGACCTTAATTATGTTTTTGACTCTCATCCCTGCAACCTACTGTATTCTCTGCATATCCTAAAAGGTGGCACATACCCTTGAGTGTGGTGACGTCTCTGAAATTTATTGTAACTACCTCCATACAGTATTATGCTACAGTACTCAGGAAAAACTTTTTGAACAACAATGATTATGTAAAGCCTTCGTTAGCCTCTTCAAGTACAAGAGATTTTTCATAAGTTACATAATCTGGTGTTAGGAAAAAATCTAAAAGAGTATGTTGTTGTGAAAGAATTTAAAAGACGGGGGTTGAGTGCGGGGACCATCTATTATTTGTACGTGTGTAGATATGTATGGGTAGACTCCCCCACCCACTGCTTTGTATAGTGTTGCAAATAGTCTTGGGGCAGGAGGAGAGATTGGCTCACGGACTGACACCATTACATCTCCCCAGTGATATCAAAGTGCAGGGTTTGAATCCCCCGCCCGACGTGCATGTGAGAAATTGAGTTAATCGTTTCAGTACAACAGCGTCCTTTATTTATTTATTTATTTTTTTTTTGTACTTTAACCAGACTTTTTTTTTATTCAGCTCAGGTATCACGAGCGTTTTTTTTTTTTAATGGCATCTTTTACGTTTTCCGTTCTCTTCCTCTACTACTACAACTTTTCTACTTCCTCACTTCCCGTTTCTTCCCCTCCTACTGCAACTTTCCTACTTCCCGAACATTTCTCTTCTTCCCCTCTTCCCTAGCTCTCATTTTCTCTCACACTGTGCCTTCCTATCATCAGCATCATAATCGCTTCCCTCTCTTCCCTCCTTGTTCCTTCCCTCTCCTCCTTCATCCAACCTTCCTAACGCTCTCTCTCTCTCTCTCTCTCTCTCTCTCTCTCTCTCTCTCTCTCTCTCTCTCTCTCTCTCTCTCTCTCTCTCTCTCCGTCCACCCCTTCTCACCATCACCCATCATAATAGCCACCAGCAGCTCCGTCTTCAATATCCCGTGTTGCAAAGTTGTGGTTGGCTTGCAGAGTGTTGCAGGGTTTCAGAAGCGCTCGCAATATCGCACAGATCAAAGCAAGGGCCTTGGGTTGTGAAAATGTGTGTGTGTGTGTGTGTGTGTGTGTGTAGAGAGAGAGAGAGGGAAAAGGAATGAGAATAATAAAGAGAGGAAGCTAAGGTGAGGAAACATGGAGAGAGAGAGAGGAGGCATCAGCCCCCCAGTATCGAGTCTGGAAAATGTGATTATAGTGCCAACTCCATGTCGGTTCTCCACCCCCCCTCCCTCCATCTCTCTCTCTCTCTCTCTCTCTCTCTCCCTCTCTCGGCTGCAAAGTAGGAGACGAAATTGCATCTTCGTCTTCTCGTCGTTGCAAACTTCCTTAAGCTCAACTGACAGTGTGTTGAGTTACAGTTTGATGCAAAAGTTTTATCCACTTTTCCGAATAATTTACGGCCGGGAGCAGAGGTACGCAAATAACTCTCTGCCAGCTTTGTATCCTAAACGAGAGAGAGAAAGAATCACACCTCAATATATCTTCCCTGCCGTGCCGGGAGGGGTAGCTCCCTCCTGTAACCCTAGCGGGGCTATATAGTCCAATACAGGGCTTAGCTCGGGGGAACTCCATTTCTCCCATTTTCAATATATCTTCCTGTGTGCGTTATATTGCTATCATTTTGAAATTATAGTTTATTGTTTACCTGTTATTTTCAAAGCATTTATTACACCGTTAACATATAACGAGGGTCGATATGACAGGACGATCATTCACGTATTTGTGCTAAAATTATAACGAAACATATATGTCTGGTATTATGTGCGTTAGAATTACTGTACTGCATTTTTGTTTTGGCACTTGGTTAGGTTAGGCTGTTTTGAAGTTTTTGAGGAAGAAATTTGTTTATATTTTTTGTCTGGCTCTCAGGAATTGAATCCGTGCTTGCTGAGTTAAAATGTCTGGCCATACTGATGCGTTTTATAATCTTGTTGCAGTAAACGGCGTTAATCAGCCATCTCTCGTAACTTTGAACTTGCCCACACCAATTTAGAACTAGAATTCCACCAATCTGCCACTAAATACCCCTAGGATTATTGTATTCATTGTTGGCATTGGCAGTTTTACGGGCTAGCATGCGTAGGAGAATGCCTGCTTTTACGAATACTCAGATCTCGTTATGGTAAGAAAACATGAAAAACCTCCCTCAGTTTCAATGTATTTCCACTAATTTAGTACGCTGGCTTCAACTAATTAAGGTTATACGTTTAACTAGAGTTGTTTATTGGATTTAGAGCATACAATCAACGCTTGAATAATATACCTGCAGAAACAAAGCTTGGTTGGAAATATTGTGATCTCGTTATGGCATCAGCGACATGGAAAAAAAAAAAACACGCACACACATCTCCCCATTTTGAATACTGTACTTTCAGTAATTTAGCTCTTAATTTCTTGCATTCTAGCCATGGAAGAATGAAGGCATAGCAAGTATCAGTAATGGAGCGCTAGGCTAAAGCAGCGTAATTTGTGTTGGACATGTATTCATAAAACTGGGTTTTGAATCTAACGTTGGTACCAGCGTCAGGATCAGCGGAAGGTGGGTACCATCTAATCCGCCAGTAGGTCGTCGTCTTTCAGTTCTACGCGTAATAATGTCTGTTTTTCAACTACTCAAACTATATTACCCTGTTAAACGACAATTTTGAACTGTATTTTATGAAGAAACTCCGGGAGAGCGTAAATTTGTAGCAGTCTGAAATAATGTTTAATATTGCTACCTGGCAACTGGGGTTGGTTGCCCAGAGCAGTCGGCGCTATGGTTCGACTCAGCAGCCGACATGTCAAGTTTTTTCAGGTTTAAATACGCAGGTACTCACGTTGCACCTGTCCCAAGTAGATTTATACATCTAACTAAAGTTTTCATGTTACTTCTATGAAGAAATGTGCTTTGAAAACATATAGTTGCGGAAATTAAATGCAGCTTTAAAATTCCCATTAGGCAACTCTGCACAAGGGTCCATGGAGCTACGGGGTTCAACGGTCTCTTATGCGTCGCTGTCTCGGTGGGTGGATGTGCGTGTGTGATCTCCTCGTTATTGGCGTTGTTACGGTCGTTACCTGCCCGTAATTTGCGTTAGTGGGTGCGAATGAAGCAGAGAAGACGGGCATCGAAGGAGTTCCGGGTCAGCTCGTCGATGGAAGAAGGTAAGGAGTGTGACGCTTATGTTTTCCTGTCTCGCCGCAGTGACGCCATCTTTGTTCCACACTGACGACCAAGACCACTCGATTGTACGCCGGTTAGGGGAATGATCTTGCCGCAGATGAGTTAGTTACGGCTAATGCTAACCCATTGAGTTAGATATAGCCAGATTTTAGCAGGAATAGAATAAATTTGGCGTCACAGTGCTGGGGTGATTGTATTGTTTAGTAATGTATCATCACGTCTCTAGAATGTTCCTCGTCTCCGTTTTCCTTTTTTCGTCTATGAGATTAATTACGTACGACTTATTTACCAGTCGTATTAGCGTTTATTATTTATTTTGCGTTATATTTTTAGTTTATTCCGGCATTTGGCAAACGATTTATTATACCTTAGCGAACTCTGCAGAATAACTAGATAAATAATAGATATATAATCGGTTCTACCTGTGCGAACGCTTTGGACGGTTAATTGCCTTCTTATATTAACTAACGACGGTTGGGTTCAAATTTTCCCAAAGGATTTATGTATGTTGGTAGATAGATTAATGTTTCTGATATAAGAAAATTAGTACCGTATTTATTCTGAGTAGGATAGCTTTGAATAGTAACGTGGGTGAGAATTATATTAAGTAATGCATATGATTGCTTCGATTACGTTGATTAGGTGATTAAATGCAAATAATGACCATCTGTGCTTGAAGTAATTACGTACATATTATTATTACTATTATTTTTAACACCACCACTATTATTATCATTATACATATTATTGCTTCGATTACGTTGATTAGGTGATTAAATAAAAATAATGACCATCTGTGCTTGAAGTAATTACGTACATTTTATTATTACTATTATTTTTCGTATCACCACTATTATTTATACATATTCGATTACGTTGATTAGGCGATTAAATTAAAATCATTACCATCTGTGTTTGAAGTAATTACCTACATTTTATTACAACTACTATTTTCAAATCACCACTACTATCATCATTATACATTTGATTACGTTGATTAGGGGGAGTAAATTCAAATAATGACCATTTGTGCTTGAAGTAATTACGTACTTATTTATTACCCTCACCACCACCATTATCACTACCACCACCACCGTCACCACCACCACCACCACCACCAAACTTAGTATAATTGTTCTTCCTTATGAATGAACTCCAATATCTTACCTGCATTTTGAGTACCAGTAGGAAAAAACAGTAACAATAATACATGTTTCCATTTAGTAATTGCTTTTGGCTTGGAGAGAGTGGATTGCGTGAGGCTGGATCGGTATTGTAAGAACTATAATAACGGGAGAGCCGGGAGGAATGGCCTGGTATTATTATTATTATTATTATTATTATTATTATATTATTATTATTGCTACGACTCCTACTCCTACTACTACTTATATTATCATTGCCATCACCACCACCACCACAAACTCCCAGTATCACCACCATCACCACACTACCACCACCACAGTGTAGAGACTGTGAGACCACCACCGTTGTTGTTGTTATTGTTGTTGTTTAGTTCATGATTAGGCTTGATGACCATATGATTTAGTACTGTTCAACCAGCGATAGTACAGATTACAGATAATTACCGTTCATTTGACTAATTGCCTTGGGACTGAACTAATTTACATGCAGCTGTATTGTAATGATTGTAATAATAACCGTTGTAGAATTATTTTAAATATTTATAAGTACGATATCGCATGTATAGGTATTTCTCTCTCTCTCTCTCTCTCTCTCTCTCTCTCTCGTCCCTTCCCATTCTCGTTTCTTCACACGTTTTCTTTTTCCTCTCCATTTCCTCCCTCCCTCGCTTCTTCCTTCCTCCACTCAATCTCCCTCCATCGCTCCCTCCATTTTTCTTACCTCTCCCTCCCACCTCCATTTTGCTTCCTCCTCTCTCTTCCTCCATTTCCTCCTTCCTCCTTCCTCCTATCTCTTCCTCTTCCTTTCATTTCTTCCTATTCCTCTTCTCTCCCTCCTCCTCCCTTTTCATCATCTTCCCTCTCTTCCTCTTCCTCCCCTCTCTTCCACTTTCTCTCCTCTTTTCTTCCACCCTCCTTCTCCTCCTCTTCCCCTGTCTTCCTCCCTCCCTCCCCTTTACATTCTTCCTACCTCTTTCCCTCCCTTTCTCCACTCCTCCCTCCCCTCTACTCCCCTCCTTCTTCCTCGTGTCCTTCTTTCCTTCCCTCCTTCCATCCCATTCACTATCCCTCCTTCCCTGTTGACTCGATTTCCTCCCTCTCTCCTTCCTTCCTTCTCCCTCTTTCCTCTTCCTCAGTCCTTCCTTCTCTCCCTTTCTTCTCCCTCCCTCCTTCTTTCCTTTTCTCTCCTTCCTCTCCCTTTCCTTCCCTCCTCTTCCTCCTTCCCTCCTCTCCCTCCCTTCCTCTTGCTTCCCTCTCTCTCCTTCTTCCCTCCTGTCCCTCCCTTTCCTTGTCTCCATCCCTTCCACTCTCTCTCTCTCTCTCTCTCTCTCTCTCTCTCTCTCTCTCTCTCTCTCTCTCTCCCCGTCCCTAACTTTTCCTCTTTTTTTTTCTTTTCTCTCCCTCCTTCCCGTCTTTCTCTTCAACTTCCCATCTTTCTTCCTCCCACACTCCTCCCTCCCTCCCTCCCTCCCTCGTGTTTCTGCCTTTTCTTCCTTCCTTCATCTTCTTCCTCCATCCTTCCTTCCCCTCCTTCACCCTCCTCCATCCTTCCCTTCCATCCTCCAATCTTCACTTCCTTCTCCTTCCTTCCCTCCATGCTTCCCTCCTTCCTTCCCCTTCCTTCCCTCCTCCGTTTCACCTTTCCTTCTCTCCCGTCGCTCCACTCTTGCTACTACCACCCTTCCTTGCCTCCCTCCTTCCTTCACTTCTTCCTTCCATCCCTCCTTCCTTCCATCCCTCCTTCCTTCACTTCTCCTTCCCTCTTTCTCTCCCTCCGTCTCTAACCTTGCCTCCTCTTCCTCCCTCTTTCATTTCACACTTCCTCCTTCCATCCATCCATCCATTCTTCCTTCCTTCCTGCCTCCCTCCCTCCCATGTTCTCTCTATTTTCTCACACATTCTTCACCTTTTAAAGATTTTCTCACATCCCTTCTCGTCTCCCTCCCACACTGTCTTTCACACCGGTTTTTCTCTCCCTTTTTTTTTTTTTTTTTTTTAATCCTTGGACTTTTTCTTTCATCCCTTCTCCCTCCCTCTCACCTCTCCTCCCTTTCCTCCTCTCCCTTCCCTGTCTACTCCCTGTCTATCTACTGTGTCTATCTATCTAACTATCTATCTGTAATTTCGCTTGATGATGTGAATATCCTTATTTCGTGTTTTTTCTTGGCATCACACACACACACACACACACACACACACACACACACACACACACACACACACACACACTGGTTTATATGTTTATGCTATGCCTCTATGCGTCGTTGTGTGTGTGTGTGTGTGTGTGTGTGTCCCATGGCATCACTCTCACGCTGGCCAATACGGACACATTTTTTACTGCTTCGCATCGCCTCTGTTACTCCGCGCTTTACTCTCTCTCTCTCTCTCTCTCTCTCTCTCTCTCTCTCTCTCTCTCTCCTGTCTTTCACTCTGAATTTTTCTCACTTTAAATTCTGACTACTGTTTCTTTCTCCCTCCCCCTCTCCTCTCCTCTCCTCTTTTCGCCACGTTTCCTCCTGTCTTCACCACCTCTCCTGTCCTCTCTTCACCACCTCTCCTGTCCTTTCCTCTCCTCTCCTCTCTTCTCCTCACCACCTCTCCTGTCCTCTCCTCTCTTCACCACCTCTCCTGTCCTTTCCTCTCCTCTCTTCACCACCTTTCCTTTCCTCTCCTGTCTTCACTACTTCTCTGCTTTCCACTCTTCATCACCTTTCCTCTCCTCTCTTCACCTTTCCTGTCTCCTCTCCTCTCCTCTCTTCACCTCTTTTCTCCTGTCTTCTCCTTTCTTCACGTTTCCTCTCCTCTCTTCACCTTTCCTCACCTCTCCTTTCCTCTCTTCACCTCCTCTCCTCTCCTTTCCTCTCTTCACCACCGCTCCTTTCTTCACCACCTCTCCTCTCCTCTCCCTTCACCACCTTTCCTCTCCTTTCCTCTCATCACCACCTCTCCTCTCCTCTCCTTCCCCTTTCCTCTCATCACCACCTCTCCTCTCCTCTCTTTCCCCTTTCCTCTCCTCTTTTCTATATTCTATTCATCTTTTCTTTTTTTATTTTCGTTTTCTATTTTTTTCCTCTCTCTCTCTCTCTCTCTCTCTCTCTCTCTCTCTCTCTCTCTCTTCTCTTCTCTTTAATTTTCTCTTCCCTTCTCGGTTTTACTAGTCCTTTCTCTTTCCATCTTTTTTCCTCCTCTTCCTCTCATCTTTCCTTCTTTCCTCTCTCTCTCTCTCTCTCTCTCTCTCTCTCTCTCTCTCTCTCTCTCTCTCTCTCTCTCTCCTGTCTTTCATGCTCTGTATTTTTACCTCCTTCCTTCCTTCCCTCTCCTGTTCTCCATTGTTTTCTTCCCTCCTGCTCTCTTTATTTTTCTCTCACTTTCCTCTCCTCTCTCCTTCTCTTCCTCTCCATCCCTCCCTCCTTCCTTCCTTCTTGACGTGTTTCCTTCCTCCCATTCTCTTGCATTACATCATCTCCTACCCACCTCCCCTCCTCCCTCCCTCCTTTCTCTCCATCTTTCCCTCCCTCCTTTCTCTCCATCTTTCCCTCCCTTCCCTCTGCTTTTCATTCCCTCCCTCCCTCCCCTCTACTATGCATCTCCCTCCATCCCCTATACTATTCATCTTCCTCCCTCCCTTCCTTCTCCCATCTACTATTCATCTCCCTCCCTCCCTCCCCTGTCCTATTCGTCTCCCTCCCTCCCATGTCTTATTCGTCTCCCTCCCTGCCCTCTACCTTTCATCTCCCTCCCTCCCTCCCTCTCCTCTACCTTTCATCTCCCTCCCTCCCTCCCTTCCCTCTACCTTTCATCTCCCTCGTTCCCTCCCTTCCTCCCCCCTACTTTTCATCTCCCTCCTTCCCTCCCTTCCCTCTACCTTTCATCTCCCTCCCTCCCTCCCTCTCCTCTACCTTTCATCTCCCTCGTTCCCTCCCTTCCTCCCTCTCCTCTACCTTTCATCTCCCTCGTTCCCTCCCTCCCTCCCCCCTACTTTTCACCTCCCTCCCTCCGCCCTGCCTTTCACCTCCCTCCCTCCCACTATAATGTTCTTACCCACAAAATTCCTAACGAGGGAAGATTTACCTCCAACACTTTTTCAACACCTTTTTTCCCACACCTGCACCTCCAGTTTTTCCCCCCAAATTTTTGTGTTAACTTTGGCGGTGTTAAGGCGGTGCTGTGGTGGTGCTGCGGTGGTGCTGTGGCGGTGCTGCGGTGGTGCTGTGGTCCAGGCTTAGCAAGAAACACGGAAAACTTTTGCCGTGATATTAAGAACACTTAAGGAACTTTTACTGCTGGTAATTTTTACGGTTTAGTTATAGAGCCGTGTGTGTAATATATATATATATATATATATATATATATATATATATATATATATATATATATATACAGTATATATATATATATATATATATATATATATATATATATATATATATATATATATATACAGTATATATATGTATAGGCTATATATATAGTGTGTGAAGCCTAGAGAGAGAGCATAACTTTAAAATGATGAACCCAAATAGCTAATCGGACGTCTGTATGATGTCATTATATATAGATAGATAGAGATAGATAAATGACGAATTTTACAACCCCCATTAAAAAAAAAAAAAAGGTACTATAAAAGCTTAATGATTTTAGGGTGTTTCCTACCCACCCTTAGCCCTTCCCCCCCCCCCAAGAAAAAAAATAAAAAGAAAAAACCATCGGCAGCAAATTTGAGCTGGGCGAAAACACGGCAGGCGAGGCGAGTGACTGTTTACCGGCCCGCCACAGCACACTGGTAATTTTTTTTTCTATTTTCTTTTTTATTTAATCTAGATCGGTTCTTTTTAATACTCTTTTCTACCGTTTTCTTTTTTGGCTGAGTTACATTTGCCTTTTGATGCCCTGTTCTATTATTTCTCTTTTCGTTTTTCGTTCGTTGGCTTTGATTTTGAATTTTGTCAACTTGCTACGCTTGTTTTGGGGTCAGCGGGAACGCAATTTACTTTCTTATATATCAAGAGCTGTTTTTAAGGCTCTTTTCTATTTTATTTTGCGGTTTTTAGTTAATTTGTGTTTATTTTGTGTGTTTTTTTTAATCTACTCTTCCTGTGCCTGTTTTGTGGGATCTGATTGTCTTCTTGTGGGATCTGATTGTCTTTTGTGGGATCTGATTGTCTTCTTGTGGGATCTGATTGTCTTTTGTGGGATCTGATTGTCTTCTTGTGGGATCTGATTGTCTTTTATGGGATCTGATTGTCTTTTTTGTGGGATCTGATTGTCTTTGGCGGGATCTGATTGTCTTTTGTGGGATCTGATTGTCTTTTTTGTGGGATCTGATTGTTTTTTTTGTGGGCTCTGATTGTCTTTTTTGTGGGATCTGATTGTCTTTTTTGTGGGATCTGATTGTCTTTTTTGTGGGATCTGATTGTCTTTTTTGTGGGATCTGATTGTCTTTTTTGTGGGATCTGATTGTCTTTTTTGTGGGATCTGATTGTCTTTTTTGTGGGATCTGATTGTCTTTTTTGTGGGATCTGATTGTCTTTTTTGTGGGATCTGATTGTCTTTTATGTGGGATCTGATTGTCTTTTTGTGGGATCTGATTGTCTTTTATGTGGGATCTGATTGTCTTTTTTGTGGGATCTGATTGTCTTTTATGTGGGATCTGATTGTCTTTTTTGTGGGATTGATTGTCTTTTGTGGGATCTGATTGTCTTTTTTGTGGGATCTGATTGCCTTTTTTGTGGGATCTGATTGTCTTTGGTGGGATCTGATTGTCTTTTGTGTGGGATCTGATTGTCTTTGGTGGGATCTGATTGCTATTTAATATATCTAGAGTTTTTAATGTGTTTTTATTGTCTTTGTTCGCTTGTTTTTTCCCCCATTGTATCTGGTATTATTATTATTATTATTATTATTATTATTATTTGCTAAGGGATCACAGTTCACTTTTTTTTTCGAAGTCCAGTTTTTAACCCCCAGTTTTTTTATATATATATTTTTTATATTGACTTTTAGCTTGCCTTTATTTATTTATTTTTTTCTCCATTGTTATATACCTTTTTTGGCGATCGTATATTCGTTTTCTTTTTTTTTCTTCTTTTACTAAGGGGGTGTATGTAGGTGAACTGGAGGGAGGGGGAGACCGAGGATGAGGTGGAGGGATGGCGTTGAGAGGTATATGAGGGAGTTGAGGGAGTGAGTTGAGGGAGGGCAGTCAAATGGTGGGTGACAGAGCGACGTGGAGGCGTGTTGTCTGCGGCCACCCTTTGCGAGATTTGGGCGTCGGGCAATAGCGATAGATCAATTTGTAACGTTTTCTATTGTGTGTGTGTGTGGTGTGTGTGTGTGTGTGTGTGTGTGTGTGTGTGTGTGTGTGTGTGTGTGCGTGTGTGTGTGTGTTGTTTGACTTGTACGTTGTCTTAATATTGTCTTTTTTTTTCTTTACTGACGGGAACATAAATTATATCACTTTATTTTTTTCGTAAACCAGTTTTCAACGCCTTTATATATATATATTTTTCCATTTAAACTCGCCTTTCTAGTTTTTATATCATTTCCATCTCTCTCTCTCTCTCTCTCTCTCTCTCTCTCTCTCTCTCTCTCTCTCTCTCTCTCTCTCTCTCTCTCTCTCTGCGGCCCTTTTCATGGCATGTCTTCCACTGATTGATTGATTGGGGGTGACACGTGAGAGAGAGAGAGAGAGAGAGAGATTTATTGTTAGTATGATAAAGGACGTCGTCGGTGTGAAGGGCTGAAGGTCTGTGGCATTTATTATTATTATTATTATTATTATTTATCTATCTATCTATTGCCAGACGCCTTAATCCCGTTCGGGGTGGCCACAAACAAATCGCCTCCACGTCGTCCTGTCCCCCGCCATTTCACTGCCCTGCTCCCAACTCACACCCCCCTCACTCATATACCTCTCCACCCCATCCCTCCATCTCATCCTCGGCCTCCCCCTCCCTCTCCCCCCATCCACCTCACTCACATACACTCTTCGTCAGTCTTTCACCCCTCCTTTATTATTATTATTATTATTATTATTATTATTACCGGTATTATTTATTGTTGGTATTCTTGGTTATTATTATTATTATTCGTAATGATGGTATTATTATTATTATTATTATTATTATTCTCCGTGGTGTTCTTATTGTTTATTATTATTATTATTATTATTATTATTATTATTATTATTATCATTATTATTTTTATTATTACTATTATTATTATTGTTTTTCGTGATGATGTTATCGTTTAGAATTATTATTATTATTATTATTATTATTATATTACCCGTAAAGAAGGAACCTAAGGATAAAAGCTCCCAGACTCTCCCTTTTCCAATAAAAGTGAAACAAGAGGAAACAGAGGGAAACAAGCAGAAACACGCTTCAGTTTGAGA
The DNA here is from genome assembly GCF_032717465.1 of Coenobita brevimanus. Lineage (NCBI taxonomy): Eukaryota > Metazoa > Arthropoda > Malacostraca > Decapoda > Coenobitidae > Coenobita > Coenobita brevimanus. Next base: position 1,437,669 of record NC_137065.1, on the reverse strand, counting down.
TGCCTAGACGTTTTTTGTAGCGGGGGGGGGGACGGCGCCCCCTCTTGGTGACACGGGTACTGGTGTGAAATATTTGGTTGTACAGGATGTGGGGGGGGAGGGGAGAGGAGGGAAGAGAAGGGAGGGAAGGGGAGGGGAGGGAGGGAATAGAGCTGAATGGAGTGGAAGGAAGGGAGGGGGAAAGAAGGGAGGAAGGAAAGGGAATGTAATGGAACAGAGCGGAAGGGAGGGGAGGGGAGGGGGGAAAGCAGGGAAAGGAAGGAGACGGGAGGGGGAGGGAGGGGAAAGGAAGGAGAGGGAAGGGAAGGGAAGGAGAATATATGGAAAGAGAAAGGGAGATAAGAAGATAAAGGGAGGGGGACATGAAGAGATATGAGAGGGAGAGAGAGGGAGGGAGGGAGAGAATGTATACCTTTAAAGAGTAACTGAATACTTTTTTATATACAACTTACCGAGAGAGAGAGAGAAAGATTTAAATCGTAACAGTATAGTTTTTTTATTTACAACTTACCGAGAGAGAGAGAGAGAGAGAGAGAGAGAAAGATTTAAATCGTAACAGTATAGTTTTTTTATTTACAACTTACCGAGAGAGAGAGAGAGAGAGAGAGAGAGAGGTGCATTTAAATTGTCAGTATAGGTCTTTATTTACAACTTACCGAGAGAGAGAGAGAGAGAGAGAGAGAGAGAGTTATGCCTCAGAAAATATATTGAATGACGGGAACGAAATCTTGAAATATGGAGCGGAGGAGGAGGAGGAGGAGGGAGGAGGAAGATGAAGAGGAGGAGGAAAAAGTAAATTGAAAAGAGGAAAGGGTGTTACGGAGGGGAAGGGGAGAAGGAGGAGAGATGGAGGAGGAGGGGAGGAATTGCTTTAAGAGAAGGAGGAGGAGGAAGAAGAGGAAGAGGGATTGGGAATGAGAGGGGGGGAGGATAGGAAAGAGGAGTAAAGGAAGAAGACAAGAGGAGGAAGAGGGGGAGAAAAAATAAGAGGAGAAAAGACAGATTTCCAATTTTTCCCTCCATGTGTGTGTGTGTGTGTGTGTGTGTGTGAGAGAGAGAGAAAGAGAGAGAGAGAGAGAATGTGGCAGTTGTCAGTTGCATAAATTTTTCTCTTCGTCTCTCCAAATTAAATCTCTCTCTCTCTCTCCCTCCCTCCCTCCCTCCCTCCCTCCCTCTCTCTCTCTCTCTCTCTCTCTCTCTCTCTCCCTCTCTCTCTCATACACCATTTTCTTCATTGTCTTTTTGTCTTAATTGTCTTGGAGAGGACAGACCGAGGGCAAGCCAAGACACTTAAAGAAAAAGTAAGTTTGGGGGGAAAGTCTTGAGGGAAATTAGTGACTGGGAAAATATTGTCTTGAAACTGGGTATTTTCTTGTCACTTTTCTTGATTTGGTTGACTTGGTGAGATGGTGGATTGTCTTTAACATTCTTTTTCTTTTTAACCTCGCGAGACAGTGGATTGTCTTTAATTTTCTTTTTCTTTTAAACTGGCTGAGGCTGTATTGTCTTTAAGGTTATTTTTTTTAATGGAGATTTTTTTTGTTTTAATTTTGAGACTGGATTTTCTTTAATTTTCTTTAATTTGGAGAGACTGGATTGTCTTTTTTCTTAATTTGGAGAGGATTTTTTGTTTTTAATTTGGAGAAACTGGATATTTTCTGTTATTTAAGATACTGGATTGTCTTTAATTCTCTGTTTCATTTGGAGAGAGTGGATTTTCTTTACGTTTCTTCTGTTTACCATGGAGACTATTTTCTTTATTTTTCTTTTGTTGGTGATAGGATTTTCTTTCATTTTTTTTTCTTGGAGTGCATTTTCTTTAATTTTCTTTTTTAATGGTGAGACAGCGGATTTTCTTCAATTGTGAGACTGGCTTTTCTTTAATTTTCTTTGTCTGTTTTCTGTTTTGGGTTGGTGGGGTAGGGAGGTTGATGGGAATGAGACGGTTTTCTTGGCTCATTGTCTTGGGTCTTCGTTTTTGTCTTGAACGAGAGAGAGAGAGGGAGAGAGAGAGTGTGTGTGTGTGTGTGTGTGTGTGTGTGTGTGGTGAGAGAGAGAGAGAGAGAGAGTGTGTGTGTGTGTGGTGAGAGAGAGAGAGAGAGAGAGAGAGAGTGTGTGTGTGGTGAGAGAGAGAGAGAGAGAGAGTGTGTGTGTGTGTGTGTGTGTGTGTGTGGTGTGAGGGAGAGAGAGAGTTGCGAAAATCGTGAAGGAGTTTTTTCTTTGGGTACACTGTTTATTGTGATGTTGACATGACAGTGAACTCTCTCTCTCTCTCTCTCTCTCTCTCTCTGGGAGGATGGGAGCAAGAATAAAGTTTTATTTAATTTGTCTTCGTTTTTATCTTGGACAGACGAGAGAGAGAGAGAGAGAGAGAGTCATGGTTTAGTAGAGATAGTGAATTTAATCTATCTATCGTTTTTATCTACCTCGCGGCGGAAGTTGGGGAGGAAGTCGTGAGGGAAATGTGTTGTTGTTGGGAATATATGGGTAGATTTGGGTACTTCCGGGTCGCCATGATGGGGTGGAGAGGTAGGCAGAATTCCCTCCATGTTCTTCCCTCTCCTCTTTTTCCTCGTGTTTTTTTCTCTTTAATTTCCTCCTGTTTTTTTTCGTGTTTGTTTTCTAATGATAGAGTGGAGTTTGAATTTTCTTGGTGTTTTTCTTGACAGTAAAGATTCGTGATATTTTTTTGGGTATTATTATTATTATTATTATTATTATTATTGTTGTTGTTGTTGTTGTTGTTTTTTGGTAGAGTGGGATTCTGATTTATTATTATTATTATTATTATTGTTGTTGTTGTTGTTGTTGTTTTTTGGTAGAGTGGGATTCTGATTTATTATTATTATTATTATTATTGTTGTTTTTATCATTGTTTTTCCGTGTTCTTTGTCTTAATTTCCCCTATCTTCATTTTCTTTCGTTTTTTCACCTGCCGTTTTCTCGGGGGGATAGGTGGGTGGGTGGGGGAGAGCTGGATTAGTGTATATATATTAATTTTCCCATTTCCATCGTTCATTTTCTTTTATACACAGTCGAAATGGGCAAAATGAATACTCAAACGTTTTTTCCACAATTATTAGTTCAGCGAGAAAGTTGTGAGGAAATTAGAATATATATCTGTCTATCAATATCTATCTGTCTGTCTATCTGTCTGTCTATCTATGTACTTTTATTTCTTTTTTTCGTTCATTTTAAATTTCTTCCCAAGAGTAAAAAAAAACAATAACTTGGAATTGTAAAGTTGGTGAGAAACTCGTGTGTGTGTGTGTGTGTGTGTGTGTGTGTGTGTGTGTGTGTGTGTGTGTGTGTGTGTGTGTGTGTGTGATGTTTGTATGTAGGTATGTGTGTGTATGCCAATTGTGTGTATGTAGGTGCATGTATGTTTGTATATATATAATGTGATTTTATGTATGTATGTTTTATATATGTTTTGTATGTGTATGTACGGTATGTGTTTTGTGTATGTATGTGTGTATGTTGTATGTACGTGTGTGTGTGTGTGTGTGTGTGTGTGTGTGTGTGTGTGTGTGTGTGTGTGTGTGTGTGTGTGTAATATTTTAGGCAGGGAAGGGCAGAATCTCTCTCTTAGGCAATCCCTGATCTGAATAATCCATTTTTCTCCCATTCTCTCTCTCTCTCTCTCTCTCTCTCTCTCTCTCTCTCTCACTTTTTTTATATTAGTTTTGAGGATTAATTGCATCACTGGAGACCTCTCTCTCTCTCTCTCTCTCTCTCTCTCTCTCTCTCTCTCTCTCTCTCTCTCTCTCTCTCTCTCTCATTATTATTCCTTCCTTCCCTTTCTGTGTTTCCATCTTCTCTCTCCCTCCCCATCCTCTTCTCCTCCCCCTCTCCCCCTCCCCTCTTTCCATTCTCCCTGTTCCCCCTCACTTCTCACCCTCCATCCCTACCCTCCCCCTCCTCTCCTTTCCCCCTCCCTCATCTCTCTTCCATTCCTCTCCTCACTTCTTTTCCACTCCTCTCCCCTCCCCCTCTCCCAGCCTTGCGTCCTGACTCCTCTCTTCTCTCTCTCTCTCCTGTTCTTTCTCCTTTCTTTTCCCACTCCCTCTATATTCCCTCCCCCACCTTTCTCCTCCCCTCCCCCCTCTCTCCTCCCCTTCTCCGCCCCTCTCTTTCCCATCTCTCCTCCCCTTCCCTTCTCCCCCCCTTCCCTTTCTCCTCCCCTCCTCCCCCCTCTCTCTCATCCCTCTCCCCTCCCCTCCCCTCCCCGTCATCAGCCTTGGGGAAGTAATTAAAGTTTTGGAGGTGAAAAACAAGACCTTTTGGGCACTGCCTTCCTTCCACCCTCACCTTCCCTCACCTGTCTCTTTGTGTATCTCTGTCTCTCCGCCTGTCACTGTATTTGTCTCTGTATTTGTCCTTCCACCCTCTCCTTCCCTCACCTGTCTCTCTGTGTGTGTCTGTCTCTCCGCCTGTCAGTGCATTTGTCTCTGTATTTGTCCTTCCACCCTCACCTGTCTCTCTGTGTGTCTCTGTCTCTCCGCCTGTCAGTGTATTTGTCCTTCCACCCTCACCTGTCTCTCTGTGTGTCTCTGTCTCTCCGCCTGTCAGTGCATTTGTCTCTGTATTTGTCATTCCACCCTCTCCTTCCCTCACCTGTCTCTCTGTGTGTGTCTGTCTCTCCGCCTGTCAGTGCATTTGTCTCTGTATTTGTCCTTCCACCCTCACCTTCCCTCACCTGTCTCTCTGTGTTGTCTGTCTCTCCGCCTGTCAGTGCATTTGTCTCTGTATTTGTCCTTCCACCCTCACCTTCCCTCACCTGTCTCTCTGTGTGTGTGTCTGTCTCTCCGCCTGTCACTGTATTTGTCTCTGTATTTGTCCTTCCACCCTCACCTTCCCGCACCTGTCTCTCTGTGTGTGTCTGTCTCTCCGCCTGTCAGTGCATTTGTCTTTGTCTGTCTTTCTCTGTATTTGGCTCTGTGTCTGTGTATTTGTTCGCCTGTCACTTTTGCATTTTTCCGTCTGTCTGTGTAATTGTCTTTGTGTCTTTTTTTAATGCAAGGAAGAAGGAACCAAAGACAGGAGCCCGCAAACCTTTCCTTCCAAAAGAAAAAAAAACAAAAACAAAAAATACAAAAGAGCCATCTATTCGTCTGTTAGTGTATTTGTCTTTGTGTCTGTCTGTCTGTCCGTCTGTCACTGTATTTC
>NC_137065.1:1420000-1427500 GCF_032717465.1 Coenobita brevimanus | reverse complement strand
AATTCGGCTACACGGATGAACAAAACAGAAAAAAGAAAAAATACGAGATAGAAAAGAGAGAAGCCGAGAAAACTAGAGAGAGAGAAAGAAAGAAAGATAAAATGTGAGATAATGGCGAAATGGATTGGCTGCAAATTCTCCTATTCTGCCTCGCTTGCCTGTAACACAATTTACCCGCCACTCTCTCTCCCTCTCTCTCTCTCTCTCTCTCTCTCTCTGTTTTATCTTCTCTGCTGTTTATTTCCTTGCTTGCTTGCTTGCTTCCTTCCTTCCTTCCTTCCTTCCCTCTTCCTTCCTTCGTCCTTCCTTCCTTCCTTCCCTCCCTCCCTCCTTTCTGTTTATGGTATTTCTGGTGGAGTCGCTTTTATAGTCTCTCTCTCTCTCTCTCTCTCTCTCTCTCTCTCTCTCTCTCTCTCTCTCTCTCTCTCTCTCTTATTATATTTACGTCTTTACTCTGTGAAGATTGGAAGTAAAGCCTGTATCTGTCTGTCTATCTATTTGTCTATATTATCTATCCATCCGTCTTTTATGTCTGTGCTTGTCTATGTCTGTCAGTCTGTCTATCTATCTATCTATCTATCAGTCTCAATATTTGCCTACCTGTCTTTGTCTGTATATATGTCTGTCTGTCTGTCTCTTTACTTTCTTTAATTCTCCTTTCTTTATCAAATTTCACTTTATCAATCAGTCTCTGTGTCTTTCTATTCTTGTATCTGTCTATCTCAATTCTATCTTTTTGTCTGTCTATCTCTATCTCTTTCTTTTTAATCCTGTATCTATCTCTGTTCTGTCTGTCTATCTCTATCTCTTTCTATTCCTGTATCTGTCTATCTCTGTTCTGTCTATCTATCCCTGTCTCTTTCTATTCCTGTATCTATCTATCTATCTTCTATCTATCTATCTCCATATCTCTTCCTCAGTGTGGGTTATGGACGTGTATATATTTGTAGATTAAAAAATATATATTAATTCAAGTTTTTTTTTATATATTAGTATCATCTCTGTTATCTTGTTTTTGTTGTTTTTTTCTTGGAGGGGACAATCTTGCTTGCTGGAGACCTTGGGTTCCTTCTTTCTTGCATTAAAAAAAATATCGCGTTTACTAGTTTATGTCTACTGAAATGTTTAAATTATTATTATTATTATTATTATTATTATTATTATTATTATTATTTTGACAGCTATCATTATTATTATCATTATTATTATTATTATTATCATTATTATTATTATTATTATTATTATTACCGGTATTATTTTGACAGCTGTTATTATTATTATTATTATTATTAAAGGATTTACATACTTGATTAAATCCCCTCTAGTTTGCCCTTATCTATTGTAGTGTATCTATTTTGTATCTATCGTAGTGTATCCATTGCATCTGTCGTAGTGTATCTATTGTATCTATCGTAGTGTATCTATTGTATCTATCGTAGTGTATCTATTGTATCGTAGTGTATCTATTGTATCTATCGTAGTGTATCTATTGTATCTATCGTAGTGTATCTGTTGTATCTATCGTAGTGTATCTGTCGTAGTGTATCTATTGTATCTATCGTGCATCTATTATTTTTTCACTTACACAAAAAATAATTGTGTTTAGGTGTTGGAAATATACTTAAGAAAATGCCAAGGACTTTCTGGCAACTGTTTCCTCTCTCATTTTGAATTTGTATTTCTTGAAGTTTGGCAGGAGTTAGGGAATTTCTCTCTCTCTCTCTCTCTCTCTCTCTCTCTCATTCATATTCCATCCTCCTTCCTCATCAGTGTTTCCATTTCTCTCTCTCTCTCTCTCTCTCTCTCTCTCTCTCATTCATATTCCATCCTCCTTCCTCATCAGTGTTTCCATTTCTCTCTCTCTCTCTCTCTCTCTCTCTCTCTCTCTCTCTCTCTCTCATTCATATTCCATCCTCCTTCCTCATCAGTGTTTCCATTTCTCTCTCTCTCTCTCTCTCTCTCTCTCTCTCTCTCTCTCTCTCTCTCTCTCTCTCATTATGCACTTGCACGAGTCTTCCTCCCTCCCTCCCTCTGCCTTTGTTTTCCCTCCCTTCCTCCCTCTCTCCCTCCCCCTCTCCCTCCTTCCCTTTGTCATTCTCTTTCTTCCTAGCACTACCTGTTTCCCTCCCTCCATCTCCTCCTCCTCCTCCTCTTCCTCCTCCTCCTCCTCCCATCATCGTGCAGTCTTTTTCTCTCTCCCTTCCTTCCTTCCTTCCTTCCTTACTTCTTTCTTTTCCTTCCTTCCCTCGCTCCCTCCCTCCCTCCTTCCTTACTTTTCTTCCTTCCTTCCTTCCTCACTTTCCTTCCTTCTTTCATCTTTCTCATTCCCTCTTCATTATTAATTTTATGCCATTACCACCCAGTTCATTCTCTCTCTCTCTCTCTCTCTCTCTCTCTCTCTCTCTCTCTCTCTCTCTCTCTCTCTCTCCCATTCTCACGCGCGACTTTTCTCTCACTCTCACATTTGTCGCTCACACCTCTTTGTCTTGCCACTCAACCCCCCCCCCCCGCCTCTCTCTCTCTCTGTCTCTCTCTCTCTCTCGTCGTAATCTTCTTGTCTGTCTGCCTCATGTCTGTCAGTGGCTGTCTCTTTCTCGTCTGTTTGTGTGTGTGTGTGTGCGTGTGTCTGTCTGTCTGTTTTTCCTTGTGTCCGTCTGTCTGTCACTAACCCTCTTCCTCCCCCTTCCCCTCCCTCCCCTCCCCCCCTTCCTTCCATTCCCACTCCCTCCCCCTCCCCCTCTCCTTTACCCCAGTCCCTCTTCCTCCCCCCACTTCCTCCCTCCCTTCCCCTCTCTCTCTCTCTCTCTCTCTCTCTCTCTCTCTCTCTCTCTCTCCATACCACGCATACCAGCCAAATTACAAACCACACACACTATACCGGTTACACCAGGGGGTATTTACGCTACTGAGTGCCCCTGGAAATAATACCACCCTCCCCTGCCTCTAATACCCGTCTAATACTACTCTCTGGGCCATTAAATTCCCTCGATTAATACCAGTTTGTCCCAGTAATACCACTGTACCACGTGCCTATACCAGTTTGTCCCAGTAATACCACCATACCACGTGCCTATACCAGTTTGTCCCAGTAATACCACCATACCACGTGCCTATACCAGTTTGTCCCAGTAATACCACTATACCACGTGCCTATACCAGTTTGTCCCAGTAATACCACCATACCACGTGCCTATACCAGTTTGTCCCAGTAATACCACTATACCACGTGCCTATACCAGTTTGTCCCAGTAATACCACCATACCACGTGCCTATACCAGTTTGTCCCAGTAATACCACCATACCACGTGCCTATACCAGTTTGTCCCAGTAATACCACCATACCACGTGCCTATACCCGTTTCATACCAGTTTGAGTGTTGGAAATTTGTGTGGAATGGATAGTTGTGTGTGTGTGTGTGTGTGTGTGTGTGTGTGTATCACCATCTTACCACACAAGTACACTGTATACTCGTATAACACCACATTTAGAGCATAACGCCACACTAAACCACACCACTACCACACCACACCACCATTACTACACCACAGCACAATCACATAGCATCGTCACCACACCACCACATACCTTCACCAGCATAGCATCATTGGGAAACATTGGAATAACACCACACCTCACACCACACAACACCGCACCACACACCACCACCACGCCACATCACAGAGCACCACATCACACCACGGACAAACCAACCACTCTACCACACCACACCACAAATCAATCACCCTGCCACACCACACTACAAACCAACCACCCTACCACGCCACACCACAAAGCAACCACCCTACCACACCACACCACACCACACCACAAACCAACCAACCACCCTACACACCACACTACATCCAATCACCCTACCACACCTCACCACACCATAACCAACCACCCTACCACACCACACCACAAACCAACCACCCTACCACACCACACCACAAACCAACTACCCTGCCACACCACACCACACCACAACCAACCACCACACCACACCACAAACCAACCACCACACCACACCACAAACCAACCACCACACCACACCACAAACCAACCACCACACCACACCACACCACACCACCCCACAAACCAACCACCCTACTACACCACACAACACTACCCCACAGACCAATCACCACCACACCACACCACACCACACCAGCATACCACTTAGGAGGCCCAACTTAAGAGAAAGGGTTAAATCTCTCTTGGTCATGACACCAGATCAATACCACCACACGCACACACACGTACGCGCACATATATACCGTGCGTACGTACATGAATACGCACATAACACCGCATGCCACCAGTACGGCCACACACACACACACACACACACACACACACACACACACACACACACACACACACACACTCTCTCTCTCTCTCTCTCTCTCTCTCTCTCTCTCTCTCTCTCTCTCTCTCACACACACACACACACACACACACACACACACACTCTCTCTCTCTCTCTCTCTCTCTCTCTCTCTCTCTCTCTCACACACACACACACACACACACACACACACACACACACACACGAGTGCCAAGGGGGTGCCAAACACTCCTATCTTAGGGCGCCAGACAAACAAATATAGCCACTTACAAGCGTCGTAAAGAGCGAGAGAGAGAGAGAGAGAGAGAGAGAGAGAGAGCACGGCCACACACTAGCCTAATAAAATGTTAATATCCTTCGTTTTTTTCTTTATTGTTTTGTTTTTATTGCTTGAAGTGTTTTTATGTGGATTTTCTTTGTTTTTCTTTGTGTTTTATTGTTTTATTTTCTGCTTGTGTTTTTGGTGTTTGGTTTCCTCTTTCCCTCCCTCCTTCCTTCCTTTCTTTCTGTCTTTTTCACTTTGTTTATCTATCTGTTTTACTATCTATCTATGTATCTATCTATCCTTTTATTCTCAACCTGTGTGTACTGATATATCGATGTATCTATCTACCTGTTTACATCTATCAGTATATCTATCTTCATATCTATCTGTCTGTCTACCTGTCAGTGTGCATCTATTTATATCTATCTCACCACTCGCTTTATGCTCATTACAGTGCTGTTGTAGTGCTCTCTCAAACTCTCACAGTCTGTCAGTCTGGATCTCTCTCTCTCTCTCTCTCTCTCTCTCTCTCTCTCTCTCTCTCTCTCTCTCTCTCTCTCTCTCTCTCTCTCTCTCTCTCACACACACACACACACACACACACACACACACACACACACACACACTCACCACTCGCTTCATGCTGTTTACGGTGCTATTACAGTCCTATTTCCTTTCTCTCTCTCTCAAAATCTCTTTCCCATCCCTCCAAAAATGAGAATGAAAGTAACCCATCAATTCCAATTTATTTATTTATTTATTTTTTTAGCCTATAATTAATGTTACCTGCATCTAGCCTCCCCCCCCTTCCTCCCTGGCCGTTCCGTAAGCTCTATAACGTAGCATGCAGGCTAGACACACCTGATACCTGTCTAATTGACTCCCAGGTACTCTTCGTATACCTTTACCCCTTCTGTTGGAGTGTGTGTGTATGTGAGAGAGAGAGAGAGACAGGATGTGTGTGTGTGTGTGTGTGTGTGTGTGTGTGAGAGAGAGAGAGACAGGATGTGTGTGTGTGTGTGTGTGTGTGTGTGTGTGTGTGTGTGTGTGAGAGAGAGAGAGACAGGATGTGTGTGTGTGTGTGTGTGTGTGTGTGTGTGTGTGTGTGTGTGTGTGTGTGTGTACAAGTGGCATGTCATTGTGGTAGTATGTAAGTTAGTTTGCTTTCCGCCTATCCGTCCATCCGTCTATCCATCCATCCGTCTATCTATCCATCCATCTATCCACTCACCTTAAAAATAAAAACAAAAACAATTAAAGACAAATTTAAAAAACAATATAGAGGAAAGAAAAAGACAATTAGCTTAGAGGAAAATAATTAAAAATAAAGAAAATTACCAATAAAAACAAGATATGAAAAAACATGGAAATAAAGACAGAAAGCAAAATTATAGGAAAATAAAGAAAATCAGGACGCATACCTATGAGAGGATAAAGAAAATGAAGACAAAGTAAAGCAAAGTGATGAGAGTAAAGAAAATAGACGATCAGGAAGCATAATAAGAGGGTAAAGAAAGTGAAGACAGGCAATGAAGCATTATGATGAAAGAGTAAAGGAAATAAAGACAATCAGGAAGCATAACAATAAGAGGATAAAGACAATAAAGCATGATAGTGAGAGGAAAATGTATATATATTAAAACAACAGTTGATACAGTAACCTTACGAAAATTTCCAACAAAAACAATGATTAAAAACAAGAAACGGAAATAAAGAATATAAAGACAATAAAGGAAAATTTTGAGGGGAAAATATGTATATTAAAACAACAATTAACAGTTACCTTAAAATAATTACCAATAAAAACAATATGAATAAAAACAAAAGAAATAAAGAAAATAAAGACAATAAAGCAAAATTTTGAGAGGGATAAATGTATATATATATTAAAAGTACAGTTTTAAAAAGAAATAAGAAAATTACCAATAAAAACAATATGAATAAAAACAATGGAAATGGTTAAAGAAAATAAAGACAATAATGAAAAATTTTGAGAGGGGAAAAATGTATATATATTAAAACTTCAATTCATACAGAAACCCTTTTTTTATTTTTGGTATTTGCATATAAAAATACAATGGGTTACACAGCATCATACAAACAGACAGACACGGAGGAGTTCAGTGGCGGCCCAGGTGTGCACGTACAGGTAACCCTAATTAACGGGGCCAAACACACCTTGGCGCGTTCTCGTTCTTCGCCTCCTCCTCCGTCCACTTGTTGTTCTTCTACGTCTTTGTGTCTACTTCTTCGTCTCCTCCTCCTCCTCCTTCGTCTCCTCCTCCTCCTCCTCTTCCTCTTCCTCCTCCTCCTCCTCTTCTTCAGCTTCGTCTACTCCTCCTCTGTCTACCTCTAATAATATTGTCATTTTTCGTTGGATTTTTTCTTTTTGAGCGTGTTGGAAAATGTTGAAAAAAAAATTGTGTATAGTGGATTCGTGATTCTTTTATTATTATTATTATTATTATTATTATTGTTGGTTTTCTCTTATTGTCATTGTTACTATTATTATTATTATTATTATTATTATTATTATTATTATTATTGTCTTTTTCCCTGTAATAGTGTTTTTCAAATCACCTCCACCACCACCACCACCATCATCATCATCATCTCTATTATCAACCAATTTATCAGTTATTTTTCCTGTTTCCCTATTTATCAGTTTATTTCACTTATTTATCTTGTGTCCCTCCCTGTAAAACAATTAACTCTAAGCCCTTGACCACCCCGTTTGGGATACATGGCGTCAGGCAATGGATGGATGGATCTTGTGTCCTAGTAGTGCGCTTGTTTCATTTTGTTTCGTCTTGTAATTCTTCACTTGTTTCACTTTGTTTCGTCTGTTCTTATCATTCCTCGTTACTTGTTTCATTCTGTTTCGT
>NC_137065.1:1405000-1412500 GCF_032717465.1 Coenobita brevimanus | reverse complement strand
AGATCCATTCATCGCCTTGGCCCAGTGAATGAGATGTCCTGCTTGTTTGTTTGTTCATTGTTATTCATGCTTCATCAATCCTCCTTCCCTCCTTCACATCTCCCGTAACCCCTTTCAACCGGCGACTTATTGTCTTAACTCCAGACCCAGTGAATGAGATGTGTTTGTTTTTTTTTTTTCATTGTTATTCATGCTTCATCAGTTCTCCTTCCCTTCTTCACAGCTCCTTTGATTCCTTACGACAGGCTGAGTAGTGCATCGTTTGAGCGGAGAAACAAATAGAAAATGCTAATAAATAAATAAATAATAGATAGATAGAAAGAAATGCGACTGATAAGTAGATAAATTAAAAAATAAAAGACTCACAACGAGTACTTTCTCTAATAATAAAAGTGTCCGGGGGTTGAGATGGGCGGCCCTCCTTTGTTTACATTCTCTTCGGTGTGATCTCAGCCAGCGGGACGGTTCTGCCCTGCCGCGTGGTGGGGGGTGCTGTTCCGGACGAACTTACGAACCCATTTCTCCTCGCAGCTAAGATCATTTTGGCGGGAGGAACGAGAGAAGGGAAGATTGAACACTCCTTTCCTTGTCTGCTGGGAATTATGTCTGTGTTACGAAGGGGAATTGTATCGTAAGCTGTTTCGTGAGGGGACCAGGTTTTCTTCCTTGCGGTACGTCTTAACACAAGTCAGATCTGCAAAAGAGAGAAAAAAGATGAATTAGGGATGGTTAGAACTGGGTAAGGAAGGAAAGAAGGAAGGGAGAGAGGGAAGGAAGGAAGGGGAGAAAGAAGGAAAGAAGTGGGGAGGAAGAAATTATGTTGAAGGAGGGATGAAGCTCTGGAAAGGGGAGAAAAAAAGGAAGGAAGGAAGGAGGGTGGAAAAGGAAAGAAGTGGGGAGGAAGAAAGTATGTTGAAGGAGGGAAGAAGCTCTGGAGAGGGGAGAAAAAAAGGACGTAGGAAAAATGAAGTACTTGTAGAGAGAAGGAAGGAAGTAGGGGGGGAGGAGAAAGTGTGTTGAAGGAGGAAAGACGCTGTGTGGAGGAGGGAAGGAAACTGTAGAGAGGGGAGGAAAACAGAAAGAGGACGTAAGAGAGAGAAAAAAGGCTAGGCTGTAGACAGAAGACACAGAGAGAGAAGAAAAGGAGGGAGAGAGAGAACAAGACAAGAATGGAGGAAATATGATAAGCTGGTGGAAGAAAGAAGAGGAAGAGGAGGATGGGAAGGAGGCCCCATTGAGGAAAAGGATGAGTCTGGGATGGTTGGAGGAGAGGGGGGAAAAAAAGTAAGATTAAAAAAAAAAAGTTTGGTGGGTGTGGTGGTGGTGGTGGTGGGTGAGGAGGGAAGTTTAGACCCCGCCATGCATCAGCAAGTGCTTGCAACTTACCCTGACCCCCTGACACTTACTTTTGACACTTATTTTTGGCACTTGTTGTCTGACACTTATTTTTGGCACTTATCCTGTCTGACACTTATTTTTGGCACTTATCCTGTCTGACACTTATTTTTGACATTTTTGGCACTACTACAACTTACCTCTCACCCTACCCATTCATCATCATCATCATCATTCACCTTAGACATATCTCTCCTCTGTTATCATCATTATCATCATCATCATCATCATCACTCACCCTAGACGGAGCTCTCCTTCTGCGTGAGGGGGGAGGGGGGTGCGTCACGACAGACGTAAGGATCGCGACGTAGGGAGTGACGTCTAACTATGCTGTTGTGTGTGGGCGTCCACTCTCTCCTCGTTTGTGGGCTGTGGGTGGGCGTGTGGGCGTGGTAGAGGGCGTAGGGGTGGTGGTGGAGGGGTGGGTAGGGTGGTGTGGTGGCCTGGTGTGGTGGAAGGGTGTCGAGGTGTGGCTGGTGGTGTGGTAGTGTGTCGAGATGGGGTTGGGATTGGCAGTGGTGGTGATGGTGGTGGTGGTGGTGATGGTGGGGGTAGGGAGGGTCAGTCACCACCAGCTCTGAATACCCGCTACCGCCTCCGCCAGTCTGTTGGGGGGGGAAGTGTCATCATCATCATCATCATCATTATCATCATCAAATGTCATCAATCAACATCATCATCATCATCATCACAAATTATATGTATCCTCCTCAGTATTATCATTATCATCATTATCCTTACTGTAATTATCTTCATCCTCATCATCACTTTAATTATAGTTCTCGCCCGCACCAGCAAGCATATGGTGTGGACGTGCCCTTAGAAATGTATAAATATATATATATATATATATATATATATATATATATATATATATAAGCAATAATGTCACAAATCTCTCTCTCTCTCTCTCTACCCATACCCACCCCCTCCTTCCCTTCCTTCCCTCCCTTCTTCATCCCTCTCTCCCTTCCTCCTCCTCTCTTTTCATCTCTCCTTCCCTCTCTCTCCGTCCCTCCTTCCCTCCCCCCTCTCCTCACTTTTTAATCCCTCTCTCCCTTCCTTCTCGTCTCCTTCCCTTCCTCCTTCCCTCACTTCTTCATCTCTCTCCCTTCCTCCACTCCTTCCCTTCTTCCCTCCTCTCTTCATCCCTCTCTCCTTTCTTTCCCTCCCTCCTTCCCTCATTTCTTCATCCTTCCCTCCCTCTCTCCCTCCCTCCTTTCTTCCCTCCCTCCTTCCCTCCTCACCCACCCCTCTCTCAGATTACAAGACCAACTTCTGTAACTAGCGTCTTGTATTTCACCTCTAAGCTTAATTATTCCACCAACTTCCCAATGAGCAAGACAAGTTACTGCCAAATTACACCTGACCTCACCTGATATAGCACGATCACCTTACCTCACCTTACTTCAAGCTTACATCTTATATTTTTCCGCCTCTCACTTCACCTTTCATCAGTCTTACCTCACCTCTCCTCTCCTCTCCCCCCTCCACTCCTTTCCTTTCCTTTCCTTTCCTCACCTTACTTCAGTCTAACATCGTGCCTTAATTTTCTTCCCCTCACTTCACCTTGCATCAGTCTTTCCTCACCTCTCCTCTCCTCGCTTCTCATTTCTCTTCTCTCCTCTTCTCCTCTCTTCTCCTCTCCTCTCCTCTCCTCTCCTCTTCTCTCCTCTCCTTACTTCTCTTCTCTTCTTCTCTTCTCTTCTCTTCTCTTCTCTTCTCTCCCCTCCCCTCCCCTCCCCTCCCTTCTCTTCTCTTCTCTCTTCTCGTCTCATATGTTCTTTTTTATCTTCTCTTCTCTCTTTTCTTATCGTCCTCCACTCCCATCCCTTCAGACGCAGCATCTCACCAGTATTTTTTAAGTGACCTATCTTTACTAATTTGACCTCACTTGACCTTTCCTTAACCAGCCTGACCTGACTTTAATGAACCAAACGACAACACACATGACCTCACCTCAACACCTCATACATATCACTGCCATATCTGACCTGACCTGACACGTCAAGTCGTCACAGTAGATCATGTCAGGTCACGCCAACTCATCAGGGCACAGTAGGTCATCTCAGGTCACGTCAACTCGTCACAGTAGGTCATGTCAGGTCACAGTACGCCATGTCAGGTCACAGTAGGTCGTCAGGTCACGGTAGGTTATGTCAGGTCACAGTAGGTCGTCAGGTCACGGTAGGTTATGTCAGGTCACAGTAGGTCGTCAGGTCACGGTAGGTTGTCAGGTCACGGTAGGTCGTCAGGTCACAGTAGGTCATGTCAGGTCACAGTAGGTCGTCAGGTCACAGTGGGTCATGTCAGGTCAGTAGGTCATGTCAGGTCACGTCAACGCATCAGGTCACAGTAGGTCTTCAGGTCACAGTAAGTCATGTCGTCACAGTAGGTCATGTCAGGTCAGTAGGTCGTCAGGTCACGTCAACGCATCAGGTCACAGTAGGTCATGTCAGGTCACAGTAGGTCACGTCAAGATATAGTAGGTCAGGACAGGTCACAGTTATTGTCATCTTGTAAACTTCGGTCATTTCTCTCTCTCTCTCTCTCTCTCTCTCTCTCTCTCTCTCTCTCTCTCTCTCATATAAGTACCGTTCTGTTTCAACTTTCTTCTCTCCCCGTCTCTCTCTCTAATTGAATTTCTCTCTAATTACTCCCACCCTTCTTCCCTCCCTCCCTGCCTAATTCTCTCTCTCTCTCTCTCTCTCTCTCTCTCTCTCTCTCTCTCTCTCTCTCTCTCTCTCTCTCTCTCTCTCAACGGGTTCCCCAGCAGGATAATAATAAGGGAAATCCTCGCTCCGTCTCGACTTAAGATAGGAAATGACTTGACATCGAGCGGAGGCCACCGAAGGCGCCTTTAAGCGAGTAATAATAATAATAATAACAATAATAATAATGATGATGATGATGATGATGATAATAGGAATAAGAATAAGAATAGTAATAATGATAAGAGTAGTAATAACACTAATAATAATAATAATAATAATGGATCACACCAGTCACGTTTATTGCCGTCATTATAAACTTCGGTCATTCTCTCTCTCTCTCTCTCTCTCTCTCTCTCTCTCTCTCTCGGTGGTGGTGATGATGGTGATGATGATGATGTTCTTAGTAGTGGTGATGGTGATGATAGTTATCCCGAAGGTCTTGATGATAACGATGATGACAATAATAACAATAATAATAATAATAATAATAATAATAATGATAATGGTAGTAGTAGTAGTAATAATAGTAGTAGTATCTATTGTAGTAGTAGTAGTAGTAGTAGTAATAATAATAATAATAATAATAATAATAATAATAATAATCTTAGGCAAACTCAACACTCCCAAGACGTTCCTTAAGAAAATCGTAAAAATAAGCGTAAGACAAGATTTTGAAAGTTGCGTGAGATGGCAGACATATTCTCCTTTACTACGACCTCCTTTACCACCCTCTTAAGTAAAGTTTCTGCTCTTTATGGCTTTAATTTTCTCTTTATTTTCTTTCGCCTTTCTGGTGGTAGGTCTTTCTCTTCTAGATGTCTGTGTGTCTGTCTGTCTTCTGTCTGTCTGTCTTCCTCTGTCTCTGTCTGTCTGTCTGTCTGTCTGTCTTCCTCTGTCTCTGTCTGTCTGTCTGTCTTCCTTTGTCTCTGTCTGTCTGTCTCTCTCTCTCTCTCTCTCTCTCTCTCTCTCTCTTTTCTGTTTGTTTCTGTCTGTCGGTCCGTCTTTCGACCTGTCTATCTGTCTGTCTGTCTATCTGTCTTTCTCTTCACTGTCTGTTTGTTTCTTTGTCTGTTTGCTTTGTCTGTATTTTTCGTGTTTTTTTTTTTATCTGAGCTTATGCAATCTCTCTCTCTCTCTCTCTCTCTCTCTCTCTCTCTCTCTCTCTCTCTCTCTCTCTCTCTCTCTCTCTCTCCCTCAAGTCAGGCGTAAAGAGAGTAAGAAGTAAAGGATGATAAAAGGGGGAAAGTGAATTAAAGAGAGAGAGAGAAAGTGAGCGAGTGAAATGAATAAAGGAGGGAAGAGCGAGATTTAGAGAAGGGCGATTAATCTTGCTGAGAGAGAGAGAGAGAGAGAGAGAGAGAAGGGAAGGAGGGGAAGGTGCAAAAGATAAGAGAGGTGAAGAGGGGTCGAGGGAAAGTTTAGATTGGAGAGAGAGAGAGAGAGAGAGAGAGAGAGTGAGTGGGAGAGGGAGAGAGAGATGGAGAGAGGGGGGTTCGACCTTGATATTAAGAGAGAGAGTTATTGTCCTATTTTTCAAAGTTAGGGTTGAGAGAGAGAGAGTGTGTGTGTGTGTGTGTGTGTGTGTTTGTGTGTGTGTGTGTGTGTGTGTGTGTGAGAGAGAGAGAGAGGGAAAGATTGAGAGAGAGAGTTCTGCACTATATATAACACCATAACACGAGAACAATGGAAATAACACAAAACAAAATAGTGCAAATAATGAAAGTAGGAATGAGTGTTATAACAGGGGCGTAATAAGAGTGAGAACAGTGGAAGAACACCAATAACACCATAACACCAATATACTAGAATAACACCATAACACCAATATACTAGAATAACACCATAACACCAATATACTAGAATAACACCAATAACACCGTAACACCAGTATAACACCATAACACCAGTATAACACCAGTATAACACCAGTATAACACCAATAATACCATAACACCAATAACAGCAGTATAACACCAATAACACCAGTATAACACCAATAACACCATAACACCAGTATAACACCATAACACCAGTATAACACCAATAACACCAGTATAACACCATAACAGCAGTATAACACCAATAACGATATGGGAGAGTGGAGGATGTGGAGCAGGTGTGGCCCGTGTGTTTCTCTCTCTCTCTCTCTCTCTCTCTCTCTCTCTCTCTCATACCGCCTTTCAGCCCTTCCCTTCCCTTCCAATCATTCTCGTCTCCTCCCTTTCCTCTTCCTTTTTCCTCTCATTTTTTCCTTCCCTCTTCCATTCCCTCCTCCCTCTCTCCACCTTTATTCTTTCCTCTCTCTCTCTCTCTCTCTCTCTCTCTCTCTCTCTCTCCTCATTCCCTCCCTCCCTCCCCCCCTCCATTCTTTCCTCTTCCATATCCTCCCTCAACTCTCCTTCATTCGCTCTATTCACTCCCTCCCTTCCTCTTCCCACTGTAATAATAATAATAATAATAATAATAATAGTAATTATAATAGTAGTAGTCGTAGAAGTGATAATACCGTAATCTACTACTACTACTACTACTGCTATTACTACTACTATTACTACTACTACTACTACTACTACTACTACTATTACTACTACTACTACTACTGCTACTACTACTACTGCTACTACTACTAATACTGCTACTACTACTACTACTACCACTAAATAATAATAATAATAATAATAAAAATAGTAATAGTCATAATCATACTACTGCTACTACGACTACTACTACTACCACTAAATAATAATAATAATAATAATAATAATAATAATAATAATAACTCACCTGTGTATGGTGGTGGTGGTGCCTGGGTAGGGTGGCATAGGAGGGGGGTAGGCTAGATGTGCATATTGTAGTTACCGCCCCTCCCTGCCACCCCCTACCACCCCCTCCATCCTCTGTAGGGGGAGAAGAGGGGGAGGTTAGTACTTACGGGTCTACTTACGGCCCTACTTACTATATATTCCTACCTACACTGATATATAGTGGAAGTATGTATTGTCACTACCCCTCCCCCCTACCCCCTGCCACCCCTACTATCCATTGTAGGGGGAGAAGAGGGGGTTAGTACTTACGGGCCTACTTACGGCTTTTGTACGGGTCTACTTACGGTCCGACTTACCTGTTTCTCAGTGTTTTTCATCATTAGGCAGGGGACGTTGTACTGACATCTACTTACATACCAACTTACACCCCATTTTCTGAGAGGAGTGGAGAAGGGATGTTAGTACTTACAAGGTCTACTTACAGGCCTACTGAAATGGCTGAGTCATTGTCCACTGAGTTACAAAGTTTTCTTGGGTTACAGGTGCGTTGGTAGTACTTACAGACCTACTTACATACCTACTTACAGGCCTACTTACGTACCTACTTCTCTTGTGTTGCAGGAGGG
>NC_137065.1:1392500-1400000 GCF_032717465.1 Coenobita brevimanus | reverse complement strand
CACACACACACGTTTTACCTGTGCGTTTTTCGGCCAGGTCCTTAATCGTGTAGACCTTGAGAGAGACCATTTCCCCCCTGCCCTTCTCGTTGCTAGAGTAGACCACGGCCATGAGCGCCAGACCAGCCTCCAGACCAGCTACGGTGAATCTTGGGACCTAAGTGGTGGAAAGTGAAGGTTAATTTCGGATTTTTTTGTGGGGGGGGTTATTAATGTGTGTGGGGTGGGGGGGGGTTTGAGTGGGTGTGTGGGGTGGGGGAGTGTGTGTGTGTTTTAGCTATCTATCTGTCCATCTATTTACCCATCTATCAACCTCTCAGATTCTCTCTCTCTCTCTCTCTCTCTCTCTCTCTCTCTCTCTCTCACATCTTTGTCACCGTCAGTGCAAGACAATTTTCTCGCTCCCGTCCACGCGTCCTTCCGCCAGGTCTATCTGTCTGTCTATCTATCTATCTATCTATCTGTATGTCTATTTATCTGTCTATCTGTCTGTCTGTCTTCTATCCCTGTCTGTCTGTTTCTCCAGCTGTCTGAATGTCTTCCTGTCTGTCTGTCTGTCTGTGTACTTGTCTGTCTGTCTCTCTGTAATTATCTGTGTCTATCTTTCTATTTGTCTGTCTGTCTGTCTGTCTATATGTGTGAATGTATGTATGTATGCTTATCTGTCTACTATCTATCTGTCTCCATTCTTCAGTCTATCTATCCATCTCAGTCTCTGTTTAACTACCTGTATCTATTTATCTATCCCACAGTCTATCAGTCTATCTCCATTTATATCTATCAACAATTATCTATCCTCGATCTGTCCATCACTCGCTCACTATATCTATCTATCTATCTGTCACTTGCTCACTATATCTCTATCTATCTCTTTATCTTTCTATTGCATTCCTCTTCCTCCTTTACTTCCCACTTATTCCTTGATTTCTTACTTTATTCTTTTGCTTTCTTCGTTTCCTTCTTTCCTTTCTTCCTTCCTTCCTTCTTTCCTTCCTTCTTTCCTTCCTTCCTTCCTTCTTTCCTTCCTTCCTTCCTTCATTCATTCTTTCCTTCCTTCCTTCATTCATTCATTCTTTCCTTCTTTCCTTCCTTCATTCTTTCCTTCCTTCCTTCATTCTTTCCTTCTTTCCTTCCTTCCTTCATTCTTTCCTTCCTTCCTTCCTTCCTTCATTCTTTCCTTCTTTCTTTCCTTCCTTTCCCTTAACTTCACTTCTTTTCTTCCTTCCTTTTTTTCTTTCCTTCCTTTCCTTTCTTCCTTCCTACCTTCTTTCCATGCTTCCTTCCTTCCTTCCATGTTTCCATCCATCGTTCCTTCCTTCCTTCCTTCCTTCTTTCCTTCCTTCCTTCCTTCTTTCCTTCCTTCCTTCTTTCCATCCTTCCATCCTTCCTTCCTTCCTTCCTACCTTTTTTCCATCCTTCCATCCTTCCATGGTTCCTTCCATCCATCCATCCATCCATCCTTCCTTCCATGCTTCCTTCCTTCCTTCCATCCTTCCATGCTTCCTTCCTTCCTTCCATCCTTCCATGCTTCCTTCCTTCCTTCCCTCCTTCCTTCCTTCCTTCCCTCCTTCCTTCCTTCTCTTCGTCAGTTTACCAACCCTTTCTCATCAAAGTTTTCCCGTTGTCAGTCTCGCGTGTGTGTGTGTGTGTGTGTGTGTGTGTGTGTGTGTGTGTGTGTGTGTGTGTGTGTGTGTGTGTGTGTGTGTACCGGGAATTTTTGCTGTGTTTCTTTTCTCGTTTGTCATGTTGTCTGTTTGTCTGTCTCTTGCCGTGTGTGTGTGTGTGTGTGTGTGTGTGTGTGTGTGTGTCTGTGTGTGTGTATGTATGTGTCTGTGTGTGTATGTATGTATGTCTGTAAGTATGTATGTATTTGTCTATCGTACTTTCTATCTATCAATTTCGTTCCTATTTATCTATCCAATAATCTGTACTCTATCTGGGTATCTATCTATCTGTCCATCTATCTATCTATCTACATCTATTCATCTATCCATCCTTCCATCTCTATCTATATTTACCTATATCTATCTGCCTTTATATCTATCAGTCTATCTATCAATCTACATCTATCCATCCAACCATCCGTCTCTGTCTATATATCTGTATCTATCTCCATTCGTATCTATCTATTCATCTATCCCTCTATGTCGACCTATCTATCTACATATCTATCTATCTGTCTGTCTGTCAATCTATCTATCTGTCAGTGAGCATGCAAGATTTTTTTTTTTTTTTTTTTGCACCAACCTTGCCATTCACTTTGCTCTCTCTCTCTCTCTCTCTCTCTCTCTCTCTCTCTCTCTCTCTCTTCATACCCGTCTTCTCTTTCCTACTTCCTTTCTCTCCTTCCTTCTTCCTTCCCTCCCCCCTTCCTTCCTCTCCTTCCCTCCTCCTTCCTTCTTCCCCACCACCTTCCTTCCTTCTCCTTCCCTCCCTCCTTCCCTCCTCCCTTTCATTCCTCACGTATTTTTCCTCTCTTTGTCTCTCATTTTTCTCTCTCTCCCTCCTGCCTAACCTCACTGCCTCTCCCCTGCCTCTCCTTCCTGCCTACCTCACTGCCTCCCCCTCTGCCTACCTCACTGCCTTTTCTCTGCTTCTCCCTCCTGTTTCCCTCGCTGCCTACCTCTTCTCTGCCTCCCCTTCCTGCCACCCCCCCTTGCCTACCTCACTGTCAGCTTTTTCTCTGCCTCTCCTTCCTGCCTACTACCTCTGCCTTTTCTCTGCTCCTCCTTCCTGCCTACCCCCTCTGCCTACAGCTCACTGCCGCTCCTCTGCCTCACCTTCCTGCCTACCTCACTGCCTCTCCTTCCTGCCTCACCCCCCTGCCTGCCTCACTGCTCTCCTTTGCTTCTCCTTCCTGCCTCACCCCCCTGCCTGCCTCACTGCCTCCCCTTTGCCTGACTTTCCTGCCTACCTCACTGCCTCTCCTCTGCCTACCTCACTGCCTATTTCCTGCCTCACCTCCCTGCCTCTCCTCCCTGCCTACCTCACTGCCTCACCTTCCTGCCTACCTCGCTGGTAATATTGGCTAATAATACTTCTGTGATGAACTTTTAAACTGATGCCTGCCTTGCCTTTGCCTTACACTGCCTTCCAGTCTATCTATCTGTCTATCTATCTGTCTATGTGCCTATCTACGTATCTGTCTGTCTGTATGTCTGTCCATCTATTTGTCTATCTATCTATCGTCATCTATATATCTGTGTGTCTCTATCTATCTATCTATCTGTCTATCTGTCCCACTATCTGTCTATCTGTCTATCTATCCATACCCACCTCGCTAGTAACGTTGGCAATGAGAGCGTTGGTGAGCGGGTGATAAAGCTCCTGAACAATTTCACTATCTATCTACCCTATCCGTCTGTCTATCTATCCATCCATCAATCTATCTACCTATCTATCCATCCATCCATACCCACCTCGCTAGTAACGTTGGCAATGAGAGCGTTGGTGAGCGGGTGGTAAAGCTCCATGACAAACGTTTGCGCCAGGCCTCCGTCGAACCCCGCAACGCAGCGCACGTTAACCACCGCCTCGGATAGGTTGTAGACGGAGCAGTTGTGTACGGGATCCGGACGACCTGTTAGAGGGTGGTTAGAGGTTGTTAGAGTGGGTTAGAGGTTGTTAGAGGGTGGTTAGAGATTGTTAGAGGGCTGTTAGGGAGTTGGAGGGTTGTTAGAGGTTGTTACAGGGTGGTTAGAGGTTGTTAGAGTGGGTTAGAGGATGTTAGAGAGGGTTAGAGGTTGTTAGTGGGTTGTTAGAGATTGTTAGAGAGGGTTAGAGGTTGTTAGAGGGCTGTTAGGAATTTGGAGGGTTGTTAGAGGTTGTTACAGGGTGGTTAGAGGTTGTTAGAGTGGGTTAGAGGTTGTTAGAGGGTGGTTAGGGATTGTTAGAGGGCTGTTAGGGAGTTGGAGGGTTGTTAGAGGTTGTTACAGGGTGGTTAGAGGTTGTTAGAGTGGGTTAGAAGTTGTTAGAGGGTGGTTAGAGATTGTTAGAGGGCTGTTAGGGAGTTGGAGGGTTGTTAGAGGTTGTTACAGGGTGGTTAGAGGTTGTTAGAGTGGGTTAGAGGATGTTAGAGAGGGTTAGAGGTTGTTAGTGGGTTGTTAGACGTTGTTAGAGAGGGTTAGAGGTTGTTAGAGGGTTGTTAGGGCCTCTTGCAGGGTTGTTAGGGGGTTAGAGCTTGTTAGAGGGTGGTTAGAGCTTGGTAGAGGGTTGTTAGAGGTTGACTGAATCCCTAGACTGACCTAAGTTTGACCCGGTGAACTGCAGACTGCCCCCCCCCTTCTCTCTCTCTCTCTCTCTCTCTCTCTCTCCAACTTAATTTCTTCCTCCACTGATTCCCTGCCTTTCCAGTTTTCTCTCTCACTCCTATTTCTCTCTCTTTTTCTAGCTCTAATTCTCTCTCTATCGCCCTCCTGTGCGCTATCAGTCTCCCTCACTCTTATCTGTGTGTGTGTGTGTGTGTGTGTGTGTGTGTGTGTGTGTGTGTGTGTGTGTGTGTGATATGCTTCTGTGCTTCCCGCCCCCCCCTCTCTCTCTCTCTCTCTCTCTCTCTCTCATGTAGTGTTCTGATCCTAATTATGATCACAAAACCCACGCCATAGAGAGAGAGAGAGAGAGCGAGAGAGCGGTACACTTGTAAAGGAAGGAGGATATTTGTGTGTATATGAGTGTGTGTGTAGGTGTCGCTGTGTATACTGTGTGTGCGTGAATGTATGATGTGTGTACGTAATTATGTATGCATGTATGTATGAATGTCTATGCTTGTATGTATATATGTATGTATGTAGTTTCTGTGTATGTATATGTATGTATGTTTGTATGTAGTTTATGTGTATGTGTGTATGTATGTTCGGTATGTATATATGTATGTATGTATGTGTATCTATCAGTCCAAATCTGATCTACTACAGGATCGAACCTTCATATTTAGAGATTGATAGAATTAATCCTCTCCCAAGCTGGTGAAGTACGAATAAAGAAAAGGAATTTATAGAGCCGTGTGTGTGTGTGAGAGAGAGAAAAAGAGAGAGAGAGAGAGAGAGAGAGAGAGAGAGAGAGAGAGACCGATAACAGGGAGTCAGTGAGAAAAACGAAGGACACACACACACACACACACACACACACACACACACACACACACACACACACACACACACAGAAAAATGAGACAGCAATTGAGGCAGACAGGCAGGATTTTGGGTTTGCACGAGAGAGAGAGAGAAATGAGGCAGTCACATAAGCCGATTAGAGAGAGAGAGAAAAAAATTGGTTCCCTCTTTTCTCTTAGCTTTAATCACCAGTTGCATTCTCTCTCTCTCTCTCTCTCTCTCTCTCTCTCTCTCTCTCTCTCTCTCTCAAAAAATGGTAAGATTTATGTGAGATTTTTTTTTTATTGAAAGATCCCCCATGAAAAAAGTATAATAATAATAATAATAATAATAATAATAATAATTGGTAGATATTATTATTATTATTATTATTATTATTATTATTATTATTACTGTTTTTAGTATTTTAATTCTTATCATTATTATTATCACCATTATTATCACTACTATCATCATCATTATACCTCACCTAATTAACCCAACCCCCTAATCACTTCCCCTCATTAACTCTCACCAATCACCCCCCCAAGCAGTGGATATTGGCTAATTGCACGCTGTCTGTCAGAACGCAATATCGAAACCATTTTTAATCATTACTATTGGAGTTACGTTTCAAACCTTCCTTTATTGGGCATTATTACTGTGATAAAGGAGGGAGTGGTTTATTTTTACTGCCTTAGTGTTTTTATTTAAGTGGTTTAGTCTTTTTTTAATATTCTTTGTTCCTATTGGTTTATTATTTTTAGTGAAATTAGGCGTGTTATCCCCTAAGAGTTTATGAGATAGGCTGTACTTAACACCTTTTTTTGTCTAACTTGGTCTAAACTTTCCCTTTTTTGCCGCTTATTTCACGTCGCTTCCGGCCTTAGGTTCCTTCTTCCTTGAAACAACAACAACAAAAACAACCGGACAATGCTACTGCTGTACATCCTTCCAGCAGCACTTCTTCGTGATTAGCATCGTATTCTAGTGTTAAGCTTTTGGTATTCAGGGTGGAGGTGACAGTTTTAGGCCAAGTTAACAAGGGTAGTGACCTCTGCCAACGACGTGGTCACCCGTGTGTGTGTGTGTGTGTGTGTGTGTGTGTGTGTGTGTGTGTGTGTGTTTGCCTTTTATTTTCTTTATACCCGAACCATCTCGTTGGAATAGAGAGGTCTGTGTATCTATGTAAATTCTCTCTCTCTCTCTCTCTCTCTCTCTCTCTCTCTCTCTCTCTCTCTCTCTCACCCATTTTTATCTTATATATTTCCTTTCATTTTACCTTTTCCTCCCTTCCCCCCCCCGTCTATACTTGTCTATCTGTCTATCTATTTATTATCTATCTAATCCATATCTCCGTTTCTGTGTCTGTCTGCCTGTCTGTTTCTCTGCCTGCCTGCCTGTCTATATCTGTCTATCTATATATCTGTCTATTTAATCTATCGTCTATCTACCACACCCACCGGCAGGGAACACGTGGAATACACTATATCTATCCTTCCATCTATCCATGTCTATCAATCTATCTATCTGTCCATCAGTCTGTCTACATATCTATCTATCTATCTACTTAATCTATCGTCTATCTACTACACCCACCTGCAGGGAACACGTGGAATACACACGGCCGCTTCTGTGTACCAACGGAGTTAGTTCCCCAACAGAGCAGTGTACCATAGTCGAGCTCTGTGTTGGGGGTGTAGCTGACGGTGGACCCCGACCCCAACACCCGGATGTGGCTCTGCGGATAGATAGATGGATAGATAGATGGATGGCAGGATGGATGGATGGGTGAAAGGAGGGATGGATAGGATATACATGGATTAGTGTGTGCAATCTAAACTCGTCGCTCGAATGAAACTGTGGATAGATGGATAGATAGATAGATGGATAGATAGATGGATGGCAGGATGGATGGATGGGTGAAAGGAAGGATGGATGAGATATAGATGGATTAGTGTGTGCAATCTAAACTCGTCGCTTGAATGAAACTGTGCATAAATGGATAGATGGATAGATAGATGGATGGCAGGATGGATGGATGGGTGGAGGGAGGGATGGATAGGATACAAATGGATTAGTTTGTGCAGTCTGAACTCAGCGCCAGAATGAGGCTCTGTGGGATAGATAGATAGATAGATAGATAGATAAATGGATGGATAGGCAGAAGTACACAGACTGATTAATGTGGCGTGGTGAGGGGAAAGGAAGCGTTGGAAAGGGATAGATGGATAGATAGATCGACAGGTTAGAGTGTGGCCTGAACTTAGCACCCGATGTGGCTGTTGAGATAGATGGATAGATAGATGTATGGATAGATTGTTTAGTGTGCAGCCTGACCCAGCGGCTCTGCGATAGATAGATAGATAGATAGACACGTTAATCTGGCATGGTGAGGGGAAAGCGTTGG
>NC_137065.1:1367500-1387500 GCF_032717465.1 Coenobita brevimanus | reverse complement strand
TCTTTCCCCTTCCCCACGCCTTCTCCCCTCCCCCACCCCTCCTCACTCCTTCGCACCCCTCTCCTCCATACTTCTTTTCTTTCCCTTTTAAAACATCCACTCTGTTCCCCTCCCTCCCTCATGCCTTCCCCCACCTTCTCCCTCCCTTACCACTCTGTTCCCCTCCCTCCCTCATGCCTTCCCCCACCTTCCCCCTCCCCCACCTTCTCCCTCCCTTACCTCCCTCCCCTACCGTCTCCCTCCCCACCTTCTCCCTCTCCCATCTTCTCTTTCCCCCACCTTCTCCCCCCTCACCTCCCTCCCTCCCCACCTTTTCCTCCACCTTCTCCCTCCCCTCTTACTCCCCCACCATCCCCTTCTCTCTCTCTCCCTCCCCCACCTACCCTCCTTACCCCTCCTTCCCCATTCTTCACCTTCCTTACCTACCTTCCTCACCTCTCCTCCCCATTCTCCCCCTCCCCTCCCCACCCCCTTACCTGCCTCACCTTCTCCATCCCTCACCTTCCCCTCCCCATCTTCCCCCTCCCTCACCCCACCTTTCCCCCCTCACCCATTCTTCCCCATTCTCCCACATCCCCCTCCTCACCCCATTCTCCCCCTCTCCACCCCCCTTACCTGCCTCACCTGCCTCAGTAAACACCTGCTAATTGGTCTGCCTGATTTCCGCTCCCAGGTGGGCCCCCGAAGAAAAAAAAAACGAAAAACGAAAAGAAAAAATGAATATGAAAAAGTTATAGTTCCTCTGAGCACATTTTTATTGCCCTGGGAAAGATGGGACTAATAGAGGTGGCTTTGGGTTGGGTTGGGTTGGGTGGCTTTGGGTGGATTGGAGTTGGGTTGGGTTGGGTTGGGTTAGATTAAGGTAGGGCAGGGTGGGATCGGTTGGGTTGGGTTGGTAGTTGAAGGGATTGATGAAGAGGAAATGCGCCCCCAGGTAAAAAAAAAAAAAAATGCGCCCCAGGTTAAAAAAAAAAATAATAATGATAATAATAATAATAATAATAATAATAATAATAATAATAAATAATAATAATGAGAAGAGATAATAAAGGCCACAATATATCTAATTCCTCCAATAAAGAAATTAATAAAAAATAAATCATCAATAAAATCGCCTAGATATGGAAAGAAAAAAAAAAAAAACAATAATTGATGGTACTCAATTTTCGAAATGACTCTCTCTCTCTCTCTCTCTCTCTCTCTCTCTCTCTCTCTCTCTCTCAGTACGTTTTATTTGCAGGATTCTTGTTTTTTTCTTGTTTTTGCTGGAAGGATACATTGTGTGTGTGTGTGTGTGTGTGTGTGTGTGTGTGTGTGTGTGTGTGTGTGTGTACCTGTCAGCACGTCCGGAATTATGCATACACACATCACTGTCAACACACACACACACACACACACAAACACACACACACACTTTCCAGCATCCCTTTTCCTTTTCTCACTTTCACAAATCCTTCTCCCCTCCCTCTCGCTCACTCTCTCTCCATCGCCAATCTACAGCTTTCTCTCACTCCCTCTCTCTCTCTCATTCACACCGTCCCCTCCTGTCTAATGATTCTTGTGTCCTCCCCTCCACACACACACACACACACACACACACACACACACACACACACACACACACGATAGTAGTATTGTATGTGATGATGGTTATGGCAGGGAATGATGATGATGGTGATGAAGATAGTAAAAGATGTGATAATGATGATGATGATAATGGTGAAAAATGTGATGATGATGATGATGAGGGTAGTAAAAGATGTGATGATGATGATGATGATAGTGATGGCAGTAACAAATGTGATGATGATGATGATGATGATGGTGTTGGTGATGTTGATGATGATGATGATGATGATGGTGGTGGTGGTGGTAATGGTGGTGGTGATGATGATGATGATGATGATGATGAAGATGATGATAGTGGTGGTGGTGATGATGATGATGATGATAATGAAATGGGAGGCGGTAACAAATACGATGATGATGATGATGACCGTTTAAAAGCCCATTATCAGCGTAATCCCCTAATCTCACCGTAATCCTTAATCCCGGGGTTGATTAGGTGCAAGAAAACAAACAAATAAACAAATTAGTGTTGATTATTATGTTGATTACCTGAGTAGTGTGAAGTGGATTTATTATTATTATTATTATTATTATTATTATTATTATTATTACTACTACTACTACTACTACTACTGCTACAACTACTACTACTACAACTACCACCACCACGACCTCTCTCTCACTCTCTCTCTCTCTCTCTCACACACACACACACACACACACACACACACACACACACACACACACACCCATCCACCATTTACAAACCTTAACATCATTCCCCTACCAACCTCCCCCCACACTACCCCCACCCCTCACACTACCCCCACCCGAAGCATACTCACACTTCACCCTAAGCATGACGGGGTTAGAGGTCCCGTCACCCTCCGTATTGGCCGCAACACACTGGTAACTTCCGGATGCCCAGCGTGACACCTTTTGCAGTACGAGGCTCTGGTTGCTGATGATGATGCCGCTGCTGACGTTGTGAAGCAGCTCCGATTTCTGCGAGGGTCAGAGAAGGTGTGGAGTCAATGAGATGGAGTGTGAGGATGTGGTATGTGGGGTAAATGAGATGGAGTGTGAGGATGTGGTACTTGAAAGCTGACGTTGTGAGGCAGCTCCGTTTTCTGTGAGGGTCAGAGAAGATGTGATGTAAATGGGATGGAGTGTGAGGATGTGGTATGTGGGGTAAATGAGATGGAGTGTGAGGATGTGGTATGTGGAGTAAATGAGATGGAGTGTGAGGAAGTGGTATGTGAAATTAAAGAGAAGGTGTGAAGTAAATGAGATGAAGTGAGATGAGATGGAGTGTGAGGAAGCGGTATGTGGAGTAAATGAGATGAAGTAAGGTGAGATGGACTGTGAGGAAGTGGTATGTGAAGTTAATATGATGAAGTGAGGTGAGGTGAATTGTGAGGAAGCGATATGTGAAGTAACTGAGACGAAGTGAGATTAGATGAGATGTAAGCGAAGTGAAGTGTAGTGAAATGAAGTGAGGAGTGTAACAGAGGTGAATGTCAGGTGAAGTGAGGTGAGGTGGAGTGAGATCACGTGAGATGAGGAAGTAAATTGTGTGATGAGATGAGACGAGGTACAAGGAAGTGAAATGCAGTGAAGTGAAGCGAGGCAGAATATGAAAGACGAGTGAAGTGTGGTGAGGTGTGGTGTGGTGTGGTGAGGTGTGGTGTGAGGTGAGGTGAGATGAGGTGTGGTGTGGTGTGGTGTGATGTGGTGAGGTTAAGTGTGGTGTGGTGAGGTGTGGTGTGGTGTGAGGTGAGGTGTGGTGTGGTGTAGTGAGGTGAGATGTGGTGTAGTGAGGTGTGGTGTGGTATGGTATGGTATAGTGTGGTGTGGTGAGGGTGGTAACTTATTTTTATCCACGAGGAGAGACTGACAAGGAGAGTGTGAAAATTAAATCTGTGAGGCTTGGAGGGGGAGGAGTGTGGTGAGATGTGGTGAGTGGGATGAGGTTGAGGTGTGGTGGTGGTGGTGGTGATTTGGGGTATGTGAGGTGAGGGGTGAGTTTGGTAAGCCTGAATAATTGTGGTGATGGTGGTGTTTGGGTAATAATAATAATAATAATAATAAAAATAATAGTGATTGATAATAATAATAATAATAATAATAATAATAATAATAATAAACAAATGATTGATGATAATGGTGATGATAATAATAATAATAATAATAATAATAATAACAACAACACCACTTCCTCATTCTAAGCATCTTATGGGACTCTTAAAACGTCTTCAAGGAGAAAATGTATCCCCTAGAAGACCTGCTACCTTCCTTGGCACTAACCATATGATTCCTTGATTGCTTGATTCCCCCTCTACTTGTTTATAGAGAGAGAGAGAGAGAGAGAGAGAGAGAGAGAGAGAGAGAGAGAGAGAGAGAGAGAGAGAGAGAGAGAGAGTGGGTGTGTTTGTATTCATTTATTTTTTCATTCTCTCTCTCTCTCTCTCTCTCTCTCTCTCTCTCTCTCTCTCTCTCGAGTTTCGCTTTCTTTTCTACCGTTTCAGATTTCATGCCTCCCACACACCTCGCTGCCTCGCCCTCTGCCTCCCTGCCTCACCCCCTGCCTCCCTGCCTCACCCCCTGCCTCCCTGCCTCACCCCCTGCCTCCCTGCCTCACCCTCTGCCTCCTGCCTCACCCCCTGCTTCCTGCCTCACCCTTCCTTATCCTCTGTCTCCCTGCCTCACCTTGCCCTATCCTCTACCACCCTGCCTCACCCTCTGCCTCCCTCCCTGCCTATCTCTCTGCCTGCCTCCCATAGTTCTCTCACCTTTAATTCCCTCCCTCCTCTCACTCCTCCCCCGGGAATCCCTCTCCATCATTCTCCCTCCCCCTCCCCCTCCCTCTCTCCCCTCCTCTCTCTCCCCTCCTCTCTCTCCCTCTCTCTCTCTCTCTCTCTCTCTCTCTCTATCACACCCATTTCTCTCCCTCTCAATCACACTCATTCCTTCCTTTCCTCCTTCTTCCTCCCTCAATATCTTCCTTCCTCCCTTCCTTCAAATCTGTCTATCTATCTATCTGTATATATCTATCAGTATCTATGCCAATCTATGTCTGTCTATCTATCTATCTAATCTGTTGGTCTGTTTACCCATCTATCTGTCTATCTATTTATCTATCTATATATCTATCTATTTATCTATCTATCTATCAGTCTGTCTACTTTGTCTCATTCAGTCATTCAGCTTAATTGTCTATCTGTTTATCTATCCACTATTTGTCTGTCTGTCAGTCTGAGCATCTATCTAGTATCTATCGATCTGTATCTACTTTCCTACCTTCCTCCTTGTATCTCTCTCTCTCCCTCCCTCCCTTCTTCCTCTCTCCTTCCCTCCCTTCTTCCTCCCTCCTTCCCTCCTTCTTCCCTCGCTCTTTCCTCCCATTATTCTCTCTCACTTTCTTCCCTCCCTCCCACTTTCCTCCCTCCCCCCCCACTTTCCTCCTTATCTCCACTCCTTTCCTCCCTCCTCCAATTGCCTACCCATTCTCCTTCTCTGCCTGACACCTCCTCTGCCTAAATTAGTTCTTATCAGCTGCCTACCCTCCTACCTACCTTCTAACTCTTCTCACTATCTCTGCCTCCCTCCTGCCTCACTTCCTACCTACCTACCCACCCTACTTCCTCCTGCCTCGTCCATCTCACAATTTCTGCCTCCCTGCCTGCCTCACCCCATCCCTGCGTCACCCCCTCCCTGCTAACCCCCCTCCCTGCCTCACCCCATCCCTGCCTCACCCCTTCCCTGCTAACCTCCCTCCCTGCCTCACCCCCTCCCTGCCTCACCACCACCCTGCTTCACCCCCTCCTTACCTCACCATCTCACTGCCTCACCGCCTCCCTACCTCACCACCACCCTGCCTACCTTCCTGCCTCACTACCCAACCTCTCTCCTTCCCTCCATTCCTCCTTCTCTCCCTCGCTTCCTGCCTCTCACTGCCACCCACTTTGCCTCACTGTCTACTTTCCTACCTGTCTTCCTATCTACCTGTCTACCTACCTGTCTACCTACCTGTCTGCCTACCTGTCTATCTGCCTGTCTACCTTCCTGTCTGCCTGTCTACCTGCCTGTTTTCCTGCCTTCCTGCCTCAGTGTGTGCTTGCGTTTCTGCCTAACTGACTCACTCCATGCCTCAGCGCTCGTTTGCATCTCTTCCTAACCCCTGCCTACCTCCTTTCCTCTGCCTAACCCCTGCCTACCTCCTTTCCTTTGCCTAACCCCTGCCTACCTCCTTTCCTTTGCCTAACCCCTGCCTACCTCCTTTCCTTTGCCTAACCCCTGCCTACCTCCTTTCCTTTGCCTAACCTCTGCTACCTCCTTCCTTCTGCCTAACCCCTGCCTACCTCCTTTCCTCTGCCTGACCTCTACCTACCTCCTTTCCTCTGCCTAACCCTTACCTACCTCCTTTCCTCTGCCTAACCTCTACCTACCTCCTTTCCTCTGCCTAACCCCTGCCTACCTCCTTTCCTCTGCTAACCCTTGCCTACCTCCTTTCCTCCTATCCCTCCTTCCTTCCTTCCCTCCCTCCCTCCCTCCCTCCCTCCCTCCCTCCCTCCCTCCCTCCTTGCATCTTTCACTACATCCCTATTCCTCCCTGTCTCGTCCCTACTCCTTCTCTCTCCCTTTCTCTTATCCTCCCTGCCTTTCTCCCTCCCTCCCCTCTCACTTTCTCTTTTCCTCCCTGTCTTCCTCCCTCCCTGCCTCCCCTCCCCTCCCGCCTCCCCGCTTTCCTCCCTCCCTCCCTCTGTCCCTCCCTCTCACGAGCTATCAAGCTGCTTTACACCCGTTCTCTCTCTCTCTCTCTCTCTCTCTCTCCCTTACCTCGTTCATCCAGGCGATCTTGAACTGTAAACAACGAACCCCCCCCCCTCTCTCTCTCTCTCTCTCTCTCATACCTGGTTACCTGTGGGCCCGCATGCCTTCATTCCCAGCATTCTCTCTCTCTCTCTCTCTCTCTCTCTCTCTCTCTCTCTCTCTCTCTCTCTCTCATACCATTTACCTTCCTTCCTCTCCCTGCCTCACATCTTCTGCCTCCCTTTTATGTCTTACTCTTCTGCCTTACACTCCTGCCTTACTCTTCTGCCTCACATCTGCTGCCTCCCTTTTCTGCCTTACACCCCTGCCTTACTCCTCTGCTTTACACCCCTGCCTTACCCACCTGCCTCACCCCTCTTATACGTAACTTAGGCAGACGTGTATGAAGAACTTTGCTCACCTTTTTCTTGCCTCTCCTTCCTGCCTCTCACACCTGCCTCTCTCTCTGCCTACCTACTTTCCTTCCTGTCTCTCTGCCTGCCTCCTCCCTGTTTCTCTGCCTGCCTTCCATCTTGCCACTCTTGCCTTTCTCCTTGCCTCCCCACTCCTAGCAGCCGCGCTGCCTGCCTACCTGCCTACCTACCTGCCTACCTGATTACCTGCCTCTTCTCCCTTCCTTCTCCCTTCCTCCCCTCTTGCTGACTCCCTGCCTTACCTTCCTGTCGTCCTCCCTCTCTTGCCTTACCCATGTTCCTCCCTGCCTTTCCCTCTCTTTCTCTCCCTTCCTTCCCTATTTCTCTCCCTTCCCTCCCTATTTCTCTCCCTTCCCTATTTCTCTCCCTTCCTTCCCTATTTCTCTCCCTTCCCTCCCTATTTCTCTCCCTTCCCTCCCTATTTCTCTCCCTTCCCTCCCTATTTCTCTCCCTTCCCTCCCTATTTCTCTCCCATCCCTCCCTATTTCTCTCCCTTCCCTCCCTATTTCCCATCCCTCCCTATTTCTCGCCCTTCCCTCCCTATTTCTCGCCCTTCCCTCCCTATTTCTCTCCCTTCCCTCCCTATTTCTCTCCCCTCTCTTCCCTACCTTCCTTTATTAACACTCTGCCTAAATTCCTGCCTACCTTTACATATGCCTCAACGGCGTACATTCCTGCCTGTTTTTCTGCCTCTCCCTCATCCCTGCCTCTCCTTCCTGCCTCTCCCTCATCCCTGCCTCTCCTTCCTTCCTCTCTTTCCTCCTCTCCCTGCTTTCTCTTCCTACCTCCTCTTCCTTCCTCCCTGCCTTCCTTTCCCGCCTAACCTGCTTCACCTGCCTAATTTTCCTTCCTTTCCTGCCTAACCTGCCTCCCTTTCCTTCCTACCTGCCTTCCTTTCCTGCCTAACCTGCCTCTTACCTACCTCCGTGCCATTCCTGTTTACTTGCCTTCCTGCCTATCTTCTTTGCCTAACCTGCCTCTCCTCCCTGCCTGCCTACCTTCCTGCCTCCCCTCCCTGCCTGCCTACCTGCTCCGTACCTCCCTGCTTCTCTCTCCCTGCCTCCCTTCCCTGCATCCTACCTCCCTGCCTCCCTTCCCTGCCTGCCTACCTCCCTGCTTCCCCTCCCTGCCTGCTACCTCTCTCCCTCCCCTGCCTGCCTCTCCTCCCAGCCTGCCTCCCCTTTGTTTATCTGCCTGATCAGCACGTCTGGGTGAATGCTACCTCTCTCTCTCTCTCTCTCTCTCTCTCTATCTGTATCTGTCTATCTCATCCTGCCTATCCACCTACCCATCATCTACGCACCCATTACCAGTCTACCTACCTGCCTATACTGTCCTACCTACCTACCTACCCACACACCTGCCTGCCTCTGCCTACCTACCGTACCTATATACCCACATACCTACCTTCCTGCCTCTCTGCCTCACCTCATGCATCTTTCCTCTCCTGCCTACATTACTACGTGTCCCCCTCCTCTCTTCCTACCTCCCCCTCCCCTCCCCTTCCTACCTTCCTCCCCCCTCTCTTCCCTACCTCCCCCACCTCTCTTCCCTACCTCCCCCACCTCTCTTCCCTACCTCCCTCCCCCTCTCCTTCCTCCTCCCTCCCCCTTAACTTCCTCCCTCCCTATCTTTCCCTCCCTCTCCCCTTTCTACCTTCCTCCCCCTCCCGTCCATACCTCCCCCCCACTTCCCTTTCTACCTCTTTACCCCCTCCCCTCCATACCTCCCTCCCTCCCTCCCTCCCTCATCTCCATTCTACTTTCCACTCATTTTCTCTCCACTTCCTGTTTCCCTCCCTCTCTCTTCCCTGTTTCTTTTTCTTGTCTTTGTTTTTTTTTTTCGATTTTGTTTTTAGTTACTCTTCTTGCCTCCCTACCTTCACTCTCTCTCTCTCTCTCTCTCTGCCTCACCCTATGCATCCAGGAAATCTTTTAAACCTAGGGACTGGCCTGCCTTAATCTCTGCCTACCTCCCTGCCTATCCTCTGCCTACCTCCCTGCCTCCCCTCTGCCTCACCTCCCTGCCTCCCCTCTGCCTCCCCCTGCCTTGCACATCCAGGGGTTGGCACTGATGGAACACCAATGGTACAAGTCGTCTCCTTCCTGCCTTACCCCTGCTTACCTCCTTCAACTCCCTGCCTACCTTCCCTCCTTTTCTCTTCTCCCTATTTTAGTTTCCTCTCTCTCTCTCTCTCTCTCTCTCTCTCTCTCTCTCTCTCTCTCTCTCTCTGTCCATCATTAGTCCTTCTTTTACTCCCAACTTCCTCTGCCTCACCCATGCCTCCCCCCTACCTTTCCCCTTACCCCTGCCTCACCCCTGCCTCACCTCGTGCATCCAGGCAATCTTGTACACCCAGGGGTTGGCCTTGATAGAACACATTTCACCCTCTCCCTGCCTCACCCCTGCCTTCCCCCTGCCTAACCCCTTCCCTCCCTTCCTCTTTCCTGCCTCCCCCTAGCCCACTTTCCTGTCTGTCTTTGTCTAACCCTTGCCTTCCTCCTGCCTCACCCCTGTCTCCCCCCTTGCCCACCTTCCTGCCTCACCCATGCCTTCCCCCTGCCTAACCCCTTCCCTCCCTGCCTCACCCATGCCTTCCCTGCCTCACCTCGTGCATCCAGGCAATCTTGTACACCCAGGGGTTGGCCTTGATAGAACACATTTCACCCTCTCCCTGCCTCACCCATGCCTTCCCCCTGCCTAACCCCTTCCCTCCCTTCCTCTTTCCTGCCTCCCCCTAGCCCACTTTCCTGTCTGTCTTTGTCTAACCCATGCCTTCCTCCTGCCTCACCCTTGTCTCCCCCTTGCCCACCTTCCTGCTTCACCCATGCCTTCCCCCTGCCTAACCCCTTCCCTCCCCGCCTCTCTCCTGCCTCACCCCTGCCTCCCCTGCCTCACCTCGTGCATCCAGGCAATCTTGTACACCCAGGGGTTGGCCTTGATAGAACACATTTCACCCTCTCCCTGCCTCACCCATGCCTTTCCCCTTCCCTCCCTGCCTCACCCCTGCCTTCCCTGCCTCACCTCGTGCATCCAGGCAATCTTGTACACCCAGGGGTTGGCCTTGATGCTACACTCGAAGTACACATCGTCTCCCTCCTCGATGTTGCTGAGGTTGAGGGAGCGGCCAGGGCGGAGGCGGGCAACTGGCACGTCTGGGGAGGTCGAATGTGGGATTGGGTCAGTGTGGGGAGGTCGAATGTGGGATTGGGTCAGTGTGGGGAGGTCGAATGTGGGATTGGGTCAGTGTGGGGAGGTCGAATGTGGGATTGGGTCAGTGTGGGAAGGTCGAATGTGGGATTGGGTCAGTGTGGGAAGGTCGAATGTGGGAGTGGGTCAGTGTGGGGAGGTCGAATGTGGGATTGGGTCAGTGTGGGAAGGTCGAATGTGGGATTGGGTCAGTGTGGGAAGGTCAAATGTGGGATTGGGTCAGTGTGGGAAGGTCGAATGTGGGATTGGGTCAGTGTGGGAAGGTCGAATGTGGGATTGGGTCAGTGTGGGAAGGTCGAATGTGGGATTGGGTCAGTGTGGGAAGGTCGAATGTGGGATTGGGTCAGTGTGGGAAGGTCGAATGTGGGATTGGGTCAGTGTGGGAAGGTCGAATGTGGGATTGGATCAGTGTGGGAAGGTCGAATGAGGGATTGGCCGAGTGGGGATGAGGCAGGGTGTGGAGTGCCAGGTGTGGGGAGGGGGTGAGGCAGGGTGTGGGGTGCAAGGTTTGGGGAGTGTAGTGTGAAGGTAGGCAGTGCTAAGGTGGATGGGTGAACAGTTGAAGAAGGTAGAATTTAGAAGTGGTGTGTGTGTGTGTGTGTGTGTGTGTGTGTGTGTGTGTGTGTGTGTGTAAATGGGGAGAGGAAAAGATGGGTGTGGGGTTGATGTGGGGTTTGGAGTGTTATTATTATTATTATTATTATTATTATTATTATTATCATTATTATTTATTATTATTTTAGTAGCGAGGGGATGGATGCGGAGTGTGTGTGGGGGGGAGGGGACGTAGGGAGGGTGGGGGGTGGGACTGCAAGTTGGGGGAGGGGGATGGAGCGGTGTGTGTAGGTGTGGGTGGGAAGAAGGTGATTGTTGGGTGTGGGGAAGAGAGAATTGGGTGTGGGTGTAGGGGGTGGGTGGAGGGGGAGTGTAGTGGGTGTGGTGGGTGTAGGGGGTGGGTGGAGCTGAAATGAGAGGGCAGCCGTAAAAAAAGGCATGGAAATTAATTGAACAAAAATCCTGTTGATGTAATTAACTCTGGCCTCTACTATCCTTTTATCTGTCTATCTATCCATCTGTGTATCTGTCTGTCTTTATGTCTATCCATCCATCCATCTGTCTATCTGTGTATCTATCCATCCATCTATCCCTCTGTTTATCTATAATAATAATAAAAATAATAATAATAATAATAATAATAAAGTCTACGGTCCAAGCTTGCCACATTTCGCCGACCCCTAACTTGGTATGGGTGAGAAATTAACCTGAAAAAGTCTACGGTCCAATCTTGCCACATTTCGCCGACTCCTCCCTCGCGATTCGCTCAGTTGAAATCCACGCTTCCCGTATTTCATTTATGCCGGGGCCAGGGTTCGTATCCGCCTCACCTGACTTAATTCACGGCCGTTCTTCGATTCGTATCCATTACCTTCTTAGTCATGCACGCACGCCGTTTCGAATCCCTGGCCTTTTACTTATTCATGGCTGGCAGATGATAGGTAAGAGCTTGGAATTTGAGAGAAAGAGAGAAGAATGATTGAAAGTAACGACAGGATAGATAGATAGACGGATAGACAGAGGTAGATAGATATATAAAGATACAGAAAGAGATAAAAAAGGAAATTAATATAAACTGAGAGAGACATTACAGAGAGAGAGAGAGAGAGAGAGAGAGAGAGAGAGAGAGAAGGAGGACGTGAAAGCCTCTAGTTGATAAGCCATTTAGATAACAGGACAGGAGGGGGTGAGATAGGGGGCGTTGGGGAGGGGGAGGGAGTGTGAAGTTGGGGGAGATAAGATAACAAATGGTGGGGGGGAGGTAGATAGATAAGAGATAGATAGATAGATAGAGATATGGAGAAAAATGAGAGAGAGAGAGGAGGCTAGAAAGAAAACAAGACAAAGAAAACGGACGCCAGCACATATTTTAGGGGTACCTCTCCTAAAGTTTATTATTTAAGGGAACAAGAAATATATTTGCACTACTGCCATAAACCTGTCCCTCCCTCGTGTGTGTGTGTGTGTGTGTGGATGAGTGGGTGGGTGTGTTTCTCTCTCTCTCTCTCTCTCTCTCTCTAATATTATACAAGCGTCGTCGTCCAGAAGCTTATCTCTGACACGGCTTACTGTAGGCTGAGCGCTGTGAAATTCTCTCTCTCTCTCTCTCTCTCTCTCTCTCTCACACACACACACACACACACACACACACACACACACACACAGGATATTCCCCTCGTCCCTGCGCGTCATTTGTCTGTCTGTCAAGGGTAAGATTTAGCTGGCAATATCAGTGTACCCACGAACGTTTGTCTGTGTGTGTGTGTGTGTGTGTGTGTGTGTGTGTGTGTGTAAGTGGGCCTCTCTCTTTCTCTCCCTCTCTCTCTCTGGTGTGTGTGTGTGTGTGTGTGTGTGTGTGTGTGTGTGTGTGTGTGTGTGTGTGTGTGTGTGTGTGTGTGTGTGTGTGTACTTCCATTCCTATCTACCCACCCATCCATCAATATCCACCCCTATCTACCCACCCATTTATCTATTTTCCCCATCTATCGGCCCCCCTGCTACCCCCTCCCCCTCATTAATAAACCATTCCCACACCCCAAGATTTACTATAATTCAGATATTCACCCCAGGGGGCCGCTCCCCCCAAAACCCCTCCTACACCCCCACCCACATAAATCTACATATTGCCCGTGGATCTCTCTCTCTCTCTCTCTCTCTCTGTTGGTAATTTTAGGTTGCTTGTGTGTGTGTGTGTGTGTGTGTGAGAGAGAGAGAGAGAGAGAGAGAGAGAGAGAGAATCTGTCTGTGCAGGGAAAGACGATTTATAACATAGGTAGGTAGGTAGGGAGAGAGAGAGAGAGAGAGAGAGAGAGAGCATCTGTGTGGGGGTACCTTCTTGGAAATGTTTTTTTCACCAGCAAAGGAATCTTGTCTTATTGTTCCATTTTGTTCTGGGAAGCTGTGTGTGTGTGTGTGTGTGTGTGTGTGTGTGTGTGTGTGTGTGGTGCGGTGGAGTGTAAAGTGGTGTGGTGTGGTATCGTGTAGTGTAGCGTGACTTGGTGTGGTGTGGTGTGGTGTAGTGTGTGTGGTGTGGTGTAGCGTGGTGTGGTGTACTGGGGTATAGTAATTAATAGGAAGGGAGAATTTGGGGTGTGGTGTAGTGTGCAGTGATGTGTGTAACGGTGTGCAGTAAACAGCAGCAGGTGTGTGTGTGTGTGTGTGTGTGTGTGTGTGTGTGTGTGTGTGTGTGCAGTTGTGAGTATGGGTATGTGGCTGAGTGGAATGTGTGTATGTGTAGGTATGTTAGTGATTGTGTGTGTGTGTGTGTGTGTGCAGATATATGGTGTTGAATCGCATGGGAAATTTCCAGCCCGAGCCCAAACAGGATAGATAGATAAATAGATAGACAGACAGACAGACAGGTAGATAGATAGATAAGGAGATGGATAGATGCATAAATGGGATAGGATATGAGTGGATGGACAGATAGATAGATATAAATGGGTAGATAGATGGATAGATATAGGTAGATAGATATACGTGGAAGGATAGAAGGATAGATAGACAGACAGATAAGACAAGGATTGACAGACAGGTGAATAGATATAGATAGATAGATAGATAAAATACGGCAGGTAAAGGTGAGAACAGGTGTTAAAGGTAAAACAAATCCTATATATATACATTTAAACCCCCCACCCCCACACCCCCACACCTACACCTACACCTACCCCCCCCTACCTACACACACACACACCCACCTCACCCCCCTACCTACACCCCCCACACCCACGTCAGGGGCTATGCAGGGGCGATTGTCACCATTTGGGGGTTACTTTGCCCCCTCCTTCTCCTCCTCCTCCTCTTCTTCTTCTTCTTCTTCTTCCTCCTCCTCCTCCTCCTCCTCCTCCTCCTCCTCCTCTTCTTCTTCTTCTTCTTCTTCTTCTCCTCTTCTTCTTCTCCTCCTCCTCTACCTCTTCTTTTTCCTCCTCCTTCTCCTCCTCCTCCAATTAAAATCTTGTTCTCTCTCTTCCAACCACAGAGAAACAAGAGAAAAAACAAACACAAACAAACTCTCTTGTTAGGCAAATCCAGGCTCTTGATTGGCCGTGTTTGTTTGTTTGTTTGTTTGTTGTTTACGGGGCTGGCGAACACCTAAGCGAGGTTTTAAAAGTTCCACTGATTGTTTTTGTGAGGTGGTGGGGTGTGGTGAAGTGAGGTGAGGTGTGGTGGGGTGGGGTGTGGTGAAGTGAGGTGTGGTGTGGTGTGGTGTGGTGAAGTGAGGTGAGGTGAGGTGAGGTGTGGTGTGGTGTGGTGTGGTGGGGTGGGGTGAAGTGAGGTGAAGTGAGGTGTGGTGTGGTGGTGGTGGTGGTGGTGGTGATGATGATGATGATGATGATGATGATAGCGATGATGATAGTAATAGTGTTGAAGATAGTGATGATGGATGATGATAGTGGTAATGGTTGTTGTTGTAGTTGTTATTGTGTTGTTTTGCAGCTGTTGATATTAATGGTTATGTTGTTGTTGTTGTTGTTGTTGTTGTTCTTGTGGTGGTGGTGGTGGTGGTGGTGGTGGTGGTGGTGGTGACGACGGTGGTGATGATGATGATGATGATGATGACGGTGGTGGTGGTGGTGATGATGTTGATGATGATGACGACGACGACGACGGTGGTGATGATGATGATGATGATGATGATGACGACGGTGGTGATGATGATGATGATGACGATGACGGTGGTGGTGATGATGATGACGACGGTAGTGATGATGATGATGATGATGATGATGATGAACGTTTATCAGGCTACCAATGACCTCCTTCCTATCAATTCCTTTTTATCTATTTATCTATATCTATCTGTCTGTCTGTGTAACCATATCTATCTGTCTTGCCCAACGTCGCCGCCTGTGAGGGGTGCCTAGTAAAAGGAATGAGAAAATTTTAGTTTGGTAGAGCGGAGAGAGAGAGAGAGAGAGAGAAAGAGAGAGAGAGAAAGAGAGAGAGAGAGAATCAAGCGCTCAATCCATCTTCCACACCCAAATTCTCTCCAGTACACACACACACACACACACAGAACAAAACATACCCCCATTTCTCTCTCTCTCTCTCTCAATATTAATTACCTGTCCAAAAATCCTTAATAGACTCACCTGTAATTAACCTGGCCAATTATTACCTGCCAATTTATTCACCTGTGCCAAGTAAATCAGGTGAGAAGAAGCGTAGTAGGATTTTTTTTTTACACCTGGGCGATTATAGAGTTTCTTTTGTTTTTCTTGTTTTTTGATTGGTTGTTTGTCTATAATTTGTCTTTGTATTGTTTTTGCTGCCCCGTTGCCTTCTTCCTTATCTTTCTTTTTCCTTCCTTCCTTCCTTCCTTTCCTTGCTTGCTTTGCCTTTTTCCTTATCTTTCTTTTTCTTTCCTTCCTTCCTTCCTTTCCTTGCTTGCTTTCTTCCTTCCTTGCGTCCTTTCCCTCCCCTCATGCTTCCTTGCTTCCTACCTTCCCCTCCGTCCGTCCGTCCCTCCCTCCCTCCCTCCCTCCCTCCCTCCCTCCTCCTCCTCCTCCTCCTCCTCCTCCTCCATGTAAGGCTTTTACTCTTTTCTTTGTTTATTTTCTTTGCCACAGCGAAAGACAATGCTATGACAATTTTCCCCTTTTAACCTGGATTTTATTATTATTATTATTATTATTATTATTATTATTATTATCATAATTTTTATTATTATCATTATTATTATTATTAATTTTTTGTTATTTCTACCTCGCCTCAACACTACCACCACCACCACCACCACCACCACCACCACCACACCTTCAGGTCTGCGTACAGGCCGTCCGTCTCTGCCGCCACCGCTAAGCCTCAGTAAATCCGTAGTACCCGGTGCTTCGTTATGCCGTGGCGGTGGCTGAGAGATATTACACAGCTGGTATTAGCCGTGGCAGCTGGTGTGCCAGTGCCAGGCGTGTTTGTTGTGGGGAGGGGGGGGGGTTGGTGAGGAAAAGTGACTGTTTATGACTGTTGGGCCGGGGCAGCTTGGAGCTAATTTTGCATATTATACTCATATATATATATATATATATATATATATATATATATATATTAGAGAAATACACATTACACGTGCGTACATGTGGAAATTTTTTTACGCTCCAGCCGGGAATCGAACCCGAGACCTTAAGACAGAAGTCAGGCACTGTTACCACTACACCATGAGGCGATATCAGCGAAGCCTCCTGAATTGTGTGATGAACCAGGTAAATCCACTATGGCAGGATATATTTTGCTCATTTGGGTTGGGATTGAAAAATAACTTCCCATAACGGATTTACCTGGATGTGTTTGATGTGCA
Source organism: Coenobita brevimanus (assembly GCF_032717465.1). Classification (NCBI taxonomy): domain Eukaryota; kingdom Metazoa; phylum Arthropoda; class Malacostraca; order Decapoda; family Coenobitidae; genus Coenobita; species Coenobita brevimanus. The sequence goes on along the minus strand of NC_137065.1, from coordinate 1,371,123 downwards.
TCAGTGTTACATGGAGGCGCCCACCGTCCGCTCATTGGATGTAGTGCTAGCAACAGGTGACTCTACAGTGAGTGACAAGTGGTTTTTTGTAGCTCAGGAAGGCATTTACTACGCTGGTTGGCAACCATATAATTTGATGGGGTCCTGGTGGTTTAGTGCGATAAGGCATTGCAACCAGATATTGTCCAGAAGGTGTAAACCCGAAGGATGGTTGGGATTCATTGCTCAATTTAATGCTACTCAGGGACGGGCACTGGTCGCTGGAAAGTGAAATGAGTTGCTGAGTCTCCGTCACAGCCCTCTGATGGGACAGTTTTGTAATTACCTGTCGACTTACCTGTCTACCTATACTTATGTGCCTACCTGTCTACTTGCCTACCTACCTGTCTACCCATCTACTTACTTGCCTACCTGTCAACTTGCCTTCTTACCTACCTGCCTACCTGAGGCTTTAGTGACTAGTTCTTCTTATTAAAAAATCTTCTTACAAAAACCGTCTTACTCACAGAACTCTTCTTACTCACAAAACTCTTCTTACTCACAAAACTCTTCTTACTCACAAAACTCTTCTTACTCACAAAACTCTTCTTACTCACAAAACTCTTCTTACTCACAAAACTCTTCTTACAAAACTCTTCTTACTCACAAAACTCTTCTTACTCACAAAACTCTTCTTACTCACAAAACTCTTCTTACAAAACTCTTCTTACAAAACTCTTCTTACTCACAAAACTCTTCTTACTCACAAAACTCTTCTTACTCACAAAACTCTTCTTACTCACAAAACTCTTCTTACTCACAAAATTCTTCTTACTCACAAAACTCTTCTTACTCTTAAAACTCTTCTCACTCACAAAACTCTTCTTACTCACAAAATTCTTCTTACTCACAAAACTCTTCTTACTCTTAAAACTCTTCTTACTCACAAAACTCTTCTTACTCACAAAATTCTTCTTACTCACAAAACTCTTCTTACTCACAAAACTCTTCTTACTCACAAAACTCTTCTTACTCACAAAACTCTTCTTATTTACAAAACTTCTTACTGACAAAACTCTTCTTACTCACAGAACTCTTCTTACGAAACTCTTCTTACTCACAAATCTCTTCTTACTCACAAAAACTCTTCCTACTCACAATACACCTGTAGCTTCCATGAGTCTGTGAGTGCGGGGGTGTGAGTGAGGGGGGACTGAGCTCGGCATGTGAGCACCTTCCCCTCATCTCTCACACTCGGCGTCCATCTCAGCTCACTGATACTCACATTGCCATCGTCGCGTACCTGGGAGGGTAGGGCGGTGGGTCTTAGTGCAGGGAGGGTGATGGGAGAGAGAGAGAGAGAGAGAGAGAGAGAGAAGGGGGGGTTATGTTCTTATCATTATCATCATCATCATCATCATCATCATCATTACCACCACCACCACCACCACCACCACAACTACCACCAACACCACCACCACCACCACCATCATCATCATCATAACCATTTTTCAACATCTAGCTTATAGGGTAGTGGTGGAGAGGGGGGCCTTCACGTGGTGGCACTGATATAACCAGGCGGCTCCACTAGCTGGTTATACACACGTCCCTCAACTCCCTCCCTATCCCCCAGGAGGACGATGGGGGACTACAGGGGGGGGGGTACTTAGCCTGTAGTACACACACACACACACACACACACACACACACACACACATCCGTCTCTCTCTCTCTCTCTCTCTCACCTGATGGCCGTGGCTGGTGAGGGGCGTGTGGTCTAGCAGCCAGGTGAGTCTCGGGGGAGGCCGGCCCCCTACCGCCTCGCACCTTACGTCATACGGGCGACCTGAGCTGACCGGACCCCTCTCACCCAGGATTCGCGTCCACAGGGGGGGAACTGGGGGAGAGAGGGGGGGTTAGATAGATAGATAGATAGAGAAATAGATAAATAGGCAGATAGATTGATAGGTAGTGAGGGGGGACGGGGAGAGAGTTAGATAGATAGACTGATAGATAGAGAGGGAAACGAGAGAGAGAGAGAGAGAGAGAGAGAGAGAGAGAGAATGGCTAGAGTGATAGTGAAGGGGAATTAGGTAGAGGGAGGGTTAGCTAGCTGGATAGATAGATAGGGGAAAATTAGGGGGATGGTTAGATAAACTGACTGGCAGATAGATAGAGAAATGAGGGAGGGAGTTAGATAAAGATACGTAGGTGAAGGAAATGGAGAGTTTCTTGTCGGCCAGGAAACCATTTACAACGCTGGGTGGTAACCATATAACCAACCCATACGTGTTCCCTACGTGTCAACAAGTGGGTTGGTGGAGGGTTAGTGCCCCTCCCCGTAAAAGAAGTAACTCAAAGACAAACGGCCACCCCTTATGGGATTATGGCGTCTGAATATAGATAGACCGAAGAGAGAGAGAGAGAGAGAGAGAGAGAGAGAGAGAGAGAGAGAGAGAGAGAGAGATGGTCTTGATGTTGATATGGCGGGAGTTTAATACAGGGTGTCAAAAAAATTCATATGGGCATTGAAAAAAAAAAATAATGTTTCGATATGGCCAAAAGTAATGTAATTTTTTTTTTTATTGAACGAAAAACTTTTGAAAATATATTACAGGTGAATTAATTAGTCTTTTTTCTTTTCGTTTCAGGTGAGTCGATGGTTGCTTGGCTGTGGGAGATATTTAGGAAGACTTTTGGTACACTCTGTATGATCCTATAGTAGAAAGGAGAGTTGAGGGGTAAGTGAAGGAATTGTCTGTCTGTCTATCTGTCTATCTATCTACTTATCTATCTGTCTAGCCATCCATCTATCTAGCCATTTATCTATCAATGTCTATCTGTCTATCTATCCTCCTATCTGTTTATTATCTGTCTATCTATATATCGGTCTGTCTATCTGTCTAACGAGAGAGAGAGAGAGAGGTGGGGTGGCAGATAGATGTATGGGTTGATTTACAGTATGTTTGGGGAGTGAGGTGTGTGTGTGTGTGTGTGTGTGTGTGTGTGTGTGTGTGTGAGAGAGAGAGAGAGAGAGAGAGGGGAAACTAATGTTACTGGGTAAGGGATAAAATGAGAGAGGGGAAGTGATGGAGAGGGGAGCGGAGGGGAGAGGAGAGGGAAGGGTGAGATGAGGAGAGGTTAGGAGAGAGAAGAGAGGGAGACACAAGGTGGTGAGATAGAGAGAGAGAGGGGGGGGGCAGATGAAAAGGGGAGGGGGTGGAGAGGAGGGAAGGGGAGGGGAGGGGATGGAGAGGAGGGAAAGGGAGGGGAGGGGAGGAGGGCAGAGCAGAGCAGAGGGGAGGAGTGGAGAAAAGAGGAGAGGAATGGGGATGGGGAGGGGAAGGGAAGGAATGGAAGCAGTGGAGAGGGGAGGGGAGGGGAGGGGAGGGGAGGGGTGTGACTGAGAGGGCGTTAGAGGGAAGTGAAGTAGGAGGGGAGAGGGAATGGCGAGAGGGGGGTAAAAGGAGGTTAAGAGGAAGAGGGGTGAGGGGAGAGAGAGAGGGGAGATTGAGAGTGCATGGCATGGAGAGAGAGAGGGAGAGAGAGAGAGAGAGAGACGACAGTGAAGATAATGATGGTGATGATGATGATGATGGTGATGATGATGATGATGATGGTGATGATGATGATGATAATAGTGA
>NC_137065.1:1330000-1345000 GCF_032717465.1 Coenobita brevimanus | reverse complement strand
CCCTCTGCCTTACCACCTGCCTCCCCTGCCTCACCACCTGCCTCCCCTGCCTCACCACCTGCCTCCCCTGCCTCACCACCTGCCTCCCCCAGTCCCACCACCTGCCTCCCCCTGCCTCACCACCTGCCTCCCCCCTGCCTCACCACCTGCCTCCCCCTGCCTCACCACCTGCCTCACCACCTGTCGGTGCCAGCTGTGACCTGCCTAAGCCTCTACGCCTAACTTTTTTCTCACATTTTTTGAGGGAGCCTCTCTCTCTCTCTCTCTCTCTCTCTCTCTCTCTCTCTCTCTCTCTCTCTCTCCTCCTCCTCCTCCTCCTCCTCCTCCTCCTCCTCCTCCTCCTAGCCTTCCTTCCATCCTTTCTATCCCATCCCTTAAGTCATCATACCGCCCCCCCTCTCCCTCTCTCTCTCTCTCTCTCTCTCTCTCTCTCTCTCTCCTCCTCCTCCTCCTCCTCCTCCTCCCAGCCTTCCTTCCATCCTTTCTATCCCATCCCTTAAGTCATCATACCGCCCCCCCTCTCTCTCTCTCTCTCTCTCTCTCCCCATTAAAACACCATCAATCTTACCTTCCAAAATAATGCAGTAGTAATATTGGAAATTTATAAACACGAGAATCTTTATATTTTTACGAGAAATATCATATATTTACGTATTGAAGAGAGAAGATTAAGTTAGGAGGAATGTTTATTATTATTATTATTATTATTATTATTATTATTATTGTTATTATTACTCTTATTATTATTATTATTATTATTATTATTATTATTATGATTGTTATTATTACTCTTATTATTATTATTATTATTATTATTATTATATCTATCTATCTATCTATTGCCAGACGCCTCAATCCCATACGGGGTGGCCACAAACAAATCGCCTCCAAGTCGCCCTGTCCCCCGCCATTTCACTGCCCTGCTCCCAACTCACCCCCCCCTCTCTCATATACCTCTCCACCCCATCCCTCCATCTCATCCTCGGCCTCCCCCTCCCTCTCCACCCCTCCACCTCACTCACATACACTCTCCTCGTCAGTCTCTCACCCTCCATCCTCTCCACATAGGCAGGAAATTTTGGTATCATAGTATTTTATTTTGAAAAAGTGAGATTTTTTTGGGGAAAAAAAGTGATATATTTGTAGTTTTAAATTTGTAGACAAAAACCGAAAAAATAGACGTATATACTTTTTGGTTCCTGCTTAAAATGTGAAATAAATAAATAAATATATCTATATATAAATATATACATATATATATATATATATATATATATATATATATATATATATATATATATAAGCAAAATGCAAAGGAAAATTGTAAAAAATAATGTGGAGAGGATTATTAATATTTTCTTGTTAATAATAATAAAAAAAAATAAAATATGATTTCGGTGATAAAATAGAGAAAAAAAATAAATAGCAGAGTTACTGGTAAGGAGAGAGAGAGAGAGAGAGAGAGAGAGAGAGAGAGAGGAAGAAAATGCGTGTTGTTATTAAAGAAAATGGGGAAGAGTCTTAAGGGTAAACTTAGAGAAAAATGAGAAAAAAGAGAGAGAAAGAAAATAAAGTGAGAGAAACGAAGAAAACGCAGTGTGTGGTTATTAAAGAAAATGGGTAAAAGTCTTGAGGGTAAACTTAAAGAAAAAAAAAAGAGAAAGGAAGAAAATAAAGTGAGAGAAAGGAAGAAAACGCAGTGTGTGGTTATTAAAGAAAATGGGTAAAAGTCTTGAGGGTAAACTTAGAGAAAATTGGCTGTAAACACGAAGGCTTGTGATGGTATTAAGTCTGCGGCGGAGGGGAAGAGGTCTGTGGGATTTCCGTATGAGGTAAAAGAGTATATTGGATTTTACTTGCTCTCTCTCTCTCCCTCCCTCCCTCTCTCTCTCTCTCTCTCTCTCTCTCTCTCTCTCTCTCTCTCCCTTTGTCTGCTTGTCTGTTCTTCTGTCTGTCTGTCTTCCTTTCTGTCTGTGTCAATCTCTCTGTGTCTGTCAGTCTGTAAAACACTTTGTATGTCTGTCTGTCTGCCTGTCTGTTTGCCTGTGTGTCTTTGCCTGTATCATTTTCTCTGTGTCCGTCTGTCTGTCTGTCTCTCTTCTGTCTATGGCATTCTCTCTCTCTCTCTCTCTCTCTCTCTCTCTCTCTCTCTCTCTCTCTCTCTCACCTTTGAAGCCGGTCTAGAGAGAAAAAGAGGATGAACAAAGATTAAAATTAACTGGAAAAGAGAGTTAATTGGGGGGGGGGAGAGAGAGAGAGAGAGAGAGAGTTTGAAAAGTAGAAGTGGAAGCGAAAATAAAGGAGTTGAGGAGAGTAAAATTAAATTAGATAGATAGATAGATAGATAGATAGACAGGTAGATAGATAGGTAGGTAGACGGGTAGATAGACAGGTAAATAGACAGATCAAAATGGAGGAGAGGAGAAGGCAAGGAGGTGATGTTGGAGGAAAGAGGAAAGATAGAGGAGGGAAAATATTAGATAAGAGGAAGAAGAGAAAGAAGAAGATAATGATGAAGAAGTAGAGGAGGAGGAGGAAGAAGAAGAGGAGGGGGAGGAGGAGGAAGGGAAAGAAGAGGAGGAAGAAGGGGAGGAGGAAGGGGAAGAGGAGGAGGGAAGAAAGAGTTAAAGAAAGTGGAGAGGAATCTGCATAGTGGAGGAGGTGGAGGAAAGAAGTTGGAGGTAAAAGTTTCAGTGGAGGAGGAAAGTAGAGAGTGGAGAGAAAAAGTGGAGAGTGGAGGAGGGGGAGGAAATTAACTGAGTTTAAAAGAAAGGGAGGAGAAGGGAGCATTAGTGGAGGAAAGGAGGGAGGAGTAAGATAATGGAGAGAGAGTTTCAAAGTGGAGGAGGAGGAGGAGGAGGAGGAGGAGGAGGAACAAGAAGAGGAGGAGGAGGAAGAGGTTGGTTAATGTTGGTTGATTGTGGTAGTAGGAATGTTGGTGGATAGGTTGGTGTGTGTGTGTGTGTGTGTGAGAGAGAGAGAGAGAGAGAGAGAGAGAGAGAGAGAGAGAGTCAAACTAGGTCACTCCCTCCCGCTCCCCCTCTCCCCATATCACAACCTACGCCTCCCCAACAAGACACCCCTTCCCCCATCTATATTTCCCCTCCCCCCTCCTCCCCCACCCAATCTTCCCCCTCCTCCCCCACCGAATCTCCCCTCCTCCTTCCTCCCCCACCTAACCCCCCCTCCTCCCCCACCCAAACTTCCCCTTCCCCCACCCAAACTTCCCCTTCCCCCACCCAAACTTCCCCTTCCCCCACCCAAACTTCCCCTTCCCCCATCCAATCTTCCTCCCTCCTTTCTCCCCCTCCCTTTCCCCCTTCCCTTTTCCCCCTCCCTTTTCCCCCACCCTCCCCCCTCCCTTCTCCTCCTCCCTCCTCGCCCACCCTCCCCCCTCCCTTCTCCCCCTCCCTCCTCCCCCATCCAATCTCCCCCCTTCTCCCCCTCCCCCTAGCGTGATCATCCCCCACTCACGTCTAGTCAAAAATAAGTTTCATAAATTTTTTCTTTGTACTTGGCCGAAAATTGACAGAAAATTGGAGAGAGAGAGAGAGAGAGAGAGAGAGAGAGAGAGAAGAGAGAATCTGGGTCAAAGGTGAAGGACTAAAGATGCTGGAGAGAGAGAGAGAGAGAGAGAGAGAGAGAGAGAGAGAGAGAGAGAGAGAAGAGAGAATCTGGGTCAAAGGTGAAGGACTAAAGATGCTGGAGAGAGAGAGAGAGAGAGAGAGAGAGAGAGAGAGAGAGAGAGAGAGAGAGAGAGAGAATCTGGGTCAAAGGTGAAGGACTAAAGATGCTGGAGAGAGAGAGAGAGAGAGAGAGAGAGAGAGAGAATCTGGGTCAAAGGTGAAGGACTAAACAAGCTGGAGAGAGAGAGAGAGAGAGAGAGAGAGAGAGAGAGAGAGAGAGAGAGAGAGAGAGAATCTGGGTCAAAGGTGAAGGACTAAACAAGCTGGAGAGAGAGAGAGAGAGAGAGAGAGAGAGAGAGAGAGAGAGAGAATCTGGGTCAAAGGTGAAGGACTAAACAAGCTGGAGAGAGAGAGAGAGAGAGAGAGAGAGAGAGAGAGAATCTGGGTCAAAGGTGAAGGACTAAACAAGCTGGAGAGAGAGAGAGAGAGAGAGAGAGAGAGAGAGAGAGAGAGAGAATCTGGGTCAAAGGTGAAGGACTAAACAAGCTGGAGAGAGAGAGAGAGAGAGAGAGAGAGAGAGAGAGAGAGAGAGAGAATCTGGGTCAAAGGTGAAGGACTAAACAAGCTGGAGAGAGAGAGAGAGAGAGAGAGAGAGAGAGAGAGAGAGAATCTGGGTCAAAGGTGAAGGACTAAACAAGCTGGAGAGAGAGAGAGAGAGAGAATCTGGGTCAAAGTTGAAAGCCCAAACCCCCCCTAACCCCCCACAACGCTCCCTCTCCTCTCCCCTCTCCCTCCCTCTCCCCTCTTCTTTAACTCCTCTCCCCAACTTTTTCTTCCCATCTCCCTTCCCTCTCCTCTCTCTGCTCCCCCTCTTCCCTCTTTCCTATCGTCTCCCCTCTACTCCCCTCCTCATCTTTCCTCCCCTCCTCATCTTTCCTCCCCTCTTCTCCCCCCCTCTCCTTTCCTTACCTTTCCTCTTCCTACTCCTCTTTCCTCTCCCTCCCTACATACCTCTCCTTACCTCCCCTCTCTCCTCTTCCCTCCCCTTTCTCTCCCTTCCTTCCTCCCCCAAACATATCTTTCCTCCTAAACTTTCCTCTTCCTCCTCCTCTACCCCGCCTCCCCCCAAAAAAAAAGAAAAAGAAAAAAGGAAAACAATGAACAATCTCAGGAAGGAATTGTTTTACGAGGAAAGAGCGAGATTTCTCTCTCTCTCTCTCTCTCTCTCTCTCTCTGAATGTATATATGTATGTCTGTATCTGTGTGTGTGTGTGTGTGTGTGTGTGTGTGTGTGTGAACCTCCGGGACGCGCTCTTAAAATACGAGAGGAAAAGTTTGGTGGAGAGAGAGAGAGAGAGAGAGAGAGAGAGGGAGGATAACAAAAGTAACGAGTACAAGTAGGTGATTATATGTATGTCTATATATATATATGTATGTTTATGTACGTATATATACATGTATGTTTATCTAGCAATCTATCTATTCTGTTTATCTATTTGTGTATTTATCTATCGTAGGTATGAAGGAGGAATGTATGTTTATTTATCCAACGATCCGTCTGTTATTGTGCTTACCAATATCTTTCTGTCTTCATCTAACTTGTCTATATCCATCCGTCTCTTCATTTCAAACGCATTTTCTAGGTATCTCGAAATGAACGGATCTTGCATTTGGCTGTTATCTTTGTTTTATCTTGGAGGGAACAGTCTTGTGGGGTATCTGGCCTTGGGTTCCTTCTTTGCATTAAAAAATTGCGTTATTTATTAAACCCCTGTGCTCAGTGGATATAATTTTGCAAACTAATATCCGCAAGACACGGTAAAAGGGAGTAAAAATGGTCAAAGTGTGTGAGAACTAGTTTTTTGGGAGATAGAGACATGATCACCTGAGTGGTGCGTCCTGGCACGTATTCTAGTAGGCCAAGGTGTCGCTCAGGTACCACATCCTAACAACTTTTTTTCTTCCCACGGGGCTTTTATAGTCCCTTCTGTGTTCTTAATGCAAGCTAAGGTGATATTAAAGAGATATAAACAGCGTATTTGAGGCTAGTAAGGTGTAGTAAGCATAATAATATATAACAGTAGTAGAGAGAGATTCCACGGTAAGCAGGTGTTTTCAAATAGCCGCCCCCTTGTAATACGCGCTGCTCCTCCGCTTTCAATTTAGGCGATTTGTCCATAAATGCTGCATGTGTGGCATTCTTCATTAAACATTATGCATAATTGGTACATCATTGCTGACTGATAGAAGGAATACGCCAGAAAAGGGGTAAAAAATGGCCGAAAATGTATGGGAACTAGTTTCTTGGGAGATCGAGACATGGCCGCCTGAGTGATGTATTCCTCCGCGTCAGTGTCGGCGGGAAGCGGTGTTCAAATGTGACTCGTTTGACGCTCTCAAGTATTTTTTACCAATATCCCGACACATTTGCGCTAGATACGTGAAATATATATATTTTCCGTGAGTTTATAGTGCCGTGAGAAGAATATAGAAGAGGAAATTGCGTGAAATTGGAGATAACGCGGAAGATGAGGTAAGAAATTTGTGTTGACTCTTTGCGTGTTGTCGTCGGCAGTGTGGGATGCCAAACACTTCCTCCTTAGTGGTTTATTCCTGTTCCAGCATTGTGTACGTTATTTAGGTAACCTGTGTTGATATTTAAAGGAGATAAATAACGTACATTCATATATAAAAACTTAATCGCTAAAGAAGAGGTGTTAAGAAAGCCTAATAATCCCGTAATTTCGTCTACATACAACAACAACTACTACTACTACTACTACTACTACTACTACTACTACTACTACTACACCGCTTCCCTTATTAAATATTTTTCATTTATTTTCGTACGAGTAATGCTAACGGTTTTCCATTAAATTTTGCTCTGTGCTTACAAAATTACACATTAATAGTCGAAATATGTTTTTTTTTTTTTTTTAATGGTACTTTCCGTGGTAGTATTTTCATGGGTGGATTTTTTTTTTTCTCAGTTTTTCCCCATATATTTTCGTTCATACATTGCTCAGGTGGTATTATTTATTCAAACCTCTATGCTCAGTGAATGTAATTATGCAAACTAATGCCCAAAATACGCAATAAAAGGTGGACAGTGGCCGAAGATATATGGAATTATTATTATTATTATTATTATTATTATTATTATTATTATTATTATTATTATTACTTGAGAGAGAGGGACCGCTTGAGTGCTACGTCCTGTCCCGTATTCTAGAAGGCCAAGGTGTCGCTCAAGCGCTTACTTGTTCCTTACCGATTTATTTCTGTGCGTGGAACTTTTGTATACCTTTCTGTGTTCTTAATGCATAATTGATATTAAGGAGACATACAGATTACGTGAGATAGTAAGGTGTAAGCATGAGAGAGAGGGGGGGGGTTGTAAGCATAAGAGAGAGAGAGAGAGAGAGAATAGTAAGCATAATAAATAGTATTAGTAAGGTGTAATAAGCATAATTAATAGTAATAGCTGATTCCTTAGTTGCTATCCTTGTCACATTCTACTAGTTTAATTACTCAAATAGAACCAGCTATCCTCTGTCTATCTATCTGTCTATCTATATCTATCCAGCTATCTATTATGCTGATGATATAGCCTCCCATTTTCTGATAGAGTCTCGTTTTCTGTGATGATGGGAGACAATTATATTCCACCATAAAAATCTTGACTGTTATGACGGCCATATGGAGCACTAAGATGGATGCGGAGAGAGAGCGAGGGAGGGAGGGAGGCACATTTGTTCAAGGAAAAGGGTATATCAGTGTAGCTCTCTCTCTCTCTCTCTCTCTCTCTCTCTCTCTCTCTCTCTCTAATATGGAGCACATAGATTGATGCAGAGGGCGAGAGAGAGAGAGGGAGGGAGGCACATTTGTTCAAGGAAAAGGGTTTATCAGTGTAGCTCTCTCTCTCTCTCTCTCTCTCTCTCTCTCTCTCTCTCTCTCTCTCTCTAATATGGAGCACATAGATTGATGCAGAGGGCGAGAGAGAGAGAGAGAGGGAGGGAGGGAGGCACATTTGTTCAAGGAAAAGGGTTTATCAGTGTAGCTCTCTCTCTCTCTCTCTCTCTCTCTCTCTCTAATATGGAGCACATAGATTGATGCAGAGGGCGAGAGAGAGAGAGAGAGGGAGGGAGGGAGGCACATTTGTTCAAGGAAAAGGGTTTATCAGTGTAGCTCTCTCTCTCTCTCTCTCAATATGGAGCACATAGATTGATGCAGAGGGCGAGAGAGAGAGAGAGAGAGGCACATTTGCTCAAGGAATAGGGTGTATTAGTATCTCTCTCTCTCTCTCTCTCTCTCTCTCATTCACGCCCCGTGCTCGTCTCTAAGAGCTCTTAAAAGCAGTTAATAGCGACCAAAGTGTTTAGGAACACGCTCTCTCTCTCTCTCTCTCTCTCTCTCTCTCTCTCTCTCTCTCTCTCTCTCTCTCTCTCTCTCAAAACTAAGCTCCGGTTCATATGTTTTGGTGTGAAATAAATTACGGCCGAATTCTGTCGACTTTGATTGGAAAATATTTTGCACATTCCGTAGAAAAATGTTATTGGTATGGTCGAAATCGTGCCTTATAGGGACAGAAAATTTTAAGATAGGGTAAAGGAGGGTGAGAAGAAGGAAGGAAGGAAAGAAAGTGGTGGTGGTGGTGGTGGTGATGATGATGATTGGTGGTGGTAGTGTTGGTGATTTTGTGTGTGTGTGTGTGTGTGTGTGTGTGTGTGTGGTGATGGTGATTGTGATGATGATTGGTGGTGGTAGTGTTGGTGATTTTGTGTGTGTGTGTGTGTGTGTGTGTGTGTGTGTGTGGTGTGGTGATTGTGATGATGATTGGTGGTGGTAGTGTTGGTGATTTTGTGTGTGTGTGTGTGTGTGTGTGTGTGTGTGTGTGTGTGTGTGTGTGTGGTGATTGTGAAGATGATTGGTGGTGATTGTGTGTGTGTGTGTGTGTGTGTGTGTGTGTGTGTGTGTGTGTGTGTGTGTGTGAGAGAGAGAGAGAGAGAGAGAGAGAGAGAGAGAGAGAGAGAGAGAGAGAGAGAGTGATGAAAGGTGGATTAATAATATAGTAAAACTGTGAGAAATTGGTAGGTGAGAGAGAGAGAGAGAGAGAGAGAGGATGAATGGTGATGAAAGATAGATTGAAAACAGCAAAACCGAGTGAAATAGGCAACTAGAGAAATATATAGTTGCATAGATATGGCTGGGTACCATGATAGATAAATAGGCAGGTAGGTTGATAGGTGGAGATAAAGGTAGGTCACTAGGTAGACAGATAGATAGATAGGCAGAGAGAAAACGAACAGGTGTGTGTGAGAGAGAGAGAGAGGGAAAAAAGTGAGAATCGAGTATATGCTTCCGCGTAATGTGTCGCCAGCAGCAGCAATCATTTCCAAAATTAATTGAAAGTCGAAATATAAAAAGAAAATGTAATGGAGTCAAAAAATGTCAAAAAAAAAAAAAAAATTGAAGTTTGTTGAATAGGAAAGAGGAATTGAAATGGAAATGAGGTGAGAGAGAGAGAGAGAGAGAGAGAGAGAGAGAGAGAGAGAGAGAGAGAGAGACGACAAAACATACAAAGATTGGTAACTGATAGATAAATTAGGTAGGGATAGATAGATAGGTGGGTTGGTTGATGGACTGTGATAGAAAATTGTTACTGATAGATTGAGAGAGAGAGAGAGAGAGAGAGAGAGAGAGAGAGAGAGAGATTAAATAGACGAAATACACAGATTGGTACCTTAGCTGGTAGATGAAATAGATAGGTAGGTAGATTGACTGATAGGAAATTGGTAGATGGAATGAGCCAGGTAGATCGATAGATGCAGATAGATATAGATAGACCGCCAGCCTTTAACATTAAAATCAATCATAGAATTTCACTTGCATCCCTCCCCCCCAAAAAAAAAAAACGAAAAAAAATGGAGATCTGAATATTACCCAGAAAAATGTGGCCTGCATGAAATATTATGGGATATGCGATGAAATTTGGGAATGGCATGGAAAAACAATGCAATTTTTCATATATATTCGTTGATCGGTGAGAGGTGAACGAATATTTCTGATGATTTTTTTTTGGTGTGTGAAAAGATTGAATTTTTTTTATTTATAGAAGAGTTGATTGACCGGTGAAGTGGATGTATAAATGAATGAGTGAATAAATGGAAGGAGGAGGAGGAGGAAGGGTAGATGAAATAGATGGATAGATAGGTGATAGATAGGTAGATGGATGCATAGTTAGATAGATAGATGCTGATGATGGATAGATAGAGATGCAACATTAATTAGACACTAAACATCATCATCATCATCATTCTCCATCTCCTCCTCCTCCTCCTCCTCCTCCTCCTCCTCCTCATCATCATCATCATCATCATCATCATCATCATCATCTCCACCTCCACCTCATTTTGACTACAGTATTATATATGAGGAAATAAACGGAATAAATAAAACAAATTAATGTAAAATAAAACATAGGATCAAGAAAGTAATCACACACACACACACACACACACACACACACACACACACACACACACACACACACACACACACACACACACGTAAAATGTCCCACGCATCCATACCCTCATCATTCAAGCTTCCCTGATAACACACTGCAGTAGAGATAAGCTGATAAGGCCTTGTTTATCTTAATTAAATCTCCCTTAATCCCTTCTCTTGGGTGATTTATTTTTTTACATCTATCCCTTAATACTTTTACTTTATTGATTTTTTTTTTTATATCTTGACGGTTTCACTAATCTTCAGAACTTATTTGTAGCGATGGAGTGGTTGGTTTATCTGTCTATAGCCAGACGCTTTAATCTCGTAAAGGGTGGCCACAAACAAATCGCCTTCATGTCGTCCTGCTCCCTGTCATTACGCTACCCTCCCCCAAACTCACACCTCTCTCACATACCTCTCCACTCCATCCCTCCATCTCATCCTTCTTCTTCTTCCTCCCCCCCTCCACCTCTCACACACTCTCCTCGTTAGGAGAGACTCCTTATAGTGAACGGGTTAGATGATCATCGTTATCATTATCATCATCACCACCACCTGTCACCACCACCATCACCACCTCCACCACCACCACCACCTGTCGCCACTACCACCACCACCTGTCACCACCACCTGTCACCACCACCACCACCTATCACCACCACCACCACCACCAAATGGGAAGGATTAGGTCAGTTCTCAAAATTTTTCGTTCATCGGGACCCGGATGAGCGTGTCGTTATGAAATTGTAACCCGTTTGATAATTAAAAAACACAGACGCGGCTCATGCACACACACACACACACACACACACACGCACACAAAACACGAAACGAAATGGGGAAATTAGTGGAATGGGGTGGAATTGGATTTTTCTTTCACAGTTGCCCATATTTTTTTATTCGTTTCCTCTTATTCACTAACGGCCCAATTTTTTCGTTTTTTCCTTTACACTAACTTGTCCCATTCTTTTCATATTCGTTTTTTTTTCTTTTTCATTAATTTGGCCCAATTTCATTCATTTTGATTTTTTCCTTATTCACTAACTTGGCCCAAATATTTCCCCTTTGTAGCTTATTTCACGTTGCTCATTGAAAAAGTGCCATGGCTCTACATTCTTCCCATAGCACTTCCTCGTGACTAGCATCATATTCAACAGTAGTAGTAATCAAGTGTTTGAACGTAATTAATTTCTTGTCACTTCTGGAACCATTGCATCGTCGTTTTGGCGTTCGTTTTGAAAGATGTGTTTGGTAGGCTGTATCATCTGTCTGTCTATTGCCAGACGCCTCAATCCCGTAAGGAGTGGCCACAAACAAATCGCCTCCATGTCGCCCTATCCCCCTCCATTTCATCGCTGTATCAGATTAACTTAAATGTTCGCCTGTTATATTTTCTGAACATCAGCTTAAATGTTCACCGATTATATTTTTTGCTGGTTCAGTTTTCCTGGTTTGTCAATTTCTGGTTTTGAGAGTAAGTTTAACTTTGGAGGACTCCGGGATTGTCTGAACAACTGTAGGTGGGTGGGTGGGGGGATGGTTATATAACACATCCCCCCCTGACATAGCACATCCTCCTCTGACATAGCACATCCCCCCTGACATAGCACATCCCCCTGACATAGCACATCCTCCCCTGACATAGCATATACCCCCTGACATAGCACATCCCCCCCTGACATAGCACATCCCCCCTGACATAGCACATCCCCCTGACATAGCACATCCCCCCTGACAGCACATCCCCCCTGACATAGCACATCCCCCCTGACATAGCACATCCCCCCTGACATAGCACATCCCCCCCTGACATAGCACATCCCCCTGACATAGCACATCCCCCCTGACATAGCACATCCCCCCCTGACATAGCACATCCCCCCCTGACATAGCACATCCCCCCTGACTTAGCACATCCCCCCTGACGTAGCACATCCCCCCCTGACATAGCACATCCCCCCCTGACATAGCACATCCCCCCTGACATAGCACATCCCCCCCTGACATAGCACACCCACCTGACATAGCACATCCCCCTGACATAGCACATCCCCCCTGACATAGCACATCCCCCCTGACATAGCACATCCCCCCTGACATAGCACATCCCCCCCTGACATAGCACATCCCCCCTGACATAGCACATCCTCCTATCCCCCCCTCCCTTCTTCCATAATCTACGCCCATCAGGAGCATGCATTAAAAAAAAAAGTTTACTTTTTTGAGCACGCAATGAGACGCCTACATGCAAGATAGACACATACACACACACACACACACACACACACACACACACACACACACACACACACACACACATGTTAGTCCTTTAGGATTATCATGCGTGGGCAGAGAGCATTTTTTACACACACACACACACACACACACACACACACACACACACACACACACACACACACACAGTAAAATGCACATACCAATATAAATACTCAAGCTTATACACATACAAGCATGCACACTGATTCACACACGCCAACAAATACTGTACACACACATACATAAGCATGCACACGGACACACACCTACACATATTGTACACACACACACACACACACACACACACACACACACACACACACACACACACACACACACACACACGCCGTTATATACGTTCACATTCGCACACACGTTAACCAAGTTCATACGTTCAAATACTCCTACGCACACACATACCGGTATACATGCACAATCATGCACACATACATACGCACATAGAAGCACATGCAAATCTAAATATTAGTTTTTAATGTGTGAATCTCTCTCTCTCTCTCTCTCTCTCTCTCTCTCTCTCCGGAAAGAATAACTCACTTTTTTGTGTACAATTAAGTATACACACACATGCATAAACACACACACACACACACACACACACACACACACACACACACACACACGAGGTGGGTAATGGCACATACACACCCCGACTAAAATACACATACACATAAAAATGCAAGTTTATATATGTCCATAACTACATTCATGGGTGTATGCATTTTTAGCAACGTACATACATACATACATTTACATAGATTCAGAAATACATACCGATACGTACATATACATACATACATACGTCCAAAAGAACATAATTATATAGCTAGGTAATAGTTATACATGTTTACTTACATACATACATACGTACGTACATGCATAAATGTGTGTTGACTTGACTAGGGCTTCACACACACACACACACACACACACACACACACACACACACACACACACACACATACTAGGGCCAACACACACACACACACACACACACATACACATACTAGGGCCTCACACACACACACACACACACACACACACACACACACACACACACACACACACACACACAAATTTAATATACGAAAATTTGGCTTTATTAATGTATTTCAGAGGGAATTTTGTCGTTATTAAAGATAGTCCCGGCGTGAAAAATTAAATTCTTTATTGCTGAATGTTTAAATGTTTACCCTGACGCGATGGAAGCAAGGGTTATTTTTTGGCCAGTGTGTGTTGGCTGTGTTTGTTGTGTTTTATCGTTTTCTGCTTTATTGTAATAGTACGAGTGACGGTTGATGATGATACTGCTATTACTACTACTACTAATGATAATAATAATAATAATAATAATAATAGTAGTAGTAGTAGTAATATCATCATCATCGTCTGTAGCAGCAGCTTCAATAACGTTAGTGTCGTTACTGCTACTACTATTACTACCGGTAATAATAATAATAATATTGATGATAATAATAATAATGAGAAGAATAAAGAATAGGAATATACGGGTGATGACTATGATGATGGTGATGACTGATGATAATGATATTGATAGTGGTGGTGGCGATGATGATGATGATGATGATAAAAATAATGGTGAATATTACATACACATAAACATGAACGAAACAAAAAAGATTAATTCCCGGGAGATGAATTTCCGTAATGAGAAATAATTTTATGATGGTATCACGATCTGTATAAAAAGACGCCACTGCACTGAATGGGAAGGGGAGGGGGTTGGGGAGGAGGAGGAGGAAGGGGGAGGAATTGAAGGAGGGGAGAGGAGGGGAGGGGGAGAGAATGTGAGTAGTGGGAGGAACTGAAGGAGAGAAAGAGTGGAGAAGGAGGGGAAGGTGATGATGGAGAGAAGGGGAGGGGGAAGGGGAAAGGGGGAGGAATTGAAGGAGGGGAGGGGAGGAGAATGTGGGTGGTTGGAGGAACTGAAGAAGAGAAAGAGGAGAGGAGGGTGGTGATGGAAAGAAGGGGAGGAGGGGGAAGAAGAAGGGAAGTGGGGAGAGGCGAGGGAAAAGAGGAAGGGTAGGGTGAAGGAACTGAAGGAGGGGAGAAAGGGGAGGGGGGAGGGAGGTGGGGGAAGGTGGTGATGAAGAGGAGTAAGGGGTGGATGAGGGGGGAGGGAGAGGAGTAAGAGATAGGGGGAGGGACTGATGGGAGAAAGAGGGGAGGGGGAGAGTAGTAGTAGTAATAATAATAATAATGATAGCAGTATTTTAATTGGTGAAGCAGTTTACCAATAATTCGTCTCGTTATCAACTATCACCTCCTTAGTAAAATCATCAGGAAAAAGCAAGACTAAAAGTTGATGTCCCCGGGTTGAAGTGAATGAAGTTGTTGTTTACATTCTTTACTAACTTTATTAATGCTTGTAATGTGAGGTCTCTCTCTCTCTCTTTCTCTCTCTCTTTCACACACACACACACACACACACACACACACACACACACACACACACACACACACACACACACACACACACACACACACACACACACACACACACACACACACACGGGAAGGTTTTTGTCTTAGCATTAGAGTCACG
>NC_137065.1:1310000-1322500 GCF_032717465.1 Coenobita brevimanus | reverse complement strand
CTATCCATCCTTTCTCCCTTCCTTCCTTCTATCCATCCTTCCTCCCTTCCTTCTTTCCTTCATTCATTCATTCTATCCATCCATCCTTTCCTTTTTCCCCCTCCCTCCCTCCCTCCTTTATCCATTCATTCCATCCTTCCTTCATTCCTTCTCCTCCCTCCTGCCCTCTCCCTCTTCCTTCCTCTGTTCATTCCGTCCTTCCTTCCTTCCTCTCCCTTTCTCCCTGGATTTTTCTTCCCTCTTTCCTGCTTTCCTTTTTTCCTTCGCTCTCTCGTTTCACGCTTCTGCCGTCTTTGACTCTCTCTCTCTCTCTCTCTCTCTCTCTCTCAGGCTGCCTCACTTTCTCACTTTTTTCTCTCCCTCTCCCTCACACAGTCCATCATCTTCTTTATCATCCCTCTTTTCTCTCTCTCTCTCTCTCTCTCTCTCTCTCTCTTTGACCTTGTGTGTTCTCAGGCGTTGCTTTTATGTACATTCATGAGAGAGAGAGAGAGAGAGAGAGAGGGAGAAGAGAGAGAGAGAGAGAGAGATTTAAGGTATCAGTGGCCGTAAAATTCTGATGATATGTGCGTGTGTGTCTGTGTGCGTATGTGCGTGAAATTAACAGGCCGTGGTGTATGTGCAGGGTTAATAATGTGTACATGAATTTGTGTGCGTGACAGTTTAAAGTTATGTAGAGTGTTTATTGTGTGTGTGTGTGTGTGTGTGTGAGCGTAGCTGCATACATTAATTAAGAGAGTGTAGGCATGTGGGTGTTACGTTGTGTACATTGTGTGCGTGTGTATGGGGTTCGTGTCTGGTTTATAGATGTGTGTAAACCTTCCAGAGCGCTGTGTGTGTGTGTGTGTGTGTGTGTGTGTGTGTGTGTGTTGGGGGTTTCTGTATGCATGAGGTTAACGTCTCTCTCTCTCTCTCTCTCTCTCTCTCTCTCTCTCTCTCTCTCAGGCTACCTTACTGCTCACTTTCTCATTTTTTCTCTCCCTCTCCCTCACAGTCTATCATCCTCTTTATCACCCCTCCCTGGCTCTCTCTCTCTCTCTCTCTCTCTCTCTCTCTCTGTAACCATCCATCTGTCTGTCTGTCTGTCTGTCCAATTTGACTATCAGTATAACTATGTATGAATTTATGTAGGCATGTGTGTACGGGAATGCACATCCATATCTACATGTGTGTGTGTGTGTGTGTGTGTGTGTGTGTGTATAACCGTATATCCTGGTCTGTGTGCGTGAGTCAGATAAATGTGTGTGAGTGGGCGTGTGTGTGTCTCTTTAAGCTGTCGTGTGCATGTTTATGTGTGCGTATTTTGGGTGTGTTTGTGTGCGTGTGCTGCTGAAATATGGCCCCTGTGTGTGTGTGTGTGTGTGTGTGTGTGTGTGTGTGTGTGTGTGTGTGTGTGTGTGTGTGTGTGTGTGTGTGTGTGTGTGTTATGCGTGTGTTTGTGTGTGGGTGTTTGTGAGGTGTGTGCGTGCGTGCGTGTGCGTGCACCACAATGCCACACACACACACCATCATGCAGTCATTTTGTTTCCCCGACACAAACAATGCAACATTAATGCACACTCTTACCTCATTAGAGAGAGAGAGAGAGAGAGAGAGAGAGAGAGAGAGAGAATGGAGAGAGAGAGAGAGAGAGAGAGAGAGAGAGAGAATGGGGAGAGAGAGAGAGAGAGAGAGAGAGAGAGAGAGAATGGGGGGATAGAGAGAGAGAGAGTAAAAGTGAATGTTTGTTTGGCAGGGTTATGGTTGTGTGTGTGTGTGTGTGTGTGTGTGTGTGTGTGTGTGCGTGTGTGTGTGTGTGTGTGTGAGGAATTTTTGGCTTTTTTTTCTCACATTTTTCGCCATTCTTTGTGTACTTTTTCTTAATATTTTTCGTTCTTCAATTTCTCGTCTTTTTCAATAATTTTTTTTTTTATCTCTTTATACATTTTTTTTTATAACCATTAAATGCCCCTTTTACGTACACACACACACACACACACACACACACACACACACACACACACACACACACACACACACACTTGTCTTCATTCTTCGTCGTGGTCTGACTGGCTTTGCATACCTTAAATGTCCTCGTCTCTCTCTCTCTCTCTCTCTCTCTCTCTCTCACACACACACACACACACACACACACACACACACACACACACACACACACACACACACACACACACACCATTACCCATCATAGTTACCTTTCATGCGCATCAGCACTATCAATTTCCGGGTCATTAGAGTATTGGTTTGCCGGGTAATTTGTGTAATTACAGTATTATGAGAGTGAAGCAGTGTCATTAGTATCGTAATTATAGTTATCGTCATTGTCATCACCATCATTATTATCATCATCATCATCACCGTTACTATCATTATTATTATTATCATTATCATCACCATCATCATTATCATCACCGTTAGTCATTATTATTATTATTATTATTATTATTATTATTATTATCATCATCATCATCATCATCATCATCACCGTTACTGTCATTATCATTAGTATCATCATCTTTAACACCGTTACTATCATCATCATTATTATTTTTATTATTATTATTATTATTATTGTTATTATTATTATTGTTATTTATTATTATTATTATTATCATCATCATCATCATCATGTGTTACACCCTTTTCACTTCAACTCCTAAAATTGCCATCTCTCCATCCTCCGTGTTTAGGTGTAACGAAAGATTGACGCTGCAATATGATGCTAGTCACGAAGAAGTGCTGTAGAATCATTTGTTGTGTAATTCTGCCATTGAAATAAGGAAATTAGCTTGGAAAATAATAATAATAATAATAATAAAAAAGATTGTAAGAATGATGATCCCTTTGAATACGGTTTTCTTGGGAGCTGTTTTTGTTTATCTCCTGTCTGTCTGCTGAGAAGACCCATCGACCACATGTAAGCAATTGGTTCTGTGCGGCCGTCCTACAGGTGCAGTGTGGTGCGTACGTGTGTAGGGATCCAACGCTCCCTTGTGTTAGATTGCGCTTCACCTGGAGAGGGGAGGGGTCAGGTGAGGTGCATGGAGATAGTTATGAGGAGGTTTTGGCTCTTGGGTGGACGCCGCATCTGCTCTCACATCGCCACCACCCTTAGGCTCCCGGTCCTTGCCCCACTTTGAAGTTGAAGTAGATGGGGTGATTAGAGATCGTGGTGTGTGTGTGTGTGGGTGGGTGGGTGGGTGTGGGTGGGTTGTGTAGAGGTGGTGGTAGGTGTGTGATGAGTATGGGTTGTGTAGAGGTGGTGGTGGTGATTGTGTGATGAGTATAGGTTGTGTAGAGGTGGTGGTGGTGTGTGATGAGGGTTGCTTTGAGGTGGTGGTGGTGTGTGATAAGTATGGGTTGTGTAGAGGTGGTGGTGAGTGTGTGATGAGCGTGGGTTGTTTAGAGGTGGTGGTGGTGTGTGATGAGTTTAGAGGTGGTGATGTGTGATGAGTGTTGTTTAGAGGTGGTGGTGGGTGTGTGATGAGTATGGGTTGTTTAGAGGTGGTGGTGGGTGTGTGATGAGTGTTGTTTAGAGGTGGTGGTGAGTGTGTGATGAGGGTTGCTTTGAGGTGGTGGTGAGTGTGTGATGAGTGTTGTTTAGAGGTGGTGGTGAGTGTGTGATGAGTATGGGTTGTGTTGAGGTGGTGGTGAGTGTGTGATGAGGGTTGCTTTGAGGTGGTGGTGAGTGTGTGATGAGGGTTGCTTTGAGGTGGTGGTGAGTGTGTAATGAGTTGTTTAGAGGTGGTGGTGAGTGTGTGATGAGTTGCTTAGAGGTGGTGGTGAATGTGTGATGAGTGTGGGTTGTGTGGAAGTGGTGGTGAGTGTGTGATGAGTTTAGAGGTGGTGGTGAGTGTGTGATGAGTTGTTTAGAGGTGGTGGTGAGTGTGTGATGAGTTGTTTAGAGGTGGTGGTGAGTGTGTGATGAGTTGTTTAGAGGTGGTGGTGAGTGTGTGATGAGTTGTTTAGAGGTGGTGGTGAGTGTAATGAGTTGTTTAGAGGTGGTGGTGAGTGTGTGATGAGTGGGGCGGATAGGTAGTGTTAATCTAATGGCCTCAGCTCCCCAAAGACTAGTCTGGGTACAATGACCTGTTGGGGGGGTGAGTGGCAGGCTGTGAGTGTGGCGAAGGAAGAGGAGGAGTAGGAGGAGGAGGATGGCGATGATGATTAGGAGGAGGAAGGGGAAGAGGTTGATGATGATGATGATGACGACGATGATGATGATGAGGAGGAGGACTAAAAAGAGGATAATGATGATGATGATGAGTAGGAGGAGATGGAATGAAAAGAAAAGAGGTTGATGGTGGTGGTGATGATGAGGAGGGGGAAGAAGAAAAAGAGGAGGAGGAGAAGGAAGAAAAAGAGGAGGAGGAGAAGGAAGAAAAAGAGGAGGAGGAGAAAAAAGAAGAGGAAGAGGATGATGATGATGAGGAGGAGGAGGAGGACAAAAAGAAGAAAAAGATTAGAGAAAAGAAGAAAAAGAGGAGGAGGAGGAGAAGAGGAAGAGGAATAAGAAAACGAGGATGAGAAGAGCAAAAAAGAAGAGGAAGAGGAGGAGGAGGGAAAAGAAGAGGAGGAGGAGGATGGGGTGTGTATCTCTCCCTGCCCAGTGCACAATGGTCAGTCTCTCTCCATGGTACACTCTTCTGGGAACGCCAAGCTGTTTGGATGAAGTGGGGAGCTTGGAGGCAGGCGGTGGTGTGAGCTGGGATAGATGGATAGATAGATATAGATAGATAGATGGAGAATAGTAGATATATATAGATAGAGATGGATGGATAGATACTGACTGATAGATGGAGATTAGTAGATATAGATAGATTTAGTGAAAGATAGATAGATAGATGGAGATTAGTAGATATATATAGATAGAGATGGATGGATAGATACTGACTGATAGATGGAGATTAGTAGATATAGATAGATTTAGTGAAAGATAGATAGATAGATGGAGATTAGTAGATATTCATAGATAGAGTGAGAGGGATGGATAGGTAGATGGATGGATAGATACATTGATTGAGATAGATATATGAATGGAGAGAGAGAGAGAGAGAGGCAGGCATAAACTTAACCCTTCTTCTTCTTCCCTACAGGTGTGTCTCCGGGTAAGAAGGGCATAAGAAACCCAGTAGCGTCTTCAGGTGGGTCTGCCCCTTCACCACGAATATACCTTCACTGTTCTTCATTATCATCGCTTTTTCATTCATTTTTTTAATTCATTCATCTCTTCCTTCTCTTTATCTTTCATTCATGCATTCATTCTTTATCTTCATCTCATTCATTTATTCCTTGTCTTTAATCTTTATCGTTCATTCATTCAGTAATTCATTATCTCATTTATTCATTCATTCTTCATCTTTATCTTTCATTCATTCTGTATCATTCATTCATAATCTCATTCATTCTATATCTTTATCTTTCATTCATTCATTATCTTATTCATTCATTCATTTTTTATCTTTCATTCATTCATTCTTTATCTCATTCATTCATTCATTCATTGTATTGATTTAAATGATAAGGGACAGTAAGAGTAATAAGCAGAATAAATCGCTTAGGAAGAGGTGTTAGGGAGCTTTCTTCATAACTAATTTATCTGAGTAGAATATCTTGTTACCACTTGGATGTATGATTCTCTCTCTCTCTCTCTCTCTCTCTCATCACGTCCTAAACGAGATTACCGGATTATAAAAGAGGTGTGCATTAGAGAGAGAGAGAGAGAGAGAGAGAGAAAGAGAGACGGAGAGAGAGAGAGAGAGAGACTTAATCATGTGTTGACGTCAGAATCATAACATCCTACGGACAGACAAATATAGTTATAGATAGATGAGTAGATATATTTACACACACACACACACACACACACACACACACAATTATAACAGCTTGCACAGACAGACAGACATAGATACACACACACACACACACACACAATTATAACAACTTGCAGACACAGACATAGATACATACATACATAGTTACACACACACACATACACATACACACACACACACACACACACACACACACACACACACACAATTATAACAGCTTGCAGACAGACAGACAGACATAGATACACACACACACACACACACACACACACACACACACACACAATTAAAACAGCTTGCAGACACAGACATAGATACATACATACATAGTTACACACACACACACACACACACACACACACACACACACAGAGTCCATGTATTATTATTTTCCTGGACTAATTAAAAAAAATGCTCTGTTAATCCGGTTAGAGCTAATTCCGGCTTATCTCTGCTGGTATTGGGATTAAAGCCAGCCGTAGAGCTGTCTCACTTTCTCTCACTCGCTTTTTTCCTCGTTTTCGCTGTTTTGGTTTGTTTAATTCTCTCTCTCTCTCTCTCTCTCTCTCTCTCTCTCTCTCTCTCTCTCTTCAGTCAACATGTAGGCAGTGTGAACCTTGTCATTGAGAGAGAGAGAGAGAGAGAGAGAGAGAGAGAGAGAGAGAGAGAGAGAGAGAGAGAGAGACCGTGTAGCTGTATATATGCCAGATGTGTGTATGATTTTAAAGGTATGTGTGTGTGCGTGTATGTATGTGTGTATGAGATGTTGTGCAGGAATGTGGTGTGTGTGTGTGTGTGTGTGTGTGTGTGTGTGTGTGTGTGTGTGTGTGTGTGTGTGTGTGTGAAGCCTAGGTGTTCGTGTCAGTGAAAGCATGTTTTCGTGAATGTGTAAGTGTGTACATGTAGACCAGACGTGTACGTATGCATGTAGTGTGTGTGGGTGTGTGGGTGTGGGTGTGTGAAGGCCAGACATATTGGTTGCTTGTGTGTTTGTGTGTGTGTGTGTGTGTGTTTGTGTGTGTGTGTGTGTGTTTGTGTGTGTGTGTGTGTGTGTGTGTGTGTGTGTGTGTGTGTGTGTGTGTGTGTGAGAGAGAGAGAGAGAGAGAGAGAGAGAGAGAGGCCCAGGTGTCCATGTCAGGTAGGGCTTGTTTGTCCGAATGTGTGTGTGTGTGTGTGTAGGCCAATCGTGTACGTATGACGGCCCTGTGTGTGTGTGTGTGTGTGTGTGTGTGTGTGTGTGTGTGTGTAATATCGTGGAATCTCACCTGACCTGTGATGACCCACGGTGACCTAATTCACCTTAGTCTAACCCTGATCAATCTCTCTCTGTCTCTCTGTCTGTCTGTCTCTCTCTCTCTCTCTCTCTCTCTCCCTCCCTCCCTCCCTCCCTCCCTCCCTCCCTTTCTCTCTGTCAGCCAGTTTGAGCAAATTAAATTGGGTTGGGTTAATTTGGGTTAATTTAGACTGAAGCTAGGTTAGGTATAGATTTAGTTAGGTTGTTAGGCTTATGTAGATTTAAAAGTTAGTAGTGTTAGTTAGTCAGTCAGTTAGTCAGTTAGTGAGTCAGTCAGTTAGTCAGTTTGTTAGTTAGATAGTTAATAGTGTTTGTTTATGTAGATTTTGTTAGTAGTGTTAGTCAGTCATTAGTCAGTTAGTTAATTAGTCAGTTAGTTAGCCAGTTAGTAGTGTTAGTTTGGTTAGTAGTGTTTGGTTGGGTATTTATGCTTATGGTTAGGGTATGTTCACTATACCTTAATTTTAATTGACATAACTCCAAACTTAAAATAGATATTATCAGCCCATCCCAACCTCAGCCTAATTAACCTGACCTTAATTAACCCATCCAAGCTCATCCCATCCCATCCTATCCCAACCCATCCCATCCTATCCCATCCCAACCCATCCCATCCCACCCCACACTGGCTTCAAAATAATTCTTCGGCATTTATATATCGCAAACAGAATCATTCACTATCGGTTAGAGAAAAATATATTGAATTAGCTTTCCCTTTGACTACATAGAATTGCTTTTTTGAGTGTGTGTGTGTGTGTGTGTGTGTGTGTGTGTGTGTGTGTATTAAGTGTGTGATGAGATGTTACACAAGGCCCGTTATTAATCTCTCTCTCTCTCTCTCTCTCTCTCTCTCTCTCTCTCTCTCTCACTTGACATGCCAATCCTGTCCCCAACTCACACGCCATTCAGAAGTCCATCGCAATCACAGGCTCGGCCAATCAGTCGATATCTCATCCAGGTGAGTCCTTTACCTGAGTCCCGTAATTAGGGCGATCGGAACAGGTCATTAGACGGTGAGAGAGATGGGGGGAGGGAGGGGAAGGTGGAGAGGAGAGCTAGAGAGAGGGAGACAGGAAGTGAGCTAGAGAGAGGGAGGGGGGCGTGAGTTATGTGCTATCATTTGCTATCTGTCTTCAACATAGGCGGCTTTTGTGTGTGTGTGTGTGTGTGTGTGTGTGTGTGTGTGTGTGTGTGTGTGTGTGTGTGTGTGGTAAGGGAGGAGTGGTGGAAGGATGATTGGGGACGTGTGTGTGTGTGTGTGTGTTTGTGTGTGTGTGTGGTTAGGGAGGAGTGGGGGAAGGATGATTGGGGACGTGTGTGTGTGTGTGTGTGTGTGTGTGTGTGTGTGTGTGTGTGTGTGTGTGTGTGTGAGGTAAGGGAGGAGTGGGGGAAGGATGATTGGGGACGTGTGTGTGTGTGTGTGTGTGTGTAATCCATCAACCTGTGCGCCGCTTCTGTGCTTCGTCACTGTTGCTGTCACACAAAGTTGCCTGACAGCCCGTTTGTTGTCTGTTTCTCTGCCACACACCTGACTCCCCCCCCCCCCTCGAACAGATACAAGTGTCTCTCGCCTTTCTGTGGCCTGTGTGTGTGTGTGTGTGTGTGTGTGTGTGTGCGTGTGTGCTTTTTCCATCACGCTTGGCTGGGTCTGTGTCACGGGTGTTTTATTATCTTTATTTTCTTTTATATTCGCCTTATCTTTGTTTCTTTATTTCCCTATCTCTGTCACTTCTCTATGCCACTTCTGTCACATCTCTTTGCTACTTCTGTCACGTCTCTGTCACTTCCCTGTGCCACTTCTCTATGCCTCTTCTGTCACTTCCCTGTGCCACTTCTGTCACTTCTCTATGCCACTTCTCTCACTTCCCTGTGCCACTTCTCTCACTTCTCTCTGCCACTTCTCACTTTTCTGTGCCACTTGCCGCTTCTCTGTGCCACTTGTTTCACTTCTCTGTGCCGCTTCTGTCACTTCTCTGTGTCACTTCTGTATGTCACCTCTCTATACCACTTCTCTGTCGCACCACTTGCCACATCGTTATGCCTGTATCACTGTGCCACTCTTCTATGTCACTTCACAGCCATTTCTCAGCCACTCTCTGTTACATCTCTCTAACACTTCTCTCTGTCGCTTTTCTATGCCACACACACTCCATCTCTCAGTCACACCTCGTCTCTGCCTTATTTTCTCTCTCACGAGCTGTAAAAATCTGTCTCTTATGCCTGCGTTCATTTCTGTGTTCCTTTCTGTGCCTCGGGGGTTAATCGAGTTTTTCTTTACCGTGAATGTTTTTTTTTTTTTAAGTTGGTGTTTTTTTTCGTGTTTTATTATTATTTACTCATTTCTTCATTCTTTACTCTTTCTCACTCTTCGCTCTTTTCTTTCTCACTCTTCGCTCTTTTCTTCTTCATTCTTTACTCTTTTCTTTTTCATTTTTTAATCCTTTCTTCTTCATTCCTTACTCCTTTCTTTCTCTTTACTCTTCTTCTTCATTCTTTACTCTTTTCTTTTTCATTTTTTAATCCTTTCTTCTTCATTCCTTACTCCTTTCTTTCTCTTTACTCTTCTTCTTCATTCTTTACTCTTTTCTTTTTCATTTTTTAATCCTTTCTTCTTCATTCCTTACTCCTTTCTTTCTCTTTACTCTTCTTCTTCATTCTTTACTCTTTTCTTCATTCTTTACTCTTTTTTTCTTCATTCTTTACTCCTTTCTTTCTCTTTACTCTTTTCTTTTTCATTCTTTACTCTTTTCTTCTTCATTCTTTACTCTTTTCTTTTTCATTCTTTACTCTTTTCTTCTTCATTCTTTACTCTTTTCTTCTTCATTCTTTACTCTTTTCTTCTTCATTCTTTACTCTTTTCTTCTTCATTCTTTACTCTTTTCTTCTTCATTCTTTACTCTTTTCTTCTTCATTCTTTACTCTTTTCTTCTTCATTCTTTACTCTTTTCTTCTTCATTCTTTACTCCTTTCTTTCTCTTTACTCTTTTCTTTTTCATTCTTTACTCTTTTCTTCTCCATTCTTTACTCTTTTCTTCTCCATTCTTTACTCTTCTTCATTCTGTACTCTTTTCTTCTTCATTCTGTACTCTTTTTCTCTTCATTCTTTACTCTTTTCTTCTTCATTCTTTACTCTGTTCTTCTTCATTCTTTACTCTTTTCTTTTCCATTCCTTACACTTTTCTTCATTATTTACTCATTTCTTCCTCATTCTTTACTCATTTTCTTTATGTTTTTTCACTCTTCGCTCTTTTCTTTCTCACTCTTCGCTCTTTTCTTTTTCATTCTTCGCTCTTTTCTTTCTCACTCTTCGCTCTTTTCTTTCTCACTCTTCGCTCTTTTCTTTCTCACTCTTCGCTCTTTTCTTTTTCATTCTTCACTCTTCTTTTTCATTCTTTACTCATTTCTTTTTCATTCATTACTCTCTTCCTTCGCACTCCCCTCACTTTTTTTTTTTTTAATCATTTTTTGTCCATTCATTTTTTTTCCACACTTTTTTTAATTTTCTCACCTTTTTTTTTTCACTCACTTTTTTGTGACATTTTCTCGCTTTTTCATTCATTGCTTTTTTTCTTTTTTTTTAATCCTTTTTCTTTTTTTCTTACATTCTCTCACCCATTCTGAAAATTTTCTTACTTATGGCATTTCTGCTTCTCACATTTGTCTTTCTTTTTTTTTTCTTTTCCTTTTTTTTCATTTTATTTATGGTCCGCCAGCCATCCACTCACACGATGTAGTCCTGCCTTGGTGACAACACTGAACAGCAAGCCATATTTCTCCTTTTCTTTTTCCTTCTGTGTCTCTTAGCCCCGATGACAAGCCTTTTTTTTTTTTTCCTTTTGACCAAGGAAGCCATTTTTACGCTGGGTGGTAGCCATAGCCAAGTGGATGCCTGGTGGTCTAGTAGGATAAGGTTCTCAAATCGGGCGTGGGATAAAGGGTTTAGTTAATGCTACTCATGGACCCACCACTGGTCACTCGCTCTTATATGAGCATGGACGAAGCCTAGCCACGGGACCCTAGGGTGCTGATATGACCTTGTGAGATAATAGGCGGATTCTCATTCTCACACTTTCTCTAAAATTTTCTCTATCTTTCTTTTCTCACTTCATATTTTTCTCTCTCACACTAAAAATCTCTCTTTATTTTCTCACTTGATGTTCGTGAAGTTTCTCTTTCTCTTTCTTTAAAATTTTCCCACTTTCTATCTATCTATCTATCTATTGCCAGACGCCTCAATCCCGTTTGGGGTGGCCACAAACAAATCGCCTCCAAGTCGCCCTGTCCCCCACCATTTCACTGCCCTGCTCCCAACTCACACCCCCCTCTCTCATATACTTTCCCACTTTCTCTCTTTTGTTTTTTCACTTGCTGTTGTTTTTCTCGTTTTCTTTATATTTTTCTCACATTTTCTTACTTGCTGGTCCTGACGTTTCTCCTTTTCTTTAAATTTTCTCACTTTCTCCTTTTCTTTAAATTTTCTCACTTTCTCACTTTTCTTTAAATTTTCTCACTTTCTCCTTTTCTTTAAATTTTCTCACTTTCTCACTTTTCTTTAAATTTTCTCACTTTCTCCTTTTCTTTAAATTTTCTCACTTTCTCACTTTTCTTTAAATTTTCTCACTTTCTCCTTTTCTTTAAATTTTCTCACTTTCTCACTTTTCTTTAAATTTTCTCACTTTCTCCATTTCTTTAAATTTTTCTCACTTTCTCACTTTTCTTTAAATTTTCTCACTTTCTCACTTTTCTTTAAATTTTCTCACTTTCTCACTTTTCTTTAAATTTTCTCACTTTCTCACTTTTCTTTAAATTTTCTCACTTTCTCCTTTTCTTTAAATTTTCTCACTTTCTCACTTTTCTTTAAATTTTCTCACTTTCTCACTTTTTTTTTTTTACTTTCTTACTTGCTGTTCGTGATATTTCTCCTTTTCTTACTTTATTTTCTCTCACCTTCTCACTCTTTATTTTCTCACTTTCTTGATCGTGTAGTTTCTCTCTTTAAAATTTTCTCACTTTCTCACTTTCTTGATGTTCATGAAGTTTATGTTTTTCTTCATGTTTTTTTTTTCTCATTATTTTGATTCGGTTATTTTTTATTTTGTTTTTCATATATACTTTTTTTCATTTTTTTTTACCTTAATTTTTCCCCCAAATTTTCTTACATTATTTTCCCTATTTAATTTATATATATATATATATATATATATATATATATATATATATATATATATATATATATATATATATATATTTTCCATCTTTCCCTGCCATTTTTTTTTTTTTTTTCGATTTTAAGCTAGTCTATATTTTTTTATTTGCATTTTATTTCCTTCCATTTTATCACTTCATCTGGATTTTCTTATTTTCTCTCT
>NC_137065.1:1295000-1302500 GCF_032717465.1 Coenobita brevimanus | reverse complement strand
TACATACATGCACACAGTCGTACATACATCTATACATATACATACATACATATATTCACTCATGCATAGATACCCATACATATACATGCATATTCTTACATACATAATATACATAAATACATACATATATACATGCATAAACTCTCTCTCTCTCTCTCTCTCTCTCTCTCTCTCTACCTCCTCCTCCTCTTCCTCTCACTCTTATTTTCTTCTCGTGCTCATCCTCTCACTCCATCTCAGGGTTGCAGTGTCAGGTCTCTTGGATATTCATCTGGAAATAAGAGTCTTTATCAGCTAGTGAATGCCGGGAGGGGGAGGGGAGAGAGGGGGAAAGGGAGGAGAGAGGGTGGGGGAAGGGAAGGAGAGAGAGAGAGAGAGAGGGTGGGGAAGGGAAGGGGAGAGAGGGAGAAGAGGAGGAGAGAGGTAGGGGAAGGGAAGGTGGAGGGGGGATGGGAGAGAGGAAGAAGGGGAGGAGAGAGGGTGGGGGAAGGGGAGGGGAGGAGAGAGAGAGGGTGGGGAAGGGAAGGGGAGAAGAGGATAGGATGGGGAGAGGGAGGGAGGAGGGTTAGAGGGGATGGGGAGGGAAGGAGAGAATGATGAGGGGAGAGGGGATGGGGAGCAGATGGGGGATGGAGTGTGGGAACAGAGGGGGGGAAGGGGGAGGAGAGGATGGGGAGAAGGACGGGAGTAGAGGAAGAGGATTGGATGGGGGAACAGATTGGGGAAGGGGGAGGGGGAGAAGAAGAGGGGATGGGGAGAGGGAAGAGGGTGGTGTGGGGTGGAGGGGGAGAGGTGGGGGATGGGGAGGGGGAGAAATGGGAGGGGGGGAAGTGCCGCATTGAAAGGAGTGTTTAAATAAAAGCATTAATTTTTTTCTTCTCTGCTAAAGAAAAAACTACACACACACACACACACACACACACACACACACACACACACACGCAACCCAAATTCCTCTGTCTGTCTGTCTGTCTGTCTCTCTGTCTCTGTCTCTGTCTCTCTCTCTCTCTCTCTTTCTCTCTCTCTCTCTCTCTCTCTCTCTCTCTCTCTCTCTCTCTCTCTCTCTCTCTCATTTAAACACAGTGCACTGGGTGTGGAATTAATTACATTGATCTTGGTTTTAACTCAGCACAATAGGATTAAAAGTCTTCTGTTCAGTGTGTGAGAGAGAGAGAGAGAGAGAGAGAGAGAGAGTTAAAAGTAAGATAATGATGGTGGTGATGATAATGATGCAGATGGTGGTGGTAATGACGATGATGATAATAATAATAATAATAATAATAATGAACAGTAGCATCATTAAGTTCATTTTCTTCCCCCAGGTGGGTGCCTAGCTGTCTAAGATGCTGTCAAAGATGGAAAGGAGAAGCCATTGAAGATGCTGTCTAAGATGTAGAGGACAAGCAATTTACGAGAGTCCAATCACCCTTGCACCTGTAATTAGCTAATGAGGCAGGTGAAAGGTAAGGTTAGATTTCGTTATTATTTTTACTACGGTTTTATTCAGATTTTTTATATTAAAATTATTGGAGGTTAGATTTCTATTAATTTTACTACTTATTACACACTATTATTATTATTATTATTATTATTATTATTATTGTTGTTGTTGTTATCGTTATCATTTTTATTATTCTGCGTTAGATTTCATTATTAATTTTACTACAATACGCATTATTATTATTATTATTATTATTATTATTTATTATTATTATTTTTATTATCATTATGCTGCGTTTGATTTCATTCTTTTATATATTTATGAATGCGTTTCTGTTTTTACTGAGTTTTATTAGTCATTATGCTTTATTACGTTTTATTACACACCTATTCCTTTATTACTGGGTTTTATTCGTTTTATTTGTACTACGTGTTATTACAGTTACAGGAATGCCATTATTATTGTACTATATCCTATTGCACTTTATGTATCTTTATTTCAGTCCTTTGTTGTATTCTATTTATTACCTGTTATTTTACCTTATTGCTGGGTTTTGTTTTATTTCTCGTGTTTTTTCCTCGTTTTTATTACATCTCTCTCTCTCTCTCTCTCTCTAAAATGTGCTGCTTAACATAACACTGGCATAAAGGCCCATTGTACTCACCACACACACACACACACACACACACACACACACACACACACACACACACACACACACACACACACACACACACACACACACACATTATGTCTACCTATCTATATCTGTGTATCTATCTGCCTATCTATCTGTCATACGTAAAAATACATACATACATGTTTATATACCGGTACGTACATACGGAAACACGCACACATGCATACACGCACACGCACACGGGCTTAAAGACCCATTGTACCCACGCCATAGCACCCATAAAGCACACACACACACACACACACACACACACACACACACACACACACACACACACACACACACACACACACACACACACACACACACACACACACACACACCTATATGTATCTAATTATTTATATATCTGTATCACACACACACACACACACACACACACACACACACACACACACACACACACACACACACACACACACACACACACACACACACACCTATATATATCTAATTATTTATATATCTATCACACACACACACACACACACACACACACACACACACCTATATGTATCTAATTATATATCTGTATCACACACACACACACACACACACACACACACACACACACACACACACACACACACACACACACACACACACGCAAAATATTTCCTATGTACACAGCACCTTCAATGCCAAACTTATTTTTCACGCGAATTCTCCCGTAACGCATTTCCAGAAGCCATTTATTTTCTAAGTTTTTGCAATACTACTACAAGGAACTGAAGTTTTAAAGTTCACCTAAGTTGCGGAAAGGTAATAGCAATTCTCTCGTGCCTAGAAACTGCTTAGAAAGGTGCCTAGTTCCTTGTTATCTAGGAAATATTCAAAGTTAAAAGAGAGGTGTATATGATTATAAATAGTATACGTAAGAGGCTTAGGACCTTGGAAGTATAGGAGTAACACCGTAGAGTTTTGAGGAGAGGAGGTAGCTGCCATCTTCTCTATCTATCTTTCTATCTATCTATTGCCAGACGCCTTAATCCCGTAAGTGGTGGCCGCAAACAAATCGCCTCCATGTCGCCCTGTCCCCCGCCATTTCACTGCCCTCCCTCGATCACCCCCCCCCCCCGCCCTCTCTCTCTCTCATACCTCTCCACTCCGTCTCTCCATCTCATCCTTGGTCTCCCCCTCCCTCTCCCCCCCCTCCAGCTCTCATATACACTTTCCTCGTTAGTCTCTCTCTCTCTCTCTCAAGTCCCCTTCCCCACGATCTTACAAATCCTCTCTCTCTCTCTCTCTCTCTCTCTCTCTCTCTCTCTCTCTCAAGTCCCCTTCCCCACGATCTTACAAATCCTCTCTCTCTCTCTCTCTCTCTCTCTCTCTCTCTCTCTCTCTCTCTCATCACCATCTTACACATCCCAGTACACGATCTCGATAGGATAACATTTCCTTCCACCCTGAATCTCTCTCTCTCTCTCTCTCTCTCTCTCTCTCTCTCTCTCTCTCTCTTTTACAAATCCCAGTACACGATCTCGATAGGATAACATTTCCTTCCACCCTGAATCTCTCTCTCTCTCTCTCTCTCTCTCTCTCTCTCTCTCTCAAGACATTCCCCCCCCAGACCCACCCTCCCTGCCACTAAAATTCCTCTCCCTCCATTTTTATTTTCTCCATTTCGGAAATTGGAAGATAGTTCAATTCCTTCCAAGTGCTCTTTTCCTCTCTTTTCTCTCTCCTCTCTTTTTTTACGCCTCTTTTTGGCCTTATATTATTTCTGGTTCTCTTCAATTTGCCTGCGTTTGTGGCGTGTTGTTTCTCTCTCTCTCTCTCTCTCTCTCTCTCTCTCTCTCTCTCTCTCTCTCTCTCTCTCTCTCTCTCACCTCCTCTTCCTCTCCCTCTCTCTCACTTTCTCACAGTATCTTTTCTTACTCCTCTTTCCCCTCTCATCTTCCTCTCTCACCATGTTTCCCTTGTATCATTCTCTCTCTCTCTCTCTCTCTCTCTCTCTCTCTCTCTCTCTCTCTCTCTCTCTCTCCCCAAGTCCTTCATAATCCCTTTAATTCTTCCCTTTCCTTTCTCTCCCTTTGCTGTTTGCTCACATATTCGCTTCACTTCCTCTCTCTCTCTCTCTCTCTCTCTCTCTCTCTCTCTCTCTGAAAACTAGTATTATTACCATTATTACTGTTTGATACTTTGGTCCATCATCATCATCATCATCATCATCATCATCATCATCATCATCATCATCATCATCATCACCACCACCACCACCACCACCACCACCACCACCACCACCACCACCACCACCACCACCACCACCACAAACAACAACAGCAACAGTAACATCCGGTGAAGGGAATTATCGCCCTATATATTTTTTGCCTGATGAATATATTGAGCAGGCCGTGTGTGTGTGTGTGTGTGTGTGTGTGTGTGTGTGTGTGTGTGTGTGTAGGGGGAACAAATTGTCTGTGTGTATAGTATGCTTATGTATGTATGTTGTATATGTTTGTATGTACGTATATATATATGTATATATGTATGTATTTGTGTGTGTGTGTGTGTAGGGGGAACAAATTTTCTGTGTATGGTATGCTTGTGTGTGTATGCATATTTGTATGTACGTATATATGTATGTATATTTGTATGTACGTATATATATGTGTGTAGATATGTATGTATGGGTTTTGAAGGTGTAAGTGTCGCCAAGATTTCACACACATCACTTTATTCTTTTTATTCTTAAAGTTTGACACGCGAATCGTACACCCATCATATACTGTTCCTTTATCTATCTATCTATCTACCTATATATCTATCTATCTGTCTGTCTGTCTATTTGTCTATTTATTTATCTATTTTTCGAAGCGTCTTTCCACAGCACTGGACAATAGGATTTCTTCTGGACATCCTTCTTCCTTGATCCTTCTCCTCCTCTTCCTGCTTCCTTCCTCCTCCCTCCTTACCCACTTCCTTCCTCAGTCTTCCTCCTCCTCCTCTTCCTCCTTTCTCCTCTCCTCTTCCTACTTCTCTTTTCGTCTTTCCTTCCCTGTTCCTCTCCTTTCCTCCCTTCCTTCTCTTTCTCCCCCTTTTCCCTCCCTCTCCCTTCTCCACTTTCTGCATTTCTTCCCTCTCTCCCCCTCTCCGTATCTCTCTTTCCCTTCTCCCTTCCTCCTCTCTCTCTCTCTCTCTCTCTCTCTCTCTCTCTCTCTCTCTCTCCCTCCCCCTTCCCATCACTTTTCATTCCTTCTCTCTCTTCCCTCCTCCCCACCCTTCTCCTTCCCTCTCTTCCCCTCTCTCTTCCTACCCTTCTCATGTCCTCCCTTTCTCCCTCTATCCCCTCTTCCTCCTTACTCTTCTCCTGTCCTCCCTCTCCCCTCTATTCCCCTCTCCCTCCCTGCCCTTCTCCTGTCCTCCCTCCCTCCCTACCCTTTTCATATCCTCCCTCCCTCCCTCATTTCTCCTCTCCCTCCCTACCCTTCTGTCCTCCCTCCCTCCCTCCCTCCCTCTATTCTCCTCTCCCTCCCTACCCTTGTGTCCTCCCTCCCCCTCCCTTTAACGCCCTTGTATCACGCAGCCCTAACACACACCAACCTCCTCATTAACACCTGATTTACCTGCTATTTTTTATTCAGCTATTTTTTTTTTTTTACAATATTACTTAGTTCACTTTTTTCAATTTTTTTTTTTCGCTTTTTTGGACCTACTGTTTATTTATTCTTTCTTTATTTATTTTTTCAATATTTTCTTTTACCTTCCTCGTGCGAATTCCTCATGTTCTTCCTTCTTCCTGATTTTCTTGTTCTTCTCCCTCCTCCTCCCTTCCTCCCTCCCCTCTTCTCCTCCTCCTCTTCCGTCTTTGTCTTCGTCTTTTTCCTTTCGTCTTCCTATCGTCTGGAGAGAGAGAGAGAGAGAGAGAGAGAGAGAGAGAGAAGTGAGGAGGAGGGAAAATGAGTTTAAAGGAAGAGGCAGAGAGGGAGAGAGAGAGAAGATGGAGGAGAGAAGGGGAGGGCAAATGAGTTCAAAGGAAGTGAGGGAGAGAAAGAGAGAGAGAGAGAGAGAGAGAGAGAGAGAGAGAGAGAGAGAGAAGGGGAGGGCAAATGAGTGTAAAGGAAGAGAGGCAGAGATTAAAATAATTAAGGAAGAAGGGAAGGTGAAGGAGACGTGATTAAGACATACAAGGAAGAGGAGAATATCTATCTATCTATCTATCTATCTATCTATCTGTCTATCTCTATATCTCTCTTTATTATCTTTTTTTTTTTAATAACAACAGAGGAAGGAAAAATGAATAAAAATAATAATAATAATCTATGTATTTTGGCTATCAATATTTATCTATATGTTTGTATCTATCTATGTCTCTATCTATCTATCTGTCTGTCTGTCTGTCTCTGTGTCTTTCTGTATCTGTCTATCAATATTTATCCATATGTCTGTCTGTCTATCTATCTATGTTGGTCTATCGGGTTGTATGTCTTTCTGTCTATCTATCTATCCATCTGTCTGTCTCTCTGTCTATATCTTCATCTCTATCTCTGTCTGCATCTGTCTGTCTGCCTGTCTATCTAATCTGTATTTATCTATCTACCTTTCTATCGATGTGAAATTGGTATAGATAGATGCATAGATTAGATAGATAGAAGATATTTGTGGTAGTGGTAGAGACATCCATACACTGATATAGATAGATATAAAATAGATAGATATATTTACCACTCCAGCCTCAGGTGTTTTTCTCTTCAATATTACATTCCTTTCCTTCACCCACACCTCCCTTTGCATCTATCTGTCTGTCTATCTATGTATCCTCTCTCTCTCTCTCTCTCTCTCTCTCTCTCTCTCTCTCATTTACAAGGTTAAGTACCAGTATCTGTCAGTCTGTCTAACTCTCTCTCTCTCTCTCTCTCTCTCTCATTTACAAGGTTAAGTACCAGTATCTGTCTGTCTAACTCTCTCTCTCTCTCTCTCTCTCTCTCTCTCTCTCTCATTTTCAAAGCTAAGTAACTATCTGTCTGTCTATCTGTATCCTCTCTCTCTCTCTCTCTCTCTCTCTCTCTCTCATTTACAAGGTTAAGTACCAGTATCTGTCTGTCTAACTCTCTCTCTCTCTCTCTCTCTCTCTCTCTCATTTTCAAAGCTAAGTATCTATCTGTCTGTCTATCTGTATCCTCTCTCTCTCTCTCTCTCTCTCTCTCTCTCTCTCTCTCTCTCTCTCTCATTTACAAGGTTAAGTACCAGTATCTGTCTGTCTAACTCTCTCTCTCTCTCTCTCTCTCATTTTCAAAGCTAAGTATCTATCTGTCTGTCTATCTGTATCCTCTCTCTCTCTCTCTCTCTCTCTCTCTCTCTCTCTCTCTCTCTCATTTACAAGGGTAAGTACCAGTATCTGTCTGTCTAACTCTCTCTC
>NC_137065.1:1282500-1290000 GCF_032717465.1 Coenobita brevimanus | reverse complement strand
GAAGGAGAGGTGGAGGGAGGAAGGAAGGAGAGATGGAGGGAGGGAGGGAATTAAGGAAGGAGGAAAGTGAGGGGGTCATAGGAGAGAGAATGGAGAATAGAGAGGGAGGGAAGGAGGAATAAAGATGGGGATGGGAGGAGAGATGGAAAGATGTAGAGGGGAGACGAGAGAGGGATGAAGGAAGAGATGAGAGAGAGAAGAGAGCGACGAGAAGAGAGAGAAGGAGAATGTGAGAGAGAGTAGGAAAGGATGGAGAAAGAGAAGAGATGTAGAGAACAGGAAGAGAGAGAGAGAGAGAAATCAGTGGCGTGACAAAGAGTAAAGGTTGGTGATTGTGAGAAATGGATCAGATTTTGACCGATACAGTGACCTTGTGTGTGTGTGTGTGTGTGTGTGTGTGTGTGTGTGTGTGTGTGTGTGTGTGTGAGAGAGAGAGAGAGAGAGAGAGAGAGAGAGAGAGAGGGGAGGTAGAGAGAGAGAGAGAGAGTGGAAGAAAGAGAATATTAGTTTGATTATATCGAGTGGTGTGTGTGTGTTTGTGAGAGAAAGAGAAATTAATGTGCATATATCGAGTAGTGTGTGTGTGTGTGTGTGTGTGTGTGTGTGTGTGTGTGTGTGTGTGTGTGAGAGAGAGAGAGAGAGAGGGGGGGGGTAGAGGGAGAGAGAGAGAGTGGAAGAAAGAATATTAGTTTGATTATATCGAGTGGTGTGTGTGTGTTTGTGAGAGAAAGAGAAATTAATGTGCATATATCGAGTAGTGTGTGTGTGTGTGTGTGTGTGTGAGAGAGAGAGAGAGAGAGAGGGGGGGGGTAGAGAGAGAGAGTGGAAGAAAGAATATTAGTTTGATTATATCGAGTGGTGTGTGTGTGTTTGTGAGAGAAAGAGAAATTAATGTGCATATATCGAGTAGTGTGTGTGTGTGTGTGTGTGTGTGTGTGTGTGTGTGTGTGTGTGTGTGAGAGAGAGAGAGAGAGAGAGAGAGAGGGGGGTAGAGAGAGAGAGAGAGAGAGTGGAAGAAAGAATATTAGTTTGATTATATCGAGTGGTGTGTGTGTGTTTGTGAGAGAAAGAGAAATTAATGTGCATATATCGAGTAGTGTGTGTGTGTGTGTGTGTGTGTGTGTGTGTGTCAGAAAAATACGCACACTTGTAGGAGCTGTTTAAATAATAATCTGTCAGCCTTGAATTCCTTTTTTTTTTTTTTTTTTTTTTTGAGATTCACCTTTTACACTTTGGCTATGATTTTTTATTTTATTTTATTACAGTCTGCGTCAAAAGTATCAGTCGTGTGTGAAATATTATGTGACGGACGAAGTTGGGGCAGCGTCACGTGAAATAGGGTGTGACGGATGAGGGTGGGGGGGGCAGCGTCACGTGAAATAGGGTGTGACGGATGAGGGGTGGGTCAGCGTCACGTGAAATAGGGTGTGACGGACGAGGGTGGGGGGGTCCAGCGTCACGTGAAATAGGGTGTGACGGATGAGGGTGGGGGGGAGGTCCAGCGTCACGTGAAATAGGGTGTGACGGAGGTGGGTGGGGGGGGTCCAGCGTCACGTGAAATAGGGTGTGACGGACGTGGGTAGGGGGTCCAGCGTCACGTGAAATAGGGTGTGACGTACGAGGGTGGGGGGGCAGCGTCACGTGAAATAGGGTGTGACGGACGAGGGTGGGGGGGCAGCGTCACGTGAAATAGGGTGTGACGGACGAGGGTGGGGGGGGCAGTGTCACATGAAATAGGGTGTGACGGAGGTGGGTGGGGAGGGTCCAGCGTCACGTCACCACCGTCACAGGCCTCTACACACGTCACATTCTTGAAACGCCTGAACACCTGTTTCCGGCGGATGCATTTTACCTGTACACCTGTTTGTCAAAAGGAAGGTATGAATTAATTAGAGGTTATGAAGGTGTGTGTAGATC
Organism: Coenobita brevimanus; assembly: GCF_032717465.1. Classification (NCBI taxonomy): domain Eukaryota; kingdom Metazoa; phylum Arthropoda; class Malacostraca; order Decapoda; family Coenobitidae; genus Coenobita; species Coenobita brevimanus. The sequence continues at coordinate 1,288,083 of NC_137065.1, read as the reverse complement.
TCCATTACAGTGTGTTTGCAATTTTCTGAGACACCTGATCTATCTATCTATCTATCTATATCTGTCTGTCTATCTATCTATCTACACTATTTCTCTATTTATCTATCTGTCTATCTATATCTATTGGAGAGGACAGGGAGAGGGAAATGCAGAGAGGCCTTGAGTTTGGGAGAGGTAGGGATGGGAATGAGGGATATGGAGGCAGGAGGTATAGAGCAGGAAGGTAGGAGGGAGAGAGAGAGAGAGAGAGAGAGAGAGAGAGAGAGAGAGAGAGAAAGAGAAACAAGAAGAGGTGGGAGGGAAGGAAGGTGGAGAGAAAACCATAAGTAGTTAGGAAATACAAAACAGAAGAGTAGGAATGGAGAGAGAGTGAGAGATGGGCCGGATAGAAAATTGAAAGGGTGTATGAGGGAGGGCGGCGTGATTGGCGTGGGGGGAAGGGCGTGGAGATGAACGATAAGGCAGCCTTGGGAGTGGGGGGGGTTGGGGGTCTTTCCGTGGCCCCCCCAAAGACCAGAATCACGAAGACACCGCCAAGAAAATCCACGTCTTAAAGTGCAGTGTCTTTAAGGCGAAGGAAGCAGTGAAAAAATAAAAAGCTGGAAATTTAAGGAATGATTGCAGAATTTAAGGAAGGTGAAAAAAAAAAGATAAGGAAAGAAGGGAAATTTAAAGGAAAAACTGAAAGGATTAATAATTTTAAGGAAAGTAATGTTTAAGGAAAGTGAAAAAGTTAAGGAGAGAAGATTTTAAGGAAGGAGCGTGAAATTTAAGGAAAGGTAAAAATTTTAAGGAAATAAATTTTAGGAAAGGGGAACAATTAAGGGTGAACATGTAACGGGCGAGTGAATAATTTTAGGAGTGGAAAGGTTAAGGATAGTGAAGAATTTATGTCTATCTATCTATCTATAGCCCGACGCCCTAATCCCGCAAAGGGTGGCCGCAGACAAAACGCCTCCAAGTCACTCTGTCACCCACCATTTGACTCCCCTCCCCCCAACTCACCCCCCCTCTCCCTCATATACCTCTCAACTCCATCCCTCCACCTCATCCTCGGTCTACCCCTCCCTCTCCCTCCCTCCACCTCAGCTACATACACCCTCTTAGTCAGTCTTTAAGGAAAGTGAATAAAATGATGAGTGGAAAGGTTTCAGGAGAACGTAATATTTAAGGAAAGAGTGAAATATTTAAGGACTGAAAAATGTAATGAAAGGGAAGAGGGGAAATTTTAGGGAATATTTAAGAGTTCCCCATATCTTCCTTCTTCCCATCCTAAGACGATTTCACGCCCCTCAGGAAGTGAAGGGGTTAATGAAGGCTGTATCAGATCCCACCAGTAAATAAAAATAATCCCTCCTTGAGCCTAAGAAAATCTTTTAGTCAGCAAGGAAGAAAGAAATCGCTGGAAAGAGAAAAAAGGCGCTCAGAAGAGAACCAATTAATTTCGGAACGGGAGAAAAAAACACTCAAAAAATCCTCCCTTTAGCCTAAGAAAATCGTCTAGTCAGCAGGAAAAAATAAGAAAAAAAATATGAATAGGAAATCGCAGAGGAATCAATTAATTTTGGAATGGAAAAAAAGGAAAAAAATGGTACTGGAAGGGTTTAAAATAACGTTCCTTTGCCCCTGGAAGCCTGTTTTTTTTTACTAGCAGAGAGAGAGAGAGAGATTTACTAACAGAGAGAGAGAGAGATTTACTAACAGAGAGAGAGAGAGAATGTATTATGTAGAGAGAATGAAGGAAGAATGAATGTATGTAGAGAGAGAGAGAGAGAGAGAGAGAGAGTATGTATTATGTAGAGAGAATGAAGGAAGAATGAATGTATGGAGAGAGAGAGAGAGAGAGAGAGAGAGAGAGAGTATGTATTATGTAGAGAGAATGAAGGAAGAATGAATGTATGGAGAGAGAGAGAGAGAGAGAGAGAGAGAGAGAGAGATTTACTAACAGAGAGAGAGAGAGAGAGAGAGAGAGAGAGAGAGAGAGAGAGAGAGAGAGAGAGAGTATGTATTATGTAGAGAGAATGAAGGAAGAATGAATGTATGGAGAGAGAGAGAGAGAGAGAGAGAGAGAGAGTATGTATTATGTAGAGAGAATGAAGGAAGAATGAATGTATGGAGAGAGAGAGAGAGAGAGAGAGAGAGAGAGAGATTTACTAACAGAGAGAGAGAGAGAGAGAGTATGTATTATGTAGAGAGAATGAAGGAAGAATGAATGTATGGAGAGAGAGAGAGAGAGAGAGAGAGAGAGAGAGAGATTTACTAACAGAGAGAGAGAGAGAGAGAGAGAGTATGTATTATGTAGAGAGAATGAAGGAAGAATGAATGTATGTAGAGAGAGAGAGAGAGATTTACTAACAGAGAGAGAGAGAGAGAGAGAGTATGTATTATGTAGAGAGAATGAAGGAAGAATGAATGTATGTAGAGAGAGAGAGAGAGAGTGTGTATATGTATTTATATATGTGGAGAGAATGAATGAAGAATGAATGTATGTACGTATTGTATGCATGTATGTAGAGAGAGAGAGAGAGAGAGAGAGAATGTATGTATGTATATATGTAGAGGGAGAGAATGAATGTATGTTTGTATGTATGTATTTAATTTTTTCTTTCTACCAGCAGACGGTTTATTCATGCCTCAGGTGGGGTTGAGATTAATGAAGGAGAGAGAGAGAGAGAGAGAGAGATGGTGAACAAAGGCAATGGATGAAAATATGAGAGAGAGAGAGAGAGAGAGAGAGAGAGAGAGAGAGAGAGAGAGAGGCATGACTGGAATGTTGGGGGGTGTAGTAGGCTAAGAAGGAATTTGGGTGAGCGAGAGGGAGAGAGAGAGAAAAAAAAGAATTAATGAATATGTACCGGTATGTATGTATATTTATGTATGTAGAGAGATATCTATGTACGTATGTATGTAGGTAGGTAGGTAGGTAGGTAAATATAAAAAGAGAATTTATTAAGAATGAAAATAGACAAGCAATCGTAGGTAGGTAGGTTGGTAGGTAAGTAGGTAGGTAGATAGGTAAGTAGATAGGCAGGTGAACTTTGGAGGAGAGGTAGATGAATATGGAGAGAAAAACGGAGAAAGGGAGAGAGGAAGGAAAAGCAGAGGGGAAGGATAATAAAGGAAGGAAGGAAGATAGGTAGAGGGAAGGAAGGAAAGAGGCTGGGTGAGAAGGAAGGAAGGGAGGATGGAAGGAGAAAGGAAGGGTATGAATAAATGAATAAACGAATGAAGAAAGATGGAATGTAGGAAGGAGAGAAGAAATGGAGGAAAGGAGAGGAGGAGGAAGGAAAGGAGGAAGAAGATTGAAGGAATGAATGAAGGAAGGGAGAGGGAAATATAATGAAAGAAGGAAGGAAAAAAGGAATGTATGAAGGAAGGAAAAAAGGAATGTAAGAAGGAAGGAAACAAGCAAGATGTAGAGAGGGAAGGAGAAAAAGGAAGAAATGAAGTAAGGGATATATGATGGAAGGAGGAAGGAAGGAAGGCAGTTACGATAGAGGAAGGAGGGAGGAAGAGAAGGAAGGAGTGAAGGAAGGAAGGCAGTTATGATAGAGGAAGAAGGAAGGAGGGAGGGAGAAAAGGAAGGAGTGAAGGAAGGAAGGCAGTTATGATAGAGGAAGAAGGAAGGAAGGAGGGAGAAAAGGAAGGAGTGAAGGAAGGAAGGCAGTTATGATAGAGGAAGAAGGAAGGAAGGAGGGAGAAAAGGAAGGAAGGAAGGCAGTTATGATAGAAGAAGAAGGAAGGAAGGAGGGAGAAAAGGAAGGAAGGCAGTTATGATTGAGGAAGAAGGAAGGAGGGAGGGAGAAAAGGAAAGAGTGAAGGAAGGAAGGCAAATATGATGGAGGAAGAAGGAAGGAGGGAGGGAGAAAAGGAAGGAAGGAAGGCAGTTATGATAGAAGAAGAAGGAAGGAAGGAGGGAGAAAAGGAAGGAAGGAAGGCAGTTATGATAGAGGAAGAAGGAAGGAAGGAGGGAGAAAAGGAAGGAAGGAAGGCAGTTATGATAGAGGAAGAAGGAAGGAAGGAGGGAGAAAAGGAAGGAAGGAAGGCAGTTATGATAGAGGAAGAAGGAAGGAAGGAGGGAGAAAATGAAGGAAGGAAGGCAGTTATGATAGAAGAAGAAGGAAGGAGGGAGGGAGAAAAGGAAGGAGTGAAGGAAGGAAGGCAAATATGATGGAGGATGAAAGATATTGGTTGGCACAGAATGTTGCTCTTGCCAAGGGTCCCCCCCCCACCTCTCTCTCTCTCTCTCTCTCTCTCTCTCTCTCTCTCTCTCTCTCTCTAACAGAAATAAGTTAAAATTTATAGACCCCTGCTTCCCTCCCTTCCTTCATTCCTTCCTCCATCCTTCATTTTTCCTTTGATCTTCTTCCTTCGTTCCTTCGTTCGTTTCTTCCATCCTTTCTCCCTTCTTCATTCCTCCCTTCTTTTTCCCATCTTTCCTTTGTTCCTTCCTTCCTTCCATTTCTATTCTCCTTTCTTTCCTCCCTCCTTATTCCCTTCCTACCTTCTTCCTCCCTTCCTCCTTTCTTGCCATTTTCATTCCTCCCTTCCTTCCTTCTTTCCTTCCCTCCCTCCCCCCCTCCTTTCCTTTCTTCCTTCCCTCCCTTCATTCCTTATTTTCCGTCCTTCCTAACTTCCCTCCTTTCCTTCCCTTCCCTTCCCTTCCCTTCTCTTCTCTTCTCTCCTCCCTTCCTGTCTTCCCTCCATTCGTTATTCCTTCCTTCCCTCCCTCCTTGCTCTCTTCCTTCTTTCCTTCCTTCCATAAATATTCTTTTTGATTAATCCATTTTTATATGACGTTCAAAATAAAAACATTAATATAAGGCGAGGCAGTTTCCGGATTAACTTTAAATCTCTCTCTCTCTCTCTCTCTCTCTCTCTCTCTCTCTCTCTCTCTCTCTCTCTCTCTCTCTCTCTCTCTCTCTCTCTCTCTCTCCTTTCATTAAATGCTTTTCTCTTGTTTTCCCAATGTTTTCTTTCTCACCATTCTCTCTCTCTCTCTCTCTCTCTCTCTCTCTCTCTCTCTCTCTCTCTCTCTCTCTTTCTCCTTCCTTCCTTTCTTTGCTTTTCTCTCCTCATTGCCTTCCTTCTCTCCCTCCCTCACTTTCCCCCTTCTTTTTCTCCCTTCCTGAGCTCCTTCCCTCTCCTTCTCACTGTCACTTTCCTCCCTCCTTCCCTCTCCCTCCTCCCTCCACTCCACTCCACTCCACGCCTCCTCCTTCATGTCTGTCTCTTTCCTTCAGACTTGTCACTCAGCCCTTTTTGTCCCCTGTCCGGATTTTTAGAGAGAGAGAGAGAGAGAGAGAGAGAGAGATGGGGGAGTAAAATAAAACTGAGAGAAATTTAAGATAATTTTAAGAACTCCTACAATGATAAAATGAGAGAGAGAGAGAGAGAGAGAGAGAGAGAGAGAGAGAGAGAGAGAGAGAACGAAATAACCTGAATAAAAATGAAAAAAAAAAATTCATAATTAACTCTTACATGTCAGTGAAAGTCCTCCACATCCCTCCATATTTTTCTTTCTCCCTCCTTCCTCCCTCTTCCTTCCTCCTTTCTCCCTCTTCCTTCCTCCTTTCTTCCTCT
>NC_137065.1:1272500-1277500 GCF_032717465.1 Coenobita brevimanus | reverse complement strand
TTAGTGGTAAAGGTGTGTGTGTATTTGTATTTACCTGTCTGTCTGTCTGTCTATATCCATCTATTTATCTATCTATTTCAGTCTATCCGTCTTTATCTGTATGTCTGTTTGTATCTCGCTGTATCTATCTACCTATCTATCATCATTCCATCTATCTGTCTATCTACCTACTTACCTACCTACCTGCCTATATGTGTAATCCATCTTTGTATCTATCTATAACTTCATCTGTCTATCTATCGCTGTCTACCTGCCTATATCTCTTAGCCATCTATCTATGTATCTCTATCTATCCATCTATCTTTGTCTGTCTATCGCTATCTACCTACCTATGTCTCACCCATCTATCTATTTGTCTTTATCTATTTGTTTATCTATCTATCGCTATCTTTACTTATATATCTTATCTACATGGCTGTCTATGTATCAGAGAGAGAGAGGAGAGAGAGAGAGAGAGAGAGAGAGAGAGAGAGAGAGAGAGAGAGAGAAACTGCCTGTGACATCTTAGTAGTGAAGTGTTTGTGACGAGAAAACTCTCTCTCTCTCTCTCTCTCCAGTACATGCTTCCTCCATCGCTGGGAGGAGAAAAGAGGGAGGAGGGGAAGAGGGAGGAGGGAAAAGAGGAGAAATGACGAAGACAGTAGAGAGAAGGAAGGAAGGAAGGAGTAGTTTGTGGAGAGAGAGAGAGAGAGAGAGAGAGAGAGAGAGAGAGAGAGAGAGAGTCGGGTACAAAGAGGTTGGGAGGAGGGAGGTAATGGAAGAACAAATTGAGGTGGAGAGAAGGAGGGAGGAAAAATGTCATTATGTGGGAGAGAGAGAGAGAGAGAGAGAGAGAGAGAGAGAGAGAGAGAGAGAGAGAGAGAGAGAGAGAGAGAGAGAGAGAGAGAGCAGAGGGAGGGAGGCAGGGAAGGAGAATGCAATGAGTGATGAAGATGGAGGAGGGTGGATGGGAGGGAGAGAGAGGGGGGGAGGGAGGGGGGGTGGGAAGGAGGAGAGAGAGCTGAGGGTAGGGAGAGAGGGAGAGAGAGAGAGAGACTATTTTATGCATACTCCTCACACAAGATTTCGTTAGATATGTATGATTATGGTTGACGATTGTGGTAGTTGTGGTTGAGATTGTGGTGGTGGTGGTGCTTTGGTAGGATGGTTGTAGTAGTTGTGGTGGTAGTTGTGGTTGAGTGTGGTAATGGTGGTGGTGGTTTGGTAGGATGGTTGTGGTTGAGACTGTGATGGTGGTGGTAGTTGTGGTGGTGGTGATGGTAGTGGTTGATGGTGATGGTTGTATTGGTTGTGTGGTGGTAGTAGTAGTCGTAGTAGTAGTAGTAGTATAAGTAGTAGTAGTGGTGGCCATTTATGTATGTATCTCACTCTTATTACATGCACTTCAACTCTCTCTCTCTCTCTCTCTCTCTCTCTCTCTCTCTCTCTCTCTCTCTCTCTCTCTCTCGTAAATAGGTTAGACCCCATTTCATTATATTTCTGCCCCGGGAATAAAGCTGGGCTGCTCATTAATATTCTCTCTCTCTCTCTCTCTCTCTCTCTCTCTCTCTCTCTCTCTCTCAGTCGGACTGCTGTGTATCTTTGTATGTCATGTAACTCTCTCTCTCTCTCTCTCTCTCTCTCTCTCTCTCACCCCACCTATTGTTGTCGTCTCGCCATTGTCTTCCTATAAAAGCAGGTCTCTCTCCGGCTGTTGTGTCTTGTATCTTATTTTCCTGAGAGAGAGAGAGAGAGAAGATCAACAGGAGTAGCGATGGACACACACACACACACACACACACACACACACACACACACACACACACACACACACACACACACACACACACACACACACACACACACACACACACACACACCAAGGGACATCAGTATACATAATCATGTGTATCTGTGTGATCTATTTGCACGTATCTATCTATCTATCTATCTCTCTATCTATCTGTCAGTATCTATATCTCTCCATCCTTCAATCCATCGATCTAACTTTATATATATATATACATAAATCCATCTATCTGTCTATCTGTCTACGTATTTGTGTTTATCTATCTATATCTGCAAGTATATCTTTGTCTGTCTGTCTGTCTGTCTTTTTCCTTCCATCGTTTTTCACTTTCCTTTCCATTTCACCTCTTCTTCCCTCCTCCCCTTCCTCTGCCCTTCCTTCCTTCTTTCCTCTCTTCCTTCCTTCCTTCCTTTCTTTTTCTTGGTTTTTCTCTTTTCCTATTCTTCCTTCCTTCCTTTACTCTCTTCCTTCCTCCCTCTCCTTCCTTCCTTCTTTCCTTCCTTCCTTCCTTCCTCTCCTTCCATCATTCCTTCCTTCCTTCCTCTCCTTTCTTCCATCCTTCCTTCCTAACTTCCTTCCTTCCTTCCTTCCTCTCTTCCTTTCATCCATCCTCCCTTTCATTCGTTTTCTGTCCTCTTTACTTTTTCTTCCTTCCCTCCTTCCTTCATTCCTTCCCCACACCCCAACTAATCCCTTAACCCCACCTCAATCCCCTCTAAGTGTTTGGGGGGAGGGGGAGGGGAGAGAAAGAGAGGGTAAATGAATGGGGAGGGGGAGAAGAGAGAGGTAGGGAAGGGGAAGGAGGGGAGGGGAGATACAAGGGGAGGGGTAGAGAAATGAATGTTTGAGAGGTTGGGGAGGGGAAAGCGTGGGGAGAAGAGGGAGAAAAAGAGGGGAGAGAGGTAGGGGGAGATTTAGGAGAGAAGGGTAGGGGGAGAGGATGGGGAGGGGGAAGGGTTGGGGAGGAAAGAGAAAATAAAGGAGGAGGGGGCAGAGATGGGGGGAGGGAGAAAGTGGGAATGATGGGAGGGGGAAATGAGTATGAGGGGGTGAGGGAGGGAGAAGGGAGAGAAGAGGGAGATGGGGGAGGGAAAAAAAAGTATGGATGAGAGAGAACGGATGGAGGGAGAAGGGGAAGAAAAGATGAGAGAAGGAAGGGGAGGGGGAGGAAGGGGAGATAAAAGGGGGAGGAGGGTGGGGGAGAGAGAGAGAGAGAGAGGTGACCTAATTCTGTCTGACAAAAGCATGGCGACCGTTAATAAGTATTCTTTGAGTCAGATAGATATAGCAAGCACGAGAGAGAGAGAGAGAGAGAGAGAGAGAGAGAGAGATAGGCATAAGGTCAGTGTGTGAAGTGAAAAAATAGAATATGTGTGTGTGTGTGTGTGTGTGTGTGTGTGTGTGTGTGTGTGTGTGTGTGAGAGAGAGAGAGAGAGAGAGAGAGAGAGAGAGAGAAATTGATACATAGGCATAAGGTCAGTGTGAGAAGTGAAAAAATAAAATATGTATGTGTGTGTGTGTGTGTGTGTGTGTGTGTGTGTGTGTGTGTGTGAGAGAGAGAGAGAGAGAGAGAGAGAGAGAGAGGGCTACACTACTTTAAGTCCCTGTTCACTGAGAGCCGTAAGAGCTTCCATTAAGTTGAGAGAGAGAGAGAGAGAGAGAGAGAGAGAGAGAGAGAGAGAGAACTAAAGGAAATGAAAGAAGAGAATGCAAGAAGGATAGATACAAATAGATAGGCATAGAATTGAGAGAGAGAGAGAGAGAGAGAGAGAGAGAGAGAGAGAGAGAGAGAACTAAAGGAAATGAAAGAAGAGAATGCAAGAAGGATAGATACATATAGATAGGCATAGAATTGAGAGAGAGAGAGAGAGAGAGAGAGAGAGAGAGGAAATGAGACGGGATTGTGAGATTGACAGATAGCTCGATAGATGGATAGATTGAACAGATAGATAGATAGATAGATGGAGATAGATTTGAGAGACGGGGGGGGAGAAGAGATAGAGAGAGAAGGGGAGGGTAGGAGAGGAAGAGTGAGCGAGGACAAGAATGAGAGAGAGAGAGAGAGAGAGAGAGATAATAAAAGAAAGAAAGAAAATAAAGTTAGAGCAAGGGATAAAAGCAAAGGAAAAAGCGAGATTTAGAGTTACGAGTATAAGAGGGAATGGGGCGGAAGGGAGGGAGAGAGAGAGAGAGAGAGAGAGAGAGAGAGAGAGAGGGGTAGGGCAGTAAAGGGAAGAGGGGAAAATACTGTACATAGATGGATAGATAGATAGTAATAGACAGATAGATAGTTATGGAGTGACGATAGATAGATAGATAGACAGAGGGGGGGAGGGGGGAGAAAAAATTCGCAACATGGATTACCCGAGAAATTAGAGAGAGAGAGAGAGAGAGAGAGAGAGAGAGAGAGAGCGCTTCTGGTACTGATAATATGGAATTTGTATGCAGGAGGCAACTCTTTTGGTTCTCTCTCTCTCTCTCTCTCTCTCTCTCTCTCTCTCTCTCGCTTCCTGGGTTAAAATTTGACCTTTCTCCTGTCACCTTGACCTTTGACCCATTGTTCTAAGAAAATGCTGGTCAACCCTTGGCTGATCCTCAACCCGTCCACCAAGTCTAGTTAAAATCGGATAAAATGCGAAGTATTTGGTTCTCCCACAGACAGACATAGACAGATACGATACATACATACACATAGACAGAAAGACACACACACACACACACACACACACACACACACACACACACACACACACACACACACACACACACACACACACACACACACAAAGGGATCAAGACTGCACTATCTATTTAGTTATATCACTGTTTTCTTGAGTGTAACCTTTTTTTGTTTGTTTGTTCATATTTAATGTCTTTTCTTCCTTCTATCTCCTCAGTGTTCCCTCCCTCCCTCCCTTCCTTCTCTTCACCCCTCCCTCCCTTCCTTCTCTTCACCCCTCCCTCCCTTCCTTCTCTTCACCCCTCCCTCCCTTCATCCTTCTCTTCACCTCTCCCTCCCTTCCTTCTCTTCACCCCTCCCTCTCTCCCTCCTTCTCTTCACCCCTCCCTCCCTTCCTTCTCTTCACCCCTCCCTCCCTTCCTTCTCTTCACCCCTCCCTCTCTCCCTCCTTCTCTTCACCCCTCCCTCTCTCCCTCCTTCTCTTCACCCCTCCCTCCCTTCCTTCTCTTCACCCCTCCCTCCCTTCCTTCT
>NC_137065.1:1265000-1270000 GCF_032717465.1 Coenobita brevimanus | reverse complement strand
TATACGCCTACCACAACTACCACAATCCGTCAACCACAAATACCACAACTACCACCACCACAGCTACCACAATCCATCAACCACAAATACCACAACTACCACCACCACAACTACCACAATCCATCCTTAACCACAATCACAAAAACAACAGCTAAACCACTAGTCAACTACCACCACGACTACCACTATCCATCAACCACAAATACCACAACTACCACAACAACAACCGCAATTACAAGAACAGCAGCTAAAACCAACACAATAGCTACCACCACCACAGCTACTACCACAATCCATCAGCCACGCTCCTACCACAGTTTTCATCCACAGCGTAGACCCATTTCAGCTGTGTGTGTCTCCCTATGTCCATTAGTCTCTGCCACTACCAATACCACATCACTACCACCACCACCACCACCACCACCACACTCAGGGTTTTTTTTTTATCGAGGCGAAGATGCACGTGACAGATTGGTGATGATTGGCTGAATGCAACATTACTTCATAATCCGATGGAGAAATATGGGTCAGTAAATGTTATTCGGACATGTTGCATTCAGCCAATCATCATCGACTTATCAAGTGCATCTTCGCCTCAATAAAAGAAACTGAGTATACTACTACTGCTGTTGCAATTACCACCACCACCGTAACCACAATTACCACCACCACCACCATAACCACCACCACCACCACCACCACCACCACCGTAACCACAACTACCACCACCACCGTAACCACAACCACCACCATCGGGCTGGAACGGTCACCACGTCGTATGATGCCTGAATACCAATGAAGGTGTGTGTGTGTGTGTGTGTGTGTGTGTGTGTGTGTGTGTGTGTGTGTGTGAGAGAGAGAGAGAGAGAGTGGGTTTTTGAAGCTAAATATGCTGGTAATCTGACGTACACACACACACACACACACACACACACACACACACACACACACACACACACACACACACACACACGTGCAATAAAGAGGTGAGAGACCCATAGAGAGAAATAAAGACAGAGAAAAGAGAGCGAATAAAGCGGTGAGAAAGTCGCCTGCCAAATCCTCTTTTATTTTCTTTGGGGCAAGCACGAACACTGATACCTGCTGAGAGAGAGAGAGAGAGAGAGAGAGAGAGAGGGTTAATATAGGCTTCTGGTTTTGTTTGAAGTAAGTGGAATAAGTGCAGATAGATAGATAGATAAATAGGTAGATAGATAGATAGATGGGTAGGCAGGTAGGCAAATAGATTAAGTAGAGGTAGGTAGACAGAGGGATAGATTGAAAGAGAGAGAGAGAGAGAATGTCTGTCGCCCCACCAAATCCTGTGTTATTTCCAAAGGACTGGCACGAACACCCATTATAGTTGACACTGATACCTGTAGATTTACCTGGCCTCGGTGAAAGAGAGAGAGAGAGAAGGGGGGAGGGGGGACAGACGAAAAAGAAAATGTAAAAAATAATGCTGGTGTGTGTGTGTGTGTGTGTGTGTGTGTGTGTGTGTGTGTGTGTGTGTGTGTGTGTGTGTGAGAGAGAGAGAGAGAGAGAGAGAGAGAGAGAGAGAGACTGCCTAATGCAATGGTATGTGACAGTAAGTGAAACATGGGTAGCAAAAACCGTAGACTTTTGAAGCTCAGTCATGTGAAATCTACGCTTTTAAAAACCATTCCCCTATATTTCTCTCTCTCTCTCTCTCTCTCTCTCTCTCTCTCTCTCTCTCTCTCTCTCTCTCTCTCTCTCAAACATCGAAACCTAATTCCATCGTAAAATGTTAATCTGTTTCGCAAGAGAGATCAGTTTTAATCCCATCAGTGCTGCGTAGAGAGAGAGAGAGAGAGAGAGAGGACATTCGCGTCACCGTGTGTGCATGAATTTGCGTGTATAATCCTGTGTGTGTGTGTGTGTGTGTGTGTGTGTGTGTGTGTGTGTGTGTGTGTGTGTGTCAGCCTGAAAAATACTGACACACACACACACACACACACACACACACACACAGTCCTGCTTCTACCACTTCTATATTGCTATTACTACTACTACTACTACTAAGGAACGGGCTGGCAAGTATATTGGCAGAATAAGGTGTACAATAAAAATATGTATATGAAAATTCTTATTCTCACAGACACCATAATTACTAGTGACAGAAAAAGGCAACCACCAGAAAAAATCCCCCCCCCAAAAAAAAAAAAAATATATATCCCCTAAAAAAAATACTCCCCCGGAAAAAATAACCCTCCAAAAAAATTGCCCCTAACAAGAAAAATTACCCCCCCCCCAAAAAAAAAAAATTACCCCCCCCCAAAAAAAAAAAAAAAAAATAACCCCCCCCCAAAAAAAAAAAAAAAAAATTACCCCCCCCCCCCCAAAAAAAAAAAAATTACCTCCGCCCCAAAATATACCCCAAAATGCCCACCCCCCCCAAAAAAAAATTGCCCCCCCCCCAAAAAAAAGACCCTCCCTAAAAATTACCCCCTAAAAATAACCCTCTAAAAAATATCCCCCCCCCCAAAAGTTCCCTCCCCAAAAATTCCCTCCGCCCAGAAAATTACCGTTACCCTCCCCCCCAAAAAAAAAATTAGCCCCTGCCCCCCCCTCCCCCCCCAAAAAAAAATAACCCCCCCCCAAAAAAAATAATACTATGATGGAGAAAAAAATACCACGTTTGACCCATGCTTATAATCAGTTGAGGTGGTGGTTGATGGGGGGGGCTTAATATATTGGGGGGCGGGGGGGTTAATTAGTGTGTTAATGACCCCCTGATTAACGTGATGACCCCTAATTACCCTCCCCCACACCCCTCCCCCCCTCTGTGATTAGCGTTGGAGGAGGATTGTTTGGGTTGCGTGCGTGTGTGTGTGTGTGTGTGTGTGTGTGTGTGTGTGTGTGTGTTTGCATTTTCATCATTATTGTTATTATTATTATTATTATTATTATTATTATTATTATTATTATTGCCTCCTACTCTCCCCACATATCCACACACAATTTCTCTCCTTCCTTCCTCCCCTCCTTCCCTTTCCTCCTTTCCTTCCTCTCCATCCGTCCATCCCATTCTCCTCTCCTCCACCTCTCTCTCTCTCTCTCTCTCTCTCTCTCTCTCTCTCACACACACACACACACACACACACACACACACACACACACACACACACACACACACACACACTTCCACTATGTGTCCCTCGACTCATTATGCATCACATCATACAGGATTTTTTGACCTTTCTGAGAGAGAGAGAGAGACAGACAGACACACAGAGACAAAGATACTGAAAGATAGCAAGATAGAAAGAGCGATAGGTGGCCAGTCAGATAGATAGATAGTGAGATAGAGGGAGATAGTTATAGATAGATAGAGAGAGAGAGAGAGATTGATAGACGGTGACAGATATTAGTAGAAAAATAATAGAGGGATAGTTAGCTAGTTAGAGAGAGAGAGAGAGAGAGCGAGAGAGAGAGAGAGAACTTCACTTCCTACACAAATTTCCTGAATACTTTACTCAGTCTTCACGTATGGATAGGAAGAAAGAGAGAGAGAGGGAGAGAGAGAGAGAGAGATCCTTACCCTTTGAAGATGATCTGGTCTTGCAAGTGGAAGAAATTTGTCTTTGAGTGGCTTAAGGTGGGGAAAATATGTGAGGTAAAAATCTGATGTTAGAGGGAGAGAGAGAGAGAGAGAGAAGGGGGGGAGGGAGAGGGAGAGAGAGAGAGAGAGAGAGATTTTCTTTGATCGTCGCCATTGCCCTACCTTTCTCCATCTTAATTTTTTTTTCTTTCTTTTTCTTACGTTCCTTCCGCCTCTCGAACTTCTATGCTTCATCAGTTTCTCTCGCTCTCTCTCTCTCTCTCTCTCTCTCTCTCTCTCTCTCTCTCTCTCAATTTTGCATACGTAATACGACCATCGCCTCCTCATATACCACACCACCACACCACACCACACCACCATCACCCTAACTTTGCAGTAACACCACAAATAACCACATCACTAATTTGTATGCAATTAAAGTATTCAGTAACAGTACTTGACCACCCCTCCCCTCCCCTCCCCTTCCCTTCCCTTCCCTTCCCTTCCCTTCCCTTCCCTCCTCTCCCATCCCAACCCTTCCCTTCTCTCCCCTCCCCTCCCCTCCCCTTCCCTCCCCTCCCCTCCCCTTCCCTCCCCTCCCCTCCCCTCCCCTCCCCTCCCCTCCCCTCCTCCCCACCCCTCCCCTCCCAGAACCCAAATTACGCGTGTGGCACAGACTTGAACCTCACTAAGCAAAGCAGGTTTAGTACTTTCAATTAAAACTTAAGCAGTGGAAGTTTCAGAATAAGTGAAACAGCAGCGGGCATTACGAAACAGCAGCAGCCATTACGGGACGGGGGATGGAAAATGGGACCTTACACTTTAAAGAGAGAGAGAGAGAGAGAGAGTGTGTGTGTGAGAGAGAGAGAGAGAGAGAGAGAGAGAGAGAGTGTGTGTGTGAGAGAGAGAGAGAGAGAGAGAGAGTGTGTGTGTGTGTGTGTGTGTGTGTGTGTGTGTGTGTGTGTGAGAGAGAGAGAGAGAGGAAGCAAATCAGAGTGTACCAGTGTGTAAAAACTGCCCATCGTCTCTGCTAATGACCTCTAATGACGGTACCAAAGCAATTAGCAATATATCATTAGCAAATAACACTCATCCTAATGTAATATGTAATCAGGGTAAGTGTGTGTGTGTGTGTGTGTGTGTGTGCGCGCGTGTGTACTTGTGTGTCTGTGTACTTGTGTGTGTGTGTGTGTGTGTGTGTGTGTGTGTGTGTTGGGTCGAGATGAATAAATTGGTTTCTTTAGTAAGCATCATTTACGTCTCTCTCTCTCTCTCTCTCTCTCTCTCTCTCTCTCTCTCTCTCTCAAATCATGTCGAAAGTTTAGCTTGTCAAGAATTAATTTTCGATAAAACGTTGAGCATTTTTTACTTCTCAAAGACCTTGAGAAATTGATGGGGTGAGGAGGAGGAGGAGGGAGGGGAGAGGAGAGGAGGAGGA
>NC_137065.1:1257500-1260000 GCF_032717465.1 Coenobita brevimanus | reverse complement strand
TGTATAGAATGAAGTCACACACACACACACACACACACACACACACACACACACACACACACACACACACACACACACACACACACACACACACACACACACACACACACACACCTAAACTTTTGGCACCTGAGGGAGCGTGTCGGATGTGTACAGGTGAAGGACGCGGTAACCATGGCAACGATGGCACCTTAACCCTATGCCTCCCATTGTATATATGTCCCCTTCTTAATGTTTGCCCCTTCGCGTGGTGGCACTGATATAACCGGTCGGGGGAGCTGCCGGGCTTTGCAAACTCCCCCAAGACCCTGAAATGAAAATGGACTACAGGAGAGAGTAACTTCAGCCTGCAGTCCACTGGGTTCACGTTGAGATAGGCCTGGGAGCAAAGGTACCTAATTTTCCACGTGTTTATTGGTGTTTAGAGGGTATTTGAGTTAGGTAATTAGTGTGCTAATGAAGAAGGGATCATTAAAGAGTGTAATAATGTGTGATCTCTTTAGTTTGAAAAATTATTGTGTTGTTATAGGTAGGCGCCAACCCCCTCATAATAAATAACTAAAAAAAAAAATATTAAAGATTTCATGTGATGCTGGTAACTCCAAAACCCTTTATTGTTATTATTATTATAGTTGTTATTATTATTATTATTATTATTATTATTATTTTTAAGAACTGCACATTGTATGGAGTTATTATTGACATTGGAGATATTATTATTATTATTTTTAAGAACTGCACATTCTATGGAGTTATTATTGACATTGGAGATATTATTATTATTATTATTATTATTATTATTATTATTATTATTATCTTTTTTTTAAGAACTGCACATTCTGTGGAGTTATTATTGACATTGGAGATATTATTATTATTATTATTATTATTATTAACTCCACATTCTATGGAGTTATTATTGACATTGGAGATATTATTATTATTATTATTATTATTATTATTATTATTATAAGTTCTAGAAGGCTGGTATTCCGAGACCGTACGAGACAGAGACTTGAAATTTTCAGGAGTGATGTGTCTTGGTTACTGGCTTCTGTTGGCACCATTTTCCCCCAGCACTAGCTCCCTCTATGTAATTTTTTCAGTTTTTTCTCTCCTGCGCAGCCAAAACTAAAGAATGGATTGTTTTGCCAATGTTGCAGTATGTACAGTAGTGGCCAACATACACTGCTGCACCTGGGTAGTGTTGCAGTATATAGTTAACATAAAAAAAAAATTGAGTAACTGAGAATAACAAAGAATTAATATATATGAGAATTTTGGGGGAATAATGAGTGTGTGTGTGAGTGAGGCGGAGGGGGGGAGAGGGAGGGGGAGGCCGAGGATGAGATGGAGGGATGGGGTGGAGAGGTATCTGAGAGAGGGGTGTGTGTGAGTTGGGAGCAGGGCAGTGAAATGGTGGGGGACAGGGTGACGTGGAGGCGATTTGTTTGTGGCCACCCCGTATGGGATTAAGGCGTCTGGCAATAGATGGATAGATAGATGTGTGAAGTGTTGTTAATGAGCTGAGCATGGGTTATTGAGAGGGATTGATCAATTGGATTTCCTGATATTAATTAGCCCTTGTTTATGCTCATTAGTGATTGCCCGTAATTATGCTGCGTTGGGGTGTTGGAATTATTATTATTATTATTGAGTTATTTTTTGTGGTTATTACTGTTATTATTATTATTATTATTATTATTGAGTTATTTTTTGTGGTTATTACTGTTATTATTGGTATTGTTTTATTATTATTATTATTATTATTATTTTTATTATTATTATTAACATCCATTATCATACCAGTACAACAAGCACCGTCTTCCATAACCACAATCTACCACAACCACCACCACAACCACTAACCACAGTACCACAAACACCATCACCATCACCAGAACTACCACCACAGACACCATTATCACTACCACAACTACCGCCGCATCCACCAACAAACTATACCACAAACACCATCACCACTGCCACAGCTTCAGCAACCATCAACACCACACACTACCAGCTACCACAACCACTACCACACCCATTACCACCACACACCTCTAGTACCAGCTACCAAACCAACTACAGCTATCACCACCAACTACCACCACTTTCAGCAACCATAACCACCACATTTGCACCACAACTACCACCACCATCACCACCACATCTAACCAGTATATCCACCACCTTTCATACCGATAACAACCACCATTCACTACCACAATTACCACAATCCCACCACAACTACCGACCACCTTCATCAACCACAGCTACCACAATCCTGCCGCCACCACCACCACACCTTACTACCACCATCCGATACCACAACAACCACCATCCTCTACCACAACAACCACCATCCGCTACCACAACAACCACCATCCTCTACCACAACTATCACCATCTGCAAGACGTGGCGGCAGAGTGTGCAATATCCATACGGGCCCGCTGCTTGTCAATTGTGCAAGTTGCAGAGAGAGAGAGAGAGAGAGAG
>NC_137065.1:1242500-1252500 GCF_032717465.1 Coenobita brevimanus | reverse complement strand
TTCAGTCCATCCTGACTTTTGCTTCCTTCCTTCTTCGCTTCCTTCCCTTGCTTCCTTCCTTCCTTCCATTCTTGCTTTCTTTCTCGTCCTTCCTTCCTTCTCTTATGCTCTCTCTCTCTCTTCCTTCACTCAGTTAATACAGAAATGCACTTGAGAAATACAGAAAGAATAATGAGAGAGAGAGAGAGAGAGAGAGAGAGAGTTAGAAAAGGGCTTCATGCGAGAAAGAAAAACGAGGAAGAGGAGAAGTAAAGAAAATCCGATGAAGAAAGAGAAAGAAAAAGAGAAGACGGAAATGGGAACAAGGGGACCAGGAAGAGAGAGAGAGAGAGAGAGAGAGAGGTGCCTAAGTTATATTAATGTCCTTCAACTTCCTCCCTGTCCCCCAAAAGGAACACGGTAGACTGCAGGAGGAGGAAGAGGGTAGCATCAGTCTGTAGTCTACTTGGTTTACCCGGTACATGTGACGAACCTGGGGCTACATCATCATCATCATCATCATCATCGTCATCGTCATCACCATCGTCTTTATATTCATCATCGTCATCATCATCATCATCATCATCATCATCGTCATTACCATCGTCTTTATATTCATCATCATCATCATCATCATCATCATCATCATCATCATCGTCATTACCATCGTCTTTATATTCATCATCATCATCATCATCATCTTTGTCATCGTCTTCATCATTATCATCTTCAACAACAACAATAGCATCATCATCATCACAATCATCATCATATCATCACCACCACACCACACCACCGCACCACACCAAACCAGCACCACCACCACTGCATTAACGTTTACCGTGCAATCTCTTCCATTTGCAGTTCAGTTAACCTTTGCAATACACGTCAACAATGCAGCACAACCTCTCTCTCTCTCTCTCTCTCTCTCATTGGTGTTTCGGCCTGGCTATTGTTATGGTTATTATTTCCATTTCGACACCTGCATTTCTCGGCGCTCTGCCCTCTTCTCCCCCTTTCCTGGTCTTTTCATCAAGTTCTAGAGGAAGCGAGAGGAGTTTTGATGGGTGGCAGGGATATAGAGTAGGCCTAATGCTCTCCGTGTATCTGATTTCCTTAATTGAACGTGTAATTGTCCTTATTACATTAGACACACACACACACACACACACACACACACACACACACACACACACACACACACACACACACTGCCCAGTAAACCTTTGTCATTTGCACCTTCACCGTTGCAACTGCAGTGGCCTCATTTTTTCCACTCCGCTGTTGGTATGATATTGCAAACTCCCCTCAGTGGAAAAGAGAGAGAGAGAGAGAGAGAGCAAACCGAAAAATGAAAGAGAAGGAAAAAAAGGAAAAAAAAAACACTATGCATTTTTTTCGTGTCCTAAAGTTGAATCGAGTTTTTTTTTTTTGGGGGGGGATGATATACTTTTTCCAATGGATTTTTAGGTAATTGCGAGGCCGTTTGATTATTGGCTAAATCGTAATATCTTTTTTTTCTGCCCAAATCTAACCTAACCTTACCTAACTTTACCTTGCCTTACCTTACCTAACTTTACCTTGCCTTACCTTACCTAACCTTACCTTACCTTACCTTACCTTACCTTACCTTACCTTACCTTACCATACCTTACCTTACCTTACCTTACCATACCTTACCTTACCTTACCTTACCATACCTTACCTTACCTTACCATACCTTACCATACCATACCTTACCTTACCTTACCTTACCTTACCTTACCTTACCATACCTTACCTTACCTTACCTTACCTATACATATCAGTCTAAGCTACCGTTTCCTGAGAGAGAGAGACAGACAGACAGACAGACAGACAGAGA
Organism: Coenobita brevimanus; assembly: GCF_032717465.1. Taxonomy (NCBI): domain Eukaryota; kingdom Metazoa; phylum Arthropoda; class Malacostraca; order Decapoda; family Coenobitidae; genus Coenobita; species Coenobita brevimanus. Next base: position 1,250,657 of record NC_137065.1, on the reverse strand, counting down.
GGGAGAGAGAGAGAGAGAGAGAGAGAGGGGGGGCAAAGAACATCAACCTAAACTACCACACCCTAATGAGAGAGAGAGAGAGAGATAATGAGGCAAAGAAGGGAAAGAAGGAGATAAAAATGAGGAGGAGGAGGAGGAAAGCAATCAGAGGACGCGGGTGGTGGATGAGAGAGAGAGAGAGAGAGAGAGAGAGAGGAGGGACACTGTGATGAGGTGATGATGAAAACTCGATATTCAAGAGAGAGAGAGAGAGAGAGGAGCATGGTGGACTGCAGGAGGAAGAGGGGGGGAAGGAAGGAAGGAAGGAGGGTGGGAGGGAGGAAGGAGAAAGAGAAGAAAGGAGGGAGAGAAAGAAGAGGGAGGGAGGGAGAGAAGGAAAGAAGGAGAGAGAGAGGAAGGAAAGGAGGGAGGGAAGAGGGAAAGGAATTTTGACGGGAAGATGGTAGGGAGGAAGGAGGTAGGAAAAAGGAAGGAAGGAAGGGGGAGAGGAAGGGAGGGAAGGAGAGAGAGGAAGGGGGAGAGGAGAAAGAAGCAAGAGGGAAATAAGAAAGAAAACTGAGATTACTGTAATGGAGAGAGAGAGAGAGAGAGAGAGAGAGAGAGAGAGAGAGAAATGAGGGAGAGAGGGATTTACATGGTGACAAGGGAAGGGAGGGAGAGAAAAATGATGGATGGAGAAAGAAAAATGGTGGAGAGAGAGAGAGACGACTTATCACGACCTGGAACCCGGATCGTGGACATTCTCTCTCTCTCTCTCTCATTTTCTTATCATTATCGCCTCCTCTTCTTCCCCTTTCATCTCCCTCTTATTCCTCAACGCATTCTCTCCTCCCACTTATTTTCTCAATATTTCCCCTTCTTTTTTGTTGTCTTTCTCCGTATTCTTTGCGTAACTATCTATCTATACGGAAGAGGATGCTAAGGTGTAAAGAGCAAAATAAATCGCTTAGGAAGAGGTGTTAGGGAGCTTAAAGGAAGTTGGTGGGCTGCAGGAGGAGGGTAACTTCAGCCTGCAGTCCACTGGGTTTACATTTCAGAGGAGTCTCCCTACTTACCTGCCCATCTACCTACCTACCTACCTTTTTTGCCTGCCAGCTTACCTGTCTACCTACCTACCTACCTACCTAACTACCTACCTACCTACCGATTTCCTCACTTTCGCCTTCCTGCTTTCACTGCCTATCACTCTCTCCTCTCTGTCTTTTCTCTCCTGGACCTCTCTCTCTCTCTCTCTCTCTCTCTCTCTCTCTATTCATCCATCTGTCTGTCAGTCTGTCTATCTATTTGTGGAATGACGATAAGAGAGAGAGAGTCAAGTGTCTTAACTCCTCTCTTAAAGTTACACCCGTCCTCCTCCTCCTCCTCCTCCACCATCCATCTTCTCTTTCTTTTCCTCCTCTTTTATTCCATCATCTCTTTCTCGTCCTTTATTCTCCATATCCTATTAGTTTATTTAGCTCCTCTTCTTCCTCCTCCTCCTCCTCCTCCTCCTCCTCTTCTCTTTCTCCTTCACTCCTCTTCCCTCTTTACTCCCTCTCTACTATTTCCAACTTTATTTCTTCGTTTTATTTTTTCCTCCCTAATGTAAATATTTCTAATTGCTTTATTAAGAGATAATTACTTACGCATAATAAGATGATGATGATAGTGGTGGTGATGATGATGGTTGTGGTGATGATGGTGGTGGTGGTGATGATGATGGTTGTGGTGGTAATGGTGATGGTGATGATGAGAGTAATGGGTGTGATGGTGGAGGTGGTGGTGGTGTGGTGATGGTGCTGGTAATGGGAGTGGTGGTGTGGTGGTGGTGATGGGAGTGGTGGTGATGATGGTAATGGATATGGTGGTGGTGATGTTGGTAATGGATGAATGGATGTAGTGGTGGTGATGATGGTAATGGATGTTATGGTGGTGGTGTTGATGCTGGTGCTGATGATAATGGTGATGATGATGATGATGATGATGATGGGAGAAGGAAAGAGAAGGAAGGAAGAGAAAGAAGGAACTGATTGAAGGAAGAAGGGAGGAAGAGAGAAGGGGAGAGGAGGAAGACAGTGAATGCAAATCGACTAACACTATCAGGAGTGAGAAAAAAAAGAGAGGTGGTAAGCTTAAGGAGAGAGAGAGAGAGAGAGAGAGAGAGAGGTGAATGGAAAATGATGGTGATAAGTTGCATTATATATAGATAGATAGATAGGTGAATAGGTAGTTAGAAAGTGAGTCCTGAGTGTTAAAAACGAAGTAAAGGTTGAATGATTAAGTACAGAGAGAGAGAGAGAGAGAGCTAGAGAGAGAGAGAGAGAGAGAGAGAGAGGTGGGGGGGGAGGCATATTGAAGGTAAGTTATAAAGTGAAGGAGGTGTAATAAGAGTTATGTGGCTTTTCTCATGAATAAATTTGTGTGCATGAGAGAGAGAGGGAGAGAGAGAGAGAGAATATTGCTCGGTGAAGATCGCTAGCGCACCGTTCAGTCTCTCTCTCTCTCTCTCTCTCTGTCATCGATATTGGTCATTGATGAGAAAGATAGTTGACGTGGCAGTAAAGAGAGAGAGAGAGAGAGAGAGAGGAAAGATGATACAATACGGGAGTTAGAGAGAGAGAGAGAGAGAGAGAGATAAAGAAAGGAAGATGATAATTAATACTGGAGTTAGAGAGAGAGAGAGAGAGAGAGAGAGAGAGAGAGAGAGAGAGGAAACTAATTACCGAGTAAGATAATCAGTAAGTCCTCAGCCTCCCACCAGGTGACATCAAATTAATGACCTGGGGAGAGAAAGAGAGAGAGAGAGAGAGGGCGAGTTTGACAGATGGGTGGATAGATGAATAGAGGTAGCAATAGAGAGAGAGAGAGAGAGAGAGGGCGAGTTTGACAGATGGGTGGATAGATGAATAGAGGTAGCAATAGAGAGAGAGAGAGAGAGAGATGCAAATTAGGGAGATTAAAACGAACCCTGGACCACAAGCCAGCACACACACACACACACACACACACACACACACACACACACACACACACACACACACACACACACACGTAGATAGATAAATAGACAGAGGTGGATAGATATATTTGTCGTTTTTTATAATTCTGGCTTGTCATTTTTCTCTCTTTCTACAAACGAACGGATATGAGAGAAAACAGAAGAATTAGAACGTATATTACAGAAGTTAAATTTATGAATATTACAAGAGTTAAAGTTATCGATCGATGTGAGATAATGTAGGTATGAACAGCACTATAGCCTGTCACACTCACACCAAACACTCAGCTCCCTCCACTCTCCTCTTGCAGCATGTCGGTCAGTATTTGCAACAAGCCTCTCTGATCCCTGGCTTTACTCTTGCAATTTTGTCACCAGTTGAATTGTGTTGTTGTTGTGGTGGTGGTGAGGGGGGTGATGTGGTGGTGGTGGTGTGTGGTTGTGGTGGTGGTCCCTGGCTGCTCTGAAGCGTGAACCCAGTGAACTGCAGACCTAATATGCCCCGGTGGAGTTCGCGTCCTTCTTGCGAGGGATACGAAGAGGCTGGAGGGACGTTTGTGTAGACAGAGATCGAGCAGGCCGGCTAAAGGTGATCAATTACAAGTGGAAATTGTTGGGTGGGTTGAGAGAGATAGAGCTTAATTTCTTTATTTTCTCCAAATGTAGACAGTAAACAAAACGCACGTGGTCAACGGAAGATAGTAAACAAAACGCACGTGGTCAACTGAAGTGTAAACAAAATGCACGTGGTCAACGGAAGATAGTAAACAAAACGCACGTGGTCAACGGAAGATAGTAAACAAAACGCACGTGGTCAACTGAAGTGTAAACAAAATGCACGTGGTCAACGGAAGATAGTAAACAAAACGCACGTGGTCAACGGAAGATAGTAAACAAAATGCACGTGGTCAACGGAAGATAGTAAACAAAACGCACGTGGTCAACGGAAGATAGTAAACAAAACGCACGTGGTCAACGGAAGATAGTAAACAAAACGCACGTGGTCAACGGAAGATAGTAAACAAAACGCACGTGGTCAACGGAAGATAGTAAACAAAACGCACGTGGTCAACGGAAGATAGTAAACAAAACGCACGTGGTCAACGGAAGACAGTAAACAAAACGCACGTGGTCAACAGAAGATAGTAAACAAAACGCACATGGTCAACGGACAACGGAAGACAGTAAACAAACGCACGTGGTCCATTGAAGGTACTTATAGATAATTTTGCTTAAGACGGCGAATATAACTTACGAAATTAGATGTGTTCGTAAAGGGACCTCTTACGGAAATTAAACCAACGCTCCCTAGACTACCGTAGCGTCGAGGGAAATTCATCCGAGCTGCCTAAGTGGATGAAAAAAAAAAGAAAAAAATAATTAATGTGAGACACGAGAGGAAATTTGTAAAGACATTAACGAAATTTTTTGAAGGAGTCGACACTAGTTCTGACCGAGGACGCCATATTTCTCTCTCTCTCTCTCTCTCTCGGGGGGGAGGGGGTGAAATATTTGCACCGGTAGCAGAGGCCAAACCGCTCAAGGGCGAGTGGTTTTGCATACTTGATGGTTATTGGAGGGAGGAGGAGGAGGAGGAAGACGGGAGGAAGAAGAAGAAGAAGAGGAGGAGGAAGAAGGAGAGAGAGAGGAAGAAGAAGAGAGGGGAAGAGGAAGAAGAAGAAGAGAGGGGAAGAGGAAGAAGAGGAGTAGAGTGAGGAAAGGAAGAAGAAGAGGAGGAGGAAGAAGAAGAGAAGGAGAGGAAGAAGAGGAGGCGTGAAATGGAGTGGAAAGGAGGAGGGAAGGAGAGAGAAGGAAAAGGAGGAAGAGGAGAGGAGGAGGAGGATAAAAGAAGCGCTGAAGAAAAGCGAGGAGAAGTGAGTGAGGAAAGGAAGATGCTAAGTATGGAAAGGAAGATGAGTATAATGAGACAGGGACATGATGGAGGAGGAAAAGAAGGATGAAAATGAGGAAAATAAAGTTGAAGGAGGGGATGAAGAAGAGGAGGAGGAGAGGAGAAGAGAAGAGAGGAGGAAGAAGATGGAAAGGAAGGAGGGAAACAGTGTGGTTGGGAGAATATGGAGGAGGAGAAAGAAAATGAGGAAGATAAAGATGGAAGGGGAGGAGGAGGAGGGAAGAGGAAGGAGAGGAAGAGGAGTGGAGAGGAGGAGCAGGAAAATAAAAAGGAAGGAAGGAAACAATGAGGTAAGAAGGAGAGGAAGCAGGAGGAGAAGAAGAAGAAGAGGAGGAGGAGGAGGAAAAGAAGAAGATCAAAAGAGAGGAGGGAAGACAAGGGTGTGAAGGAATGAGTATGGTAAGGAGGTAAAGGAAGGAAGGAAGGAAGATGGACATAGGGAGGATAAAGATGGAAGCGGAGGAGGAAGAAAGATGATGATTAGGAGGAAGAAGAGAAGGAAGAGGAAGAAGAGGAGGAGGAGGAGGAAGAAGAAGGGGAAGGAAGAAGAAGCTGGAAGGAGCATGATAAAAATGGGGAGAAGGAAGTAAGATGAAGAGGAGGTGGAGGAAGGGAGAATATGTATTACTTATTAGCATTCATTGTGAGAGAGAGAGAGTGAGAGAGAGAGAGAGAGAGAGAGAGAGAGAGAGAGAGAGAGAGAGAGAGAGAGAGAGAGAGAGAGAGAGAGCCAGCAGCCTCCTTCATCACTCAGGTTTCCTCCTTGGCTAAATCTTGCATACATTTTAGTCTCTCTCTCTCTCTCTCTCTCTCTCTCTCTCTCTTTCTTTCTTTCTTTCTCTCTCTCTCTCAGAATTAGGGACCTTGCTCATGAAGTGACTGTTGAGGATCTTATTCTAGGGGGAAGGTTGTGACTTAGAAAAATTATGATAGGGACTTAAATTTAACCTCCTCCTCCTCCTCCTCTTCCTCCTTCTCCTCCTCCTCCTCCTCCTCCTCCTCCTCCTCACTGCTTCTTAAGGGAATCATTTGTTTGCTTTTCCTCTGGGTGTGAAATAGTCTCTCTCTCTCTCTCTCTCTCTCTCTCTCTCTGCTGTCTATATGTATGTATGTGTGTGTAAGGATATTTATATGTGTGTGGGTGGCTGTGTGTACATGTATATAAGTATATGTGTATGTATATGTATGTGAACACTGTTTATATGTACAGATGTGTATGAAAGTTTATGTATCAATGTATGTGTGTATGTATATACGTGTGAGGACAGTATACAGTATATGTGTACATATGTGTATGAACGTGCGTGTGTATTTACGTGGGCGGATGTGTATGAAAATGTATGTGTATCTATGTATGTACGTGTGAGCACAGTATATACAGTGTGTGTGTGTGTGTGTGTGTGTGTGTGTGTCAGTATAATCCCAGTCACGTAGCCTCTCCCCTACCAACTGTAACCAAAGTTGACACACATATTGACAATTTCCACCCACCTATCTATCTATCTATTTTCAGACGCCTTAATCCCGTAAGGGGTGGCCACAAACAAATCACCTCCATGTCGCCCTGTCCCCCGCCATTTCACTGCCCTGCTCCCAGCTCACACCCCCCTGTCTCATATACCTCTCCACTCCATCTCTCCATCTCATCCTCGGCCTCCCCCTCCCTCTCCCTCCTCCACCTTACTCACATACGCTCTCCTCGTCAGTCTCTCTCCACCCACCTCGATGCCTGTGTGGATGTGTTTTAATTCCTTGTAAAATTCTAAACTTATCTAACTGTCTTGTAGTATACGAAGTCAATTTCGCTTTAAAATTCATGTTAAGAAAATTATGACTTAGAGAGAAAGCGATTTAATAGATTTTTGGAGAGAGAGAGAGAGAGAGAGAGAGAGAGAGAGAGAGAGAAGAGCGATTTCATAGATTTGTGGGGAGAGAGAGAGATTTAATAGATTTGTATGGGTAAATAATAAGCATAATATTTATTTTTAAGTTGCTAATTTTCATACAGTATATTCATGCATAATATAAACATATATATTTGGCTCCCTCAAAAAAGAGAGAGAGAAAAAAATGGCTACGTGGCTGGAGTGAGCTAGGAGGCAGAGAGAGAGAGAGAGAGAGAGAGAGAGAGAGAGAGAGGGAGAGAGAGAGAGGGAGAGAGAGAGAGAGAGAGAGAGAGAGGTCTGAAATCTCGAGCAAATATCAAAATACTGAGGAGATTGGAGGGAAGAAAAATTGAGAGAGAGAGAGAGAGAGAGAGAGAGAGAGAGAGAGAGAGTGGAAGAAATGAGAAAGACAGGAAAAGATGAGAAGAGGTGAAGAAATATTTGGAATGGAGAGAGAGAGAGAGAGAGGAAATACTTTATGTAAGCACACACACACACACACACACACACACACACACACACACACACACACACACACACACACACACACACACACACACACACACACACACACACACACACACGTGTTTGTTTAACCATTTAGAGCTCGTGTTGCCATGTCTGTTGTTGTTGTTGGTGGTGGTGGTGGTGGTGGTGGTGGTAGTGGTGATGGGATACTTTACTGCTACTTCTACTACTACTACCACCACCACCACCACCACCACCAACTACTACTACTACTACATATATTTTTATTTTTCATGTTTGTTGTTTATATCGTTGTTTTTTTTTATCATTGTTGTTTTTGTTGACGGCCAGACTCCATCATTTTTATCTCCATCGAGCGAGTCACCGGGAAAAGAGTTTTATTTTGGCTTTATTTTTAACTGCATTTTTTTGGGGGGGAGACTTTTGTTATATATTTTTGAGATTAAGGAAAGTTGGAATGATGAGGGAATGTGTGATAGTGAGGGTAGGGTGGTGGTGGTGGTGGTGGTGGTGATGGTGGTGGTGGTGATGATGATGAGGGAATGTGTGATAGTGAGGGTAGGGTGGTGGTGGTGGTGGTGATGGTGGTGGTGATGGTGGTGATGGTGGTGGTGATGATGATGAGGGAATGTGTGATAATGAGGGTAGGGTGGTGGTGGTGGTGGTGGTGGTGGTGGTGATGGTGATGATAATGATGATGATGATGGTGGTGGTGGTGGTGATGATTATTGATGATGGTGGTGGTGGTGGTGATGGTGATGATGTTGATGATGGTGGTGATGGTGATGATGTTGATGGTGGTGGTGATGATGATGGTGGATGATGATGATGAGGGATTGTGTGATAGTGATGGTAGGGTGATGATGATGATGATGTTGATGATGGTGGTGATG
>NC_137065.1:1235000-1237500 GCF_032717465.1 Coenobita brevimanus | reverse complement strand
CTCTTTCTCTCTCTCTCTCTCCTTCACCTCCACCTTACTTCCAACCTCCTCCTCTTCTTCGCCTCTTCTCCCCCTCCATCCTCCTCTTCCTTCCTCTCTACCCTCCCCCATTTCTCTCCTTCCTCCCCTCCTTCTCTCCTGTCCTTCTTCCACTGCCGTGTCCTTCCCACTCCTTCCCTCGTGTCCTTCCTTCCACTGCTTTATCCTTCCCTCCTTCCTTCCTTCTCTCCTTCCTTCTCCTTCCTTCCTTCTCTCCTTCCTTCTCCTTCCTTCCTTCTCCTTCCTTCCTTCTCTCCTTCCCTCCTTCCTTCCTTCTCTCCTTCCTTCCTTCTCTCCTTCCTTCTCCTTCCTTCCTTCTCTCCTTCCTTCCTTCTCTCCTTCCCTCCTTCTCTCCTTCCTTCCTTCTCTCCTTCCTTCCTTCTCCTTCCTTCCTTCTCTCCTTCCTTCCTTCTCTCCTTCCTTCTCCTTCCTTCCTTCCTTCTCTCCTTCCTTCTCCTTCCTTCCTTCTCTCCTTCCCTCCTTCCTTCTCTCCTTCCCTCCTTCCACTTCCTTGTCCAATCAGCATTAAACCTTCAACGTAAAGATCCTACACAGACGTACTGACTCTCTCTCTCTCTCTCTCTCTCTTCCGCCTATCAGATAAAATGTGAACTAAAAAAATATCTTACCAGTGAATCTCTCTCTCTCTCTCTCTCTCTCTCTCTCTCTCTCTCTCTCTCTCTCTCTCTCTCTTTTTCCCCTCCCTTGCGTATAATATTGTGCATCCTCTTATAATATACAGGATAAACGAGGGAGGGAAGGAGGGAAGGAGGAAAGAATCGTGGAGAGAAAAAGAGGATGAGGAGGAAAGGAGAGGAGGAGAAAAAGTGGAGGGGGAAGAAAAGGAGGAAGGAAGAGAGAGAAAAATGAGAGTAGAACTGGGATAATAACTAAGAGAGAGAGAGAGAGAGAGAGAGAGAGAGAGAGAGAGAGAGAGAGAGAGATTGGAAGAAAGGGAGGAAATAAAAGAAAATGAGAATGTAAGAGAGAGTATACCAGAGAGAGAGAGAGAGAGAGAGAACTGGAAGGAAAGATGTGAGAAAGGGAGAAAATTAAAGAAAGTGAGTATGTGAGTGGGCGTGAGAGAGGTGTGTGAGACCTGAGCCAGGTTCAGGAAGTCGTTAGAAAGAGTGTGTGAGAAAGTGAGAGAGAAATTGAGTGTGTTAAGAAAGAGTGAGTGCCTGTGAGAAAGTGAGAGAGAGAGAGAGAGAAAAAAAATAGTGATCCTGGCATGAGTCTTGTCTTGGATATGTGAGCTCTCTTGTGAAGTTGATGGTTAGCTCTCTCTCTCTCTCTCTCTCTCTCTCTCTCTCTCTCTCTCACACACACACACACACACACACACACACACACACACACACACACACACACACACACACACACACACACACACACACACTGCACATTTTCTCTCCCAGTCACAAGCTATTGGGAAGGAGGTACTCTCTCTCTCTCTCTCTCTCTCTCTCTCTCTCGGGGGGCTTCCAAACTTTTCCAACTTTGTATATCTTCAAGAAAGCTAGAATTTCTCAATACACCCTGCTAAGAAGTTACATGTGTTTCCTGAGATTTTGTAAGAAGATGGCGGCGTATATACGGATCATTATCTTTATCATTATCGTCTTTATTGCTGTACTCATTATTATTATTATTATTATTTATTTTCATTATCATCTTCATCATCATCATCATCACCATTACCACCACCACCAGCATTATTATTATTATTATTATTATTATTATTATTATTATTATTATCTTCATCATCGTCATCATCATCATCATCACAAATAATAGGGTTACTCCATGGTTAAAAGCGGACAAATCTACACACACACACACACACACACACACACACACACACACACACACACACACACACACACACACACACACACACACACACACACACACACACACACACACACACACACACACACACACACACACACACACACACACACACACACACACACACACACTCACGAATAAACCGATGTTACATTTATTATTGTCATTGGTATTGTTATTATTATTATTATTATTGTTATTATTAAACAGGAAGAGAGAGAGAGAGAGAGAGAGAGAATTGCTGTTCTCTATAAAATTCATGTACAAGAATGAAGAGTTTGTCCTTAATTTATTCTAACGACCGACTTATTCATCCTCCAACCTCCCTTTTGTCACAGTCTTCCCTTTTGCCTCAGCCTCCCTTTTGCCTCAACTTCCCTTTGCCTCAACTTCCCTTTGCCTCAGCCTCCCTTTTGCCTCAACCTCCCTTTGCCTCAACTTCCCTTTGCCTCAGCCTCCCTTTTGCCTCAACCTCCCTTTGCCTCAACTTCCCTTTGCCTCAACCTCCCTTTGCCTCAACTTCCCTTTGCCTCAGCCTCCCTTTTGCCTCAGTCTCCCTTTTGCCTCAGTCTCCCTTTGCCTCAGTCTCCCTTTGCCTCAACCTCCCTTT